>NW_028186756.1:10885196-11081211 GCF_003343005.1 Rhea americana | reverse complement strand
AAAAAAAAAAAAAAAAGAAAAGAAAAGAAAATTGGGGCTGAGTCACAGGTGGCCTCAATGACTGTGCTTATTGCTCTATCCTAGGGAGGCAAATCTTCTGTACATACACTCTGGCCACAGCTGCTGGCACAGTAAATTAATTAAGGATGGATGTAGAGGCAAGGATTGAGTGATACCACTAGATTTTAGTCCCATGTCCCTGCCCCCCCCCCAAAAAAAATTATTTTTCTACCTAGCTGTTGTGTATGATTAATTGAAGAACTATGATAGAATAGTCCAGGACCTACTCTTCTGCATTACTGTCTACAGCCTATGGGGTAGTGTTGCATAAACTTTGAAAGCTATTTGTATTTAAAAAAAATGCAAAAGTGCTGGATGCTGTTTCAAGAATCATGGGATGGGAGCTCACCTGTCTGGACTTGCAGCTTTCTTCCTTATATAGTGTCCTCTTAAGCAATTTCTTATAGATAACTTAAAGATTATGTTTAGAGATTTATTTACGGAAGTCTTTTCTTTGACTTTAGTGCATAGTCTCTGTGGATAGATACTCAAACATCGCAACAGTTTGTGTTAGCTCACTGCAAATATAATTGCTAAGACAATATTACCTCCCAACAATGCTGGTCAACATTTTGGTATTAATCCTGAAGTTGGTAACAGGCATTTTATAAATATTTCTTTGTACTATTGAGTTTCCAAAATGATGTGTTCTTCAGGATCAGTGAAGCTGTTAAGGTTATGGTCCTGAAAATGGCAGATAACCACAGAACTGAGGCTTTGGTGTTCATTGCTAGCAAAGATTAGAACTGTTTTAACATTTTATCTGCATTTTACCTTCTGAAAGAATGAAAACAAGAGTAAAACCCTCGTTCATTCAGCTGAGCTGATAAAGCCAAAAGAAAGACAACAGAGAGAGAATGTTAATGAAAGAAAAGTTTTTTTAAAAAACACCATCTTAAGTATTTTTACTGCTTTTAATTCAACATGATAGTACTTAACTGTTGGTCTGTTTTCAGATGATCATTTCACGTTAGTTCTAATGACAGGTACCATTGCTGTAACACAGACTGTTTCTTTCAACTACTCTTAATTCATTAAACCGTCACTTCCACCATTATCTCTTCTATACTCTGTGTATCAAATTCCTTTACTCTTTCAGTGCAGTCAGTTCTCAAAATATCTTACTTTTGCATCGTTTCTTCAACTTTCATCATGGACATCTAAAGAGAATAAAATGCAGCAAGTGTAACACTCTCATGCCACAACCCCTCTTTTTTCATGTCACAGACATAGTGGCATCTCTTTAATAATGACTTTTTGGTTATAAAATTTTAAAATGCAATGAAATATATTTACTAGCTGTACTATTTCAGTAGTTAAATCACAGAAGAGTTTCTTAAATACTTTACAGGTTCTAATAGTTGACTTAGTTGATAGTTGACTTTCACCTTATAGTTTGGGAGCTCTTAAAATGAGGTTTAAAAAATTCAGTAGAAGATTTTCACTTACAGTTTGCAACATTTTCTAACACTAAATTGGAAAACAATTTTTGAATGTTAATCTGCTGCTTAAATCTCTCTGTAGGATAGGTATATCTATGATTCTATGATAGTATAACCTGCATAACTACACAACCATCTTCTCTCAGTGGTTCTGGTGTATATTGCTTATTGACTGCCTGACTTCATTCTCATGGTAGTTAGTTTTACAAGGAGCTCCTGTATGTGATACCATTGTATTTTCTATAGGAGTGAGAACAGGCTATGTTTTTTTTCCTCTTGAACTTAATGTGAAGTATAAGAGTGTCCGATAATCTTGTTTTAGGTTAAAATGATATGTAAAAGGCTAAACCTCATCACCACAGACAGCTGAAAAACATCAGTGTTCCCAAATGGGGAAGATGATCCTGGGTTTAACCGTAATTAGTAGATGATAAAAGTTGGGGAATGGGAAAATGTGATTAAATTTCACTCATCTAAATAAGCATCCATTTTATATCAAATTTAAATTTCACTCATCTAAATAAGCATCCATTTTATATCAAATTTAAGCATTTTTGTATAGGCAAAATTACTATAGATTTTGCAGCTGAAGCCAATGAAGTTATGTTCTCGGTATCTCTTAAATTTAAATAAAATAATACTTACATATGTAATAATTTCCTGTGCAAGGCTACCCTATGAAATGTACCTTGTATGTTTTCTGTAGTATTTAATACCAACAGAAAGTTTAAATTTTATTGGACTCCTTTTGAAAATGGAATAAGCTAACTTTGTGAGATATATATATATATGTATGATTCTTTTTATATTATTTTAAAAACATCTGGGAAAAGTTGCAGTTACTGAGGTTAATTTACAATATTATAACCATAAGACTATTGTGTTTGTTTAATATTGATTGTTAGCATCATCAAGTTACAACTCTATTGTAATCTGTAATGTAAACTGTCACCAGTGACACATCTATGCCCTGACAGCTTTACTTGTAGTGTGTTGGTAATTATAAATTAAGCTAATAGTTTTTTTTTTTTTAAGGTGGAAGACATCTTTTTTAGCTTATTCTAAAATGTGTTAAACTGTTCTGTCTGACAATTATTCTCTTTTATTAAAATACGTAATACTTTAACTTGTCACTGTCTATAGGTAATGATGTAAAATTACCTAGATTGCTGAGTGTCATGTTGCCTAAGTGGCCTGTTCTCCCCACCCCCATGCATGCTTTCTCCTTGGCACTTTCTTAAGTGCAAGTTTAAGTGAAACCTTTCTTAGATGGGAAAGAAATATATTTACATACCTGTCCAAGAGCTATTTCCTTTTTGAAAGAATGTTTAATCTACAATTAATCAGGCAACATCATTCACTATTCTAGATCTTTACTTGATTTTAAAAAAGCAAGCTACATTTAATAGCACTTAAACAGTAGATGTTCCTAAACTAGTAATTGTTTTAACCATAATTTTAAAACCAGGACTTTTTCAGCCTCTTCTGCATGATCTCTGTCATGTCTAACATGGCAGTTTTTCAATTTCTTTTATTAAAGAGTGAGATACCAGCCTTCCAAGGGTTGGATGTATATCTTTCTTGATAAGACTTTGAATTAGGACTTTTTACAAGATATAGATGAAAACTGAATCAGAAACAAAGTAGCAATTTATTCTGTAAGGTGTGTTCATGGAATTTGTAATTATGTGAAATACGTAAGAATATATTGAAGAAAAAAGCTCCAAGTAACAAAAGAGCTTTAGGAGCAAAATCCTCAAACATTTTCCTGATGTAGTGGGAAAATTTGATGGTGTTGCATTCCCCTCCTTCTGCTCAATTTTTCCAAGTGAGCAATTGTTATTATCATCAACATCCAGGCTTGTTTTCTGTCAGTGTACCTGTGTCAGTGAGCAATTTTTTTCTCAAATATATCAAAACCTTAGAAAATGAGATGGTTGGGGATGGTGCTATCACTGTATTTTTAAGCAGAGGGTTCCCCCCTTGAAGTCAGAGAAGAATTCTGTCTGATAACTGGTCTCATGATACAGTCCTAAGCATCTCATAACTTTGTATTTCTGTCATGCTTTTAGAATTACTGGCATATAGTCTTTTTTTTGCCAGAAGTATAGAATATCTGAAAAGTAAAATAAGTATTACCCAATAAAGAATATTTACTATTCAAAGATTCTAATTGACTCATGGAATAAAACGTAACTGCATCCTTGGGCTGTGTAATAAAAATAGAGTTGAAATTCATTTAGGAAGTTTGTCCTAAAAGATGACTCAGACTGAGTCATTATATTTTCTAATTATAGGAATTCAGCTTTCACTTAATCCACTGAATAATTTCATAGAAAGAAGGGATCAGTTGTGCAAACCAACAGTATTCTGTGCATGTGGCATGAGAAGAATTTTACCACTCTTGCTTTTATGGAAGCAATACATATCTGTTCACATACTTTCTTTAATCTTTATGCTCCTCTGTCATTTTTGAATCTTAAAACAGGTTAAAGTAATAAAGCCAGTGGAGATTAGAATTTCCAGCTAGGATTTCATTTTATAGGATTTTTTAAAGTATTTGAGCTATGTACTAGTACTCTGAGGCACAGCTTTGGAGGCTCTACTTTCAAAGCAGGAGAAGAGGAACAGAAGACCCTATTTACATTAATCCCTGCTATATAAAAATGCCCTAGTAGAAGAAGAGAGCTCTATTAATGTATGTGCTGGCAAAAAATTGAAGTAATATTTGTACAGTCACAAAGTCAGGATGTAAATAGACTTATAAATAACCTGCTATCATAAAATAGAGATGAATTCCCGAGTGCTTAATTGGAGTTTAGCACACCAGGAATTTGATACAGAGATTGCTGTATCAAAGAATGTGTCAGTGAATGCATTACTGTGAAGGCAGTAACCTGGAAGATGGTGCAGTAGGACTGTCTGTCATTTCTGCAAGAGATTGTGTTACCAGGTAGGTCAAAGATACTATACTGTTAACTAGAGTTACTGGTAAATAACATACCTGATCTTAATAAAGAGGTACTAGCAAGCTAGGTATATAATCCCATATTCACATGTATATAATGAATATAAATTTGTTGTCATTTTAATTGATTAAATTTTAATTTTATTACATTGTAATACACTGTGAATGCATACTTTCACATACATACTTTAATTTGCAGATTACCTAAGTTTGAATTCAGGGTTACTTTGAGGTAACCAAGATTGAGAGGAACATAAACCTGAAAACTTCATTAATAGTGTTCAGTGTGACATTCTAGATACTTTTATAGCTTTAAGTGTGTATCTTCGTAGTTTCCCTTCATGATGGCCAATATTACAATTGGTTCCATTTTAAAGATAAGGAAACCAAGGCTCAAGACATGAATTTTTAAACCCTACCATGAAGAGCAATATAAGCCTGTGGGTTTAAAGCCTTCAGAATCTGCTTCTGTTTAGATCTCAAGCTATTCAGCAGAAGAGGAAATGAGTCGGATAGTTCCATGTGAGAATATATAAAATTCCCCCCCCCCTTTCTGTTTACAGTTTATGCTGCACTTCTTTTTATCAACTTCAGTGGTGGGGGAATGAATCATGAACTTCAAATTGCCCCCACAACTACGTATGATATATGTGCCCTCAGCTCCCACACTGGTTAATCCCAATATTTTTTCTTGGACAACAGAAGGGAATTAGGCCCTGTCACTAAGGACATGTGCATCTGCAATTGCATAACTAGTTTAATTCTGAATAGTTTAGTTTGCTCCTTGGCAAATTGTTCAGGATAACTTAATGTGAGTTCTTAGTATTTAGATCTCAGCTCTCTGCCAGTGCCTTAATCAAACATTCAGTTGCTTCCACAGTCCCTTTAGAATTAAAAGAATTTGAATTTTCTTTTTTTCTTCTTCTTTTTTCTTTCTTTCTTTTTTTTTTTTTTTTTTTTTTTTTTGTGTGTGTAACAGAATATTAACTGATAACAAACGTATAAATCAGAGTTTAGTAGCAGTGGAAAGAGAGAAATCTACAGAAGTACAGTATTGCATAATATAAACCATTTTAAGCTTCACTGAGAAGCTTGGAGATATTCTGAAGGGAGATAGAATTACTTTTTCTCTGAATAAAGACAAACAGTGTTCAGTGTTCCCCAGGTTGTGAAGATTGTTTAATTCCCTTCCTGTCTTCATTATTTAGCCCTCTCTGAAAGAGGAGTTGGTTCATATGCAGATCTTTTCTGGTTGTGGTTGTAACACAAACGTAAAACCATGACTGAAAAAAGGGTCTTTAATGGAATGTAAACCTAAACTGAATCTAAAGCATTAACAGCTCATCAGGATCTATATTATATGAAAACATTATTGCTTCTCCAAATAAAAGTAGTTATGCTCTAAAAAAATCACTATTTAAATTATTTTTCCTGTCTTACCGTGAAATTTTTAATTCTAGCAGACTGGAATTCTAAGATGCATAATTCTGTTATAATTCAGCGTTTTACTCACAAAGCTTACCTGCCACAAACTACATATTTATTTCTGTCTTCATTCACTTTCCTTAAGTACTTCAGCTAATGGAGAATAAGTGATGACTGCAAGCCACCTTAACCTTAAATAGTGCTGTAGATACCACTTCAGTAAGCTGCTGAGACCCTTGTCCTCTGTTTGAGGTATTTTATTTAACGAATGACATTAACGGTTTCCAGCAGTATCATCCTCTGTGTACTCTGTAGGTGGCAAGAAAGAGATAGCAGTATAGTCCATGACATATTGTTTGCATGGAAAAATACAGTGTGTTATGTGGTTTGTTTTGCTGCTCACTTGGTAACTTTTAGAAACTAACAGCTAAATTCTGGAGAAATTACTTACAGTTAAGAAATTACAGTTACAGATTTTTTTTGTAGCCAGCACTTGAAGAGTCCAATATAGTATCAGGATAAACTAAGAAAATGACAAATGAAATGCTTAAAGGGCAGCATTGTGAGGTATAGGTGTCTAGAGTTATCTGAAGATGATCTGAGTCAAAGAGCTTCAGTAGCAAGTGCTGTAGATTACAATAGCAGTTACCATGTATATGAGATTTAGTGCTCAGCTTTCCCTTAAACGGAAAGTACAAGTTGAGCTCTACTCATAGAGGTTCTGCTAGAAGTTCAGTTTTGCTAATCCTTAAAGTAGGAGTTCAGAAGAACAAGTTCAGTGAAGTGTAGTGGGAGGCTCTTAAATTTTAGCCCTTTGCCCACAAAATTTATGTGGATATTAAAGGCCCCAAGGAGTGCCTTAAATGAATCCTGCATGAGTTGTTTTGCTCTGTTCTCTCATTCACTTTATGGTTCTCTTAAAGATTAGTCTTATAGGAAGGGTGTTAAACTCCAGAATCAAACTTCAGTCTGGGATCATAGCATCACAGGATGTCTTCTGGCTCTCAAACTTTAATGTAGCTTTACCTGGAAGCATATGAGGGATAGCTCTGACTTTGTAGGTAGTCTCCTCATTAGCAAAGTGATAAATTTGATTCTAATTGATTATTTGAGGGATTTAAGATGCAGAAGAACATCAGTAAGTACGACTGGCTATATTGCTGCTGTTTATTTAACTTTCCCTTGCTGGTATGGGGATTACCTCATCACCTTGAGTGGCTTCTACATCAGTGAAAATAACTGTACGTTGTGTAGCCATCATAGTACTGTCTCAGGTGGTTTCAAATGTGACACAAAGGTGAGCATACTTGGATCCTATCACACTATGACTAAAAGGCTTGTACTGATGAGAATGTTGTCACTATTCTTGTGTCAGATACTTACCATAGTTTGTATACAAAATTTCAGAGCCATCATAGAGATACATGCTGTATATCCAATAAATCTGTAGTCACACTGTAATTATTTTTCTACTTCAGGTTACTGCAGTTTTCTTTCTTTGTCTTTGCCATGACCTGGTCTAGAGATGACCTGAGGCAGATCACAGGCAGGGAATTGATACCTTGCAGTGATCTGGCAGGACAATATATAAGTAATTGTCACTGATGGATTGGCCAATTCTGGTAGTCTTGGTGCACCAGAACCATTCTCAAAGCTTGCTTGCTCTGTTTGTGTACTGCCTGTTCTGAAAATAGATGGATAACTTTATTTCCCTATAACAGACTCTCATGCACCTTTTAGAAATGCTAGAATTTCTTAATTTAAAAAGCAAGCATCAAGACTTTCTTAGTCTGTGTATAGTGTTTTTGAGTAAATTGTATTCTTTAAATATTTATCTCATTAACTCAGTAAAAGATAGTAGAATACTTGCATTCTGCTCCTGTTCAGCATCTCCCCTATGAGGAAAGGCTGTGAGAGCTGGGCCTGTTTAGCTTGGAGAAGAGAAGAGTGAGAGGGGGTTTTAGCAATGTCTACAAATACCTTAAGGCTGTCAGGAGGATAGGGCCAGACTCTTCACTGATGCCATGTGACAGAACAAGAGACAGTGGACACAAACAGAAACACAGGAAGTTCTGCCTGAATATGAGGAAGAACTTCACTGTGAGAGAGATAGAGCACTGGAACAGGTATCCCAGAGAGGTTGTGAAGTCTCCTCTGGAGATATTCAAAACCTGCCTGGATGTGATCCAGTGCAATGTGCTCTAGGTGACCCTGCTTGAGCAGGGGGTTGAACTAGTTGAGATTGGAAGGGACCTCTGGACATCATTCATTCTGTGTAATTCTGTGATTCATCTGTTGAATACTCTTGATTTGCAAATCAAGCAAAATACAAAAATTTAAGTGTTAACTGTAGTAAATATCAAATTTCATAGGTAAAGCTGGACCTCTTCAATTGCCTGCTGTTTTGACAAATGTTTGTTAGGACTGAGATAGTTATAGTGTTGAGAAGATCAGAGGTCAGAGATGCACCTGGCTGTTTGCCAGAAGTGGTCATAGAGACTGCTAGTACAAAAGATCTTTATTTGCAAGAAGATAGAGCTTTTAACATTTGAAGAAGTTTGCTAGAATAATAACTTGGGGGAAGTGATTCAGTACTCTTCTTATTGTGTGAGGGAGCCTAAATGAAATGATTTCCTTTAAAGCACCATTCAGACACTACAGCAAAATGGTTCTTCAGCAGCAGACAAGATACATCAAGTCTGAGCATCTTTCAGGTTTCTTTAGTTTCTTTCGGTTTAGGTTTCAGTATGTCTGTAAAGATGAAATATTTTCCAAATGACCCTCAAATTCTTACATAATAGAATTGTAGAAAAGACAATCTGTGCTAAGCAGTCTTGAGCAGCATACTAGTAATACACTTAAGATATTACTCCTAGGAAATCGGAGCTCTGTAATAGAAAGTATGTTTTCAGATTAATCTAAATGACTGTATTATTAGACTGCAATAGAATACTCTCAGCCAATCAAGAATACTGTTCTTCCCAATCAATTCATGGGCTGAGCAGACCCATTATCTCCTGTTCCTGTTGATGGGAACCAGAGGAGAATAATCAGCCAAGAGTTATCCAGTGAGCATATGGATGACACAAAGATAAGGACAAAAAATAGTGCTGTGTTTTCCCTTTCATTTATACTTCTTGAAGTCTGAATTGTGTACATGGGTCCTGATAAATAGCAGTGCTATATTATGTGCAAACTAGTACTGGGATGGGTTGGTAGTACAACCATTATTATGGCCCACTGAGAAAACATTTCAGTAGAACATTGCTTGTATCTAAATTGATGAGCAAAGTTAATTAGGTAGGTATGTGGTTTGCCCATAGGGCAAGCTCAGGTAACAACACTGAGAAGAGAATGTCCTGAAGTGCCTCTTCTAAGAAGAGGTAACTTAGAACTTAAGGCTCAGTTGCAATTACTGTTCTCTCATTTCCCTCACCTTTCTCCTCCCCCTATTCCACCCCTCAATCTGGGAAATTAGATGGTATTTCAAAAAGAGAGAAAACTGCCCCCCCCCCACGCATTTATGAAGAATGAGAATCATTTGGCCAACTGAGACCTGCATAGATTTTTATAAAGAGACGTGGCTGCTGGGAACCGTCATGAGTTGACAGTGAATTTTGTCAGCACTTTATTTAGGCCCTTATTCACAGAACACTGCACAGTGGGAAAGAAGAAAGAAAGGGACTTAAATGGTGGGATTCATTTGTGTGACTTCATCATTATATCTGGTATATGCTTTTCTCCTTCATAGTTTTCTTAATTTTGTTTAATCTGCATGATTGTATTACCTAAAATAGTTCCTGTGGAAGATGGCATTTAGAAGTAATGAAAAAGAAAAATACAGACATCCGAGATGTTTTTCAAATCCTGCTATGAATCTTAATAGAGTTATTTTTCCTTCTGTAGAATTCTACAGGACACTTTAAAAATAATGGAAAGGATATAATCTCTTACTAAGTATGATAGGAATGTTTCCATGAAAGTTAATTGAACAAAAGAACAAACAATAAAACATAGTCAAAAAGAAAGCACGTTCCGGATTTGGGAAAGTATGTTACGCACTCAGTGTATAGTAGCCCAAATCAGGAGGAGAAACTAATCATATTCATTGTCTTATTTTCTATCCTTAACTGAAGATTCACCTTGCTTATATAATGGTACTTTACCTATTACTTTCAGTATGCGATTTGGAAGTTTTACCTTTTCTCTTGTTAACGCAGCTTTTCCATTAAGGTAGTATAGCTAGTTCAGGTGTCTGTTCTATTGCTCTACTGTGCTGTATTTGCTGGAATTGTAAATTGCAGTTGCTATCATGTTAAATGCAAACAGTAAGCTGCAGTTTTGGAGCAGATGGATCTCACAGTAGAACATACCAAGAGTTGTAACTAGATGTGGAAGTTCTCTCTGTTCCTGTTTCTACAGTATCTGTTAGTCCTTGTTTCATTTTAGCTAGGTTATCTATGCCTTTGCACTAGGCTTGGTGTGGTGAGGAAAAAAGTATTTTAGCCCAAACTCACTACATAAGATGAAAAGTTCAGGAAAATAAGTTTTGGTGTTCATGCAGACAGCAGGTAACCCTTTGCATTATTTATTCTGACCGGCCCCCTGCGTGACACTCATGCATCTGCTCTTCTACTGTACTTAGGAATTGTGCAGCCGTACAGTTAATATAGTCATTCTGGACAGGGAGGAAAAGTAAACTACAGAGAGGGTATTTACTGTATCTATGTATTGGCTAAAGAGTGTGAAACAATGTTTCTGGAGGCTTAAAATCCATAGTGCTACAAGAAGGTAGATAACACGTACTGAGTACAGTACTGTTCAGAGATCATAACCTTGGTCTAATTACATTTAGTGTATAAATTATTGCATTATTTATTTTAAAATTAATATTACACATATTAGTTTTGATTAATAACTTGGAGGTGCCTTTTTGTCACAAAAGAACAGATTAACATAATTACTGCATGAAAAATAGACATGAAACATTGCAGCTTGGTTCATATTGCTGTCACTACAGTATGTATTTTTCTATGCTGTTCTCTTTTTGTTCATTATTCTGCATATGTAGTTGTCTCTGAGAAGCTGTTAGCTTTGTGGTTTAGACCAGGATATACTGGAATGGGGTATTAACACTTACTCGCAGAAGATAAGAGACAGAAGAATCTTTCTGTAGCAAACTCTTTGCAACAGCTTAATAAATTAGCTTGCATAAAACTGTACTTGTGTCCATGCTGGCAGTGAAATGCTATCTGAAATACAGGATTTCTTTCTTTGCTTTAGTTTTGTTCATCTTCTGGAAGAAAGCAAAAAATCAGAAATGTAATCAAAGCCCTAATATACATTGCAAAAAATTATAGATACTGCTATTTTACTTCACCTGTTCAGTGCCAGCTGTTGGGGAATGGTTTAGACAGTGGTTAACACACAAAAGGTTTCTCAGTATGAACTGTTCAAAAGAAACATTGTATTAATGTCACTGTATTTCTATGTGCACAAATGTTAAAATACCTATTTGGTAGTGGCCTCTCAGAGCTGCACACACAAGATTGAATAATAGCTATAGTTAAAAGCTCACTGAGGGGCATCCTGTGAAATAAGCTTTCGAGTACAAAGGTCTCCTGCATTCACATTGATGAGTTTTGATTTGTCTTGATAAATTGGAATTTTGGACACAGAATCTAATAGCAAATACCTAATAACAATTATCTTCTATAAAATGGTTTCGGGGAAAGAAACTGAGGCATTTTTCTCTAAGTGGTTTTACATACACATTCTACTTCACTGCCTCCTCCTAACTTTAATCCATAGTTGGCTGTCCTTTCAGATTCCCTTTTCTATTCAGTAGCATCTTTTATAGTTAGGCAGCAGGAATGTTTAGCCTAACTGTGTACTTCTCATATTTTTTCATACATCACCTAAGTCACTTGTGGATGTTTTTTGGTTCTTTGTTCTTCATGGCTCTGTGAAAAGCATAAAATGGTTTACTTGTTATCTTGTTGCTTGTCTGGTGATGAAGCTGGAAAATAATGAATTTGATAACCAGTCCATTCACATATGACCCAGACTTAACAATGTGCTGTACTTTTTTTTCTTTCTTTCTAGCATGACTGTTTTCATGAAACTAATCAGACTGCTGTTTACAGTATTCAGCAGTTGCATCACTCATTAAAGATGCTCATGTGGCAGACTTCTAAGAAAATGAGAATTGCACTTGTCCTTGGGTTTGAGACTAATGGAGGTTAGAGTTTAACAACTTGTCCAAGCTTCGTTTTGTCACTCTGCAACAAGTCTGGTGTCTGATCATCCTGAAGTTTCTAACTATGTTGTAACAAGTAGATCCAGACTCCTCTTTTCAGCAGACTTCCAATGGATGAAAAGTGGTTCACATATCTAAACTTAAATTCTCAAGAAGGAATATTATGCTTTTGTGGTAGGCGTACTATGATTCATTATCCTAAAAGGGACTGTTCAGAGTTGTTTTCCTGGGCAGCAGGGCCACAGCGAAACTTGTGTGCTTATTATGAAAAATGATCCCTCAAATTACCAATGTTTTTACCTTTGAAAAAGTACATTAGGAAAAAAATTAAATCTTGCAGGATTTCCTCCAAGTCTATTGCTAGTTAAAAAAAAACTATGAGAAACTTTACTGCTGCCTACACTATTTTGAGTGGGCTAGATGACATCTGCACAAGCAAAGACTTGAGTTGTGGTATACTTTCATTTGTTGTAATGGTTGTTTTCCTTTAAGATTGCAGGGATAGTTGTTACATATGGATACAGATATTTTGGATTTTTTATGAAACTGTATATAAAATTGGAAAGGCAGGACTGTATTGTGTGGCTCTGTTCACAGATTTCTAGATGCTGCTCATAGTTACTTGATCATCTGATAGTTCTGTGATTGAGCATTTTTTAGGTGGATCAGAAGTATAAGTATGAATAACCTTAATCTGAAGATTGAATTGGAATCTCTTGTATACTGAATAAGTTACCTGGAAAAGAGTATCATTCTTTATCTTTGGAGCGGTTGCTGCTGTGTTATCTGCTGAGCCTGCTACGATAGGTGTATGCTTCTTAGATTAAGAAGGAAAATTACCTTGTTTATTGATCCTAGCAGGGGCTATGTGTAAACAGTGACAAAACTCTTTGACTTGACAAAACTAGCTTATGCCTGGGCACAAAAGGCTGAATCAGGCACTTAATGATGAAAAACATCTTCAGGTGCCATACTTAGCTTAGAATTAAAATCAGGTGTTGTGAATTACTCTCTTAGTGGTTTTAAGACTCCACATGAACTCCAGTTTTTGGTTCCTGTGTGTGTGTTTGTGGACTCAAGTTACAGTTTTTTTCAATGTTTCAGTTCTTTGCCTATGAAATAAGAATAAATCTACTGTTCTGAAGGGCAGTAATGATATCGGATTCTGGGATGCTACTTCATGAAGTTATGTGTGGGTGCTGCTTTGATGCCTTGTAAGAGAAGGTAAGAACCCAGATAGTCTGTGTTCTTTTCTTTGTCTCTGTTACTCATTTGTAGCATGAAAACAAACAAACCTCCCAAAAGCCAGAAACAAGAGTAAAGTAGAAGTGTTCACTCCCAATAAATAACTTCCAGATCTCTGGATGGAAGATGTTATGAAAGATAGATGTAGAAGGTAACTTGAAAAATAAAATACTTTTATCTCAACATTTCATATGCATTCAAAATGGATCAAATATATTTTGTTTAGTGGTAAAATCATACTATTCTAAAGCAGAGCTAGAATGGTCTATATTATTTCATAGCTGGATGCTTTCATGATAAATGTTTCTTTAAAACCATGCATACTCTTTAAATGTGAAACTACAATCTCAGTAGAAGTTTCAGAGTTAAGGAAACATGCTCGAAAGTTTTCCTAAAATGAAAAGGTAACTTTCTTCATAATGTAGTGATGTTTCTGTGTGTGCAGTGTTTGTTTCATTCTTCTTAAAGTAGTGCACTATTATTTTAAAATGATCTCTGTTCTTGCATTTGACAGAGTAATTGTGTCAAAACAACTGTTAGACAACATACTAATGAAACTGGGAGGGTATTTTGTCCTGTTTTAAAATCAGTAACCATGATGATCTGATATGTTTGACTACAGAGTTTAGTTGAAGGTAAAGAAGGTAGATGTCATCATGTTGCCCTACTGGAATTTGGCCAAACAAGTAGAAATCTTCCATTTGAATTAACTGAATCTTAATGATACTGTATTTGTGAACTTCTGTAAATATGTGAGTATTTTCTCTGGGGTATATGAGCATGTTATTTGTGGAGAGGCTATTAGATGTTCTTTCTGTGGTGTACATTCATAAGTTAGCAGCTGATCCTCCTTTATGGAGCCTACTTCTGTTCAAGTCTAATCTTGCTTCAGTGGAAATATTCTTATGTCCTTCAGCTCAAACAGTTCAGCAGTGAAACCTTTTGATAAAGGAATGTCCGTTTTGAGTTTAGCAATAAAGTATCTCTGTCCAAATGTACTTGGATGAGAATGATCAAGCAGTCTAGAATGTATGGTGAGATAAATCCTATTAAGTAAATCAGTTGTGGAAGCAGAAACAATTGTTGTTTTGCTGCAAATCCACTTTAGTAGGCAGCTGATCTTAGAATTACACTTGGAGTTTGTAGCAATTCAGTGGCAAGCCACAAAATGTATCTACAACTGAAATATTTAAAAACATATCCTTATAAATTAATAATGGTAAAAGGCAATTATCTGTATTGCTCTTATGGGAAAGTGAAGATTCAGTTAGTGACTGAAGAGCAATTTGATTTTGAAGTTCAGCAGCAATTTCTTTTTTTCCTAAAGAACAGAGTTTTATCTGAATGAGAGAATGAACTAAGTTTGTACTTCACTATTCTGCAGTTGCTTAATTGTAGTATAATCTCTCTTTTTTTGTATTTGAGAACTGAGTTTTATGGTTATGGTGAAATGCACACTAGTACTTAGAAATAAATTTTGACTTAAGAAATGTATATAAATATCTTTAAGTATAAGATCCCCATCTGAAAGGGTCTTTTACTGCACCTTTCTATTCACCTTCTAGGCACCTTTTTATTTTTGTTTACAAGTTTCTGTATGCTTGCCATAATATGGATGTTAAATTTAGGCTGCATTCACAGACTCGACTTTGTGGTCCTTGTAGCAGAAGCAAGTTTGTTCTAATGCTAGGTAAAATTATCTCCTTTACCTGTTAATAGATTTGCAGATCAAATATTTGATTGAAGGGGGGGGGGGAAGGATGGTATTGATTTTCTGAGTAAGATGTAGGAGAAGCGTTTTTCATCTGTAACACAAATTGAACAAGTGGCTTTTCTGTGCTCTGTATCTAGCATGTTAAAGATCAGCCTACTCTGAAAAGGTGAACATAGAAAATCTAGCAACATAGTCTGATTATATGTCTATATATAAAATACGTATGACTACTTTACTAGGCAACTCTTCTATATAGCTATATATTTTAAAGTGGAAAGACTTATTTGTTTAATATTCAGAATAGCTAGACATAAACTCTGTGAACTCAAATTAGGGGTTTAGTTTTTACTTCCTTTTTCTTCCTGAGCTACATACCTGAATTCCTTTCCTTCCCCTGCTGCCCCAGTATTATGATTCACTGGATCCATCTGTATATGGACTCTCATATATCAGTAACCTTTATTAGGAAAATGTTTTGTACATTTAGATTACAAATGAAACCACTTTCTCTGTTGTATTCTGACTGATTTTTTTGTTGTAATGATTTTGTTTTTTTTAATTGCCAAAAATAACCTCAGCTTCCTTAGTCTGCCAGTCTTCAGTCATCACCATGTCCCCCATTGCTACTTCAAGAGCAGCAGTTTTTACAAACTTTTAAATGGCTGGCAGAAAAACTGAGCAGCTCATAACCTTTTTGATGAGAGTAAATGCCTTCAAATTATTTAGTTGTAGCTGAAAAGTCAATAGACGTGGCAAAGCAGGAATGTTTTACCTGGAGTGCTCAGAGTTACGCTATACATGACTCTGTCTCCACCTTCCTATTGGAAACAGTCTGTGGAGATTAGTTTTCCTGCACTCAAGGATTAGGGCAGTTATTTGAAATATAAAAGAAGCAGGCTTGATTTCTCTGTTTGCCCAAGCAATTTTGAGCTGATACCTTCTTTTCATCTTCTGTGACTACTGGAAGGTGTTTTATCCTCTCACTCTCTTCTGTTGATTCTTTTCTGTTTGGCGTTTATTGGCAACTACAATGCACTGCTGACCAAGGGAATGTTATAATCATTATATTAGGAATTTATACCTATTTTTTTAATTCTTTGAATGTGTACATATTTTAATATACAGTAGAGCAGTGGTGGCTTTTTTAATTCATTTATTTTTTATTTTTCATTTTTTTAATTATGGATTGAAGACTCCATCAGTACACTGTAGAGCTAGGACATTTAGGAGCTCAGTATATGCCAGAGCTTGATTGCCTCTGTTAGGGAGCTTTGGCTGAAGTCCCTGCAGGTAAGCGAACAAAGGGGGGGGGGGGAAGGCAGATTTGGTTCACAGTTGCTAAGGATACTTGAACTACTGAGTTTCACTTACTGGTATGAAACAGAATTATCCCTCCCATTCCCAGCATTTATCTGTATACAAGTTCCACACTTCTATCTGCTTAAGTACTCAAAGTGAAGTCTTCAATTTTAGACAAACTCTCTCAGTAACTACTGTTTGTTTCAGCAAAGTGACCTAGAATAATCTTTTGTTTAAATGCTATGACTTTTGCTATACTGCTTGCAACTTGAATAAAAATATTGTTATATGCAACTTGCTTATCAACCAAAAAGGAATGTTTTCAAGTTCAGGCTACGCATGATGACCAAGGAGAGAATGCCAGATACATGGTTAATGGAGGCTTTGCACTGCTGTTAGCATTGGCTGTGCGGTTTGGGGGGAGGAGGGAGTGGTCTAAGAAACAACTCTGTAGGAGTTCCAGACATTAAAACATGATTATGAAGTGTAGTTTACTGACTTCACGTAAAATTCTTTTCTATCTTTAGAGCTAGCAGAGTATGAACGAAAGTTTTGTCAATTCTTTTCAGCGGTTAGTAAAAAATTGTGCAGCCTAATCTCCAGTTGTGTTTGGAGCAGAGGTGGTAGTATTTGAAGAAACCTGAACATCTGATAAATTAGTTTGATTAATTTAGGTAGCTCTATTTCACATGAACAGTTATATATATGCAAACTTCCAGTGAAATAAATCTGGTTCCAACAAGTGCAGATAGAAGTACCTAAAGTCTGTATGTTCTGGTCTGAAAGTGTGCATCACATCTGATGTGTTCTCCACTGCTCTACCTTTTCATCTAGTAATCTGTATTCACAGAACTTTAGCAATAGACTTGATTCTGGAATATGCGATGACAAGAACTTTAATTGCATTTCTAAGTCACATCGTGGATACTTTAGAACAAAAAATTATTTTAAAAGATCTAAGACATGGAAAATGGGCTCATTTACTGTAGTATACAGTTTATACAAAAAAAAAAAAAGAAAACCAATATACTGCTTTTTAAGGATCTAAAACAGATTTTTTTGAAAGCTGGAAAACAGTAAGGTGTCATCTGTTTTGGGCAGATTAGCATAAACTTGTAAAGAACAGAAATAATGAATAGTATGGTAGGGAGGGGAAGACATGAGGGAGGAGTTGTTATACCTTTGCTTTTTAGGCAAGCTGTGCCTCAAACCTATTGCAGTTTCAGGATTTTAGCAAGACTGTAGAGAAGGGAGATATGGTAGAATCAGTTTCCCTCTAGTTTACAGAAGGGAAGCAAGGTATCTTGAACTTTAACAATGACAGGATTAAGTGGAAGTGCTTCACGGAGGCAAGCAGCTTGTTGAAAGAGAGAAGATGTGCAAATAAATGGTCAATTCTCACAGTGGAGTGTTGTCTGTGGGGCACTGACTGTCCCGCTTACCCATATATTGATAAACAATCTGGAAAAGACTTTAAAAACCATAATCCTGGTATTCAACTATTCAGGATAGGAAAAACTTTTAAAGGATTGTAGAAGTATGTTATGTAATTAGTAATTGGACATTTGGGATACCAAATAAATGTGCAGTGATGCACTGAGGAAAAACAATCCTAATGTGACAAGATGTTGCATTCAGAGCAGATCATTAATGCTGCAAAATGAGATACTGGAAAAATAGTTCTATGGAATCACCAGATCGTTACTCAAGAGTTGAATAAAAATCAAGTGTTATAAATTTTTGAAGAAAAAAGTTTAAAAGAAGAAACATCAATTTGCCACTGTATGTTGGTCCATGTTAACAATAAGTTTTTGGATTTCTGTACTTATTGAACCCCTAGCTCAGCAAGTAACTAGGCATGGATGCTAGTTTTATTTTCATTTTACACAATCATGAACTTGGTGATTTGTGTTTTAATTATATCAAAGTATTTAGTAGATGAATGTATTTTATTAACACTTAATGAATGTGAGATGTACCTCAACTAGCCAAGTTCCCCTAGTTAATCACCTTATATACAGGAAACTAAAGTTGGAGCTCCCAGTTTCAGGCCAGAATGTTATTCTTGAGGCAGTTTTACCCTCCCTCTTGGTTTGAGAATTCGCTTTCTCTTATTGAATAAAGGGAATAAGAAAAAGCTGGAGTTTTTCATTGTGAAAGAAGCATATTTTAAGTGAGGCCCTGGGTACAATTCTGTTTCAGGCTAGAGTATAAACTTTGCTTCCTAAGATGGACATCCAACCAGACTGCTCATTCTGCCCAGTTTTCCAATCTGTATAGGATGGCACATCGTGTCTCATTTCAAAGAATACAAAAGGCCAAGCTTTGAAGCTACTCTACAAGCATCATTAGAGAATTCTTCACTGTGCCATTGTTTTCCCTCTACACTAGCAGAGAAGAGTGTGTATAAAATCATTGCAGTTTACAGAGAGTTCACGTGTATTTCTTATAAACGGTGTAATGGCTAGCTTTATTTTATACTGCAAAAATGTGCTGAAGGGAATCAAAAATTAATCTATACTAGTGCTTTCATGTAAAACACTGACGCATATATAAATTTTTAAGTGGACATTTGATTATGTCATTATTGTATGGAGATGCATATTTCCCCAAGTAACTCTGCATAGAGACAATGTCTTTTCTCCTAATGATTTAACTGAGTTGGGGTGCAGAAACAAGAAGGAAATTGGTTAAAACTTCCACATTTCCATCTGGAAGATCTTGGATGGAAATATGAGTATGCATGCTGCACAGTTTATGTACTATATGCATTAGTAGCTTTTTTTTTTTTTTTTTCAGTTGGTGCATGTTCCCACCCCAACACAGGGATTACTTTGCAGGCACAGGGTATTCTTGTCCTGGTTTATGTGACTGTGGCTTATACTTTGTACTTTAACACAGCAAGGTGATGGCTTTATGCTAAAATATGCATTGTCCATGCTTAGCACTGGAGGAGAAAACTACTTAGAAATTGCTGACTTCTAAAGACCATGTTGGGATGGATCCTGCTGTCCTCAGTGTAAGTGCTGCCTCTGCGAAGCTCTAAGCTAAAATGTGCTTGAAGGCTAAGGCAAAGGACTATTCATGGGAGTTCTGGTAGCAGCTTTTACTTTACCTGACAGTCCTTTCTGAGCCTTGCTTTTACTGTGCCTCAGATTTTTCATTTACTTCCAGCGGCACCTTTCTCCTCCCCATCCCCGACTGAGTGGGGCTCTCAACAGGTAGACGCACTGTGCTGATCTGTGTAGGTGCTGCCCTCCATGTAAAAGTGTTAAAGTTGGCTTTCAGTGTGATTGTGGTGTGGATAGAACCTGGTTGCCCCTACTGTACAGAAAGCGTGCATACAGCAAAGCTCTCTTAACCACAACATAATTTGTGTATTGATGTATGACAATCCTATGTGCGTGGTAGTTCATGTTTTTTTTCTTACTGCTGAGCAAGTTTGGGGGTTGAAAAAGATGATTAGTATCTGGATATGATAATGTCTGGAGACTTATGGCAACTTTTTACCTTGCATATTAAAGTTAAGTTAATAGTGATCACTGACAGTTACACTTACTAGATATTCTGGAAGTAGAGGGAGCATCTAATGTAGCATGTTGCAGAAAGTTTTAGTCACTCTAATTGTTGGGGTCTCCAACAGTCTTAAGTGATAAACTGTTAAATAAAGATTAATCACTTGGAAACCTTGTATCTATTTCTGCATAGTTGTCCTGTAGAGTTTGGTTAATATAAGCAAACTTCTGAACACATGTAAAATGCCTACTTAGCAGTTTTCTCTTCTTGAAAGGTATCACTCAGGTTTTTCTCATGTAAGCAAAATGAACCATATCTTATTACCTGATGATTTATTAATAGAATTTTTATGAAGTAACTTCAAGATGCTCCTCAAAAGAGAAGGAATAATCTCAAACCAATTGCTTTGTTGTGCAGCAATACTAACTTGATTTCTTGTAGCTAACGTGATTCTTTCCTGTGTTGTCAAGTTTCAGGAACTGCAAAATTTTTGTTTTTGCATACATTTGCATGCTAAGGTGCTTGTAATGAATTTGGAAGAAGATCTTTCCATTAGGGAAGAGCGTACAGGACAAATTGTATTCACAAGACAAAGACAGAACTTTCAGCAGACTAACACAGAACTGAATGTAAACGTGATGTGTGTGTTTTGACGTAAACTTACGAAACCATTGTTTGATACAGAAAAGCAACTTTCTCATGTTAGGCGGCTGCTCTTATTATTTAATATTTCAGCATGCACTTGCATGCTAGATCACTTTGCTAAATTTTGTTCTCATCTTCCAGTCTTGTGGAGCATTCCAGTTAAGCAATACTGATTCTCTTCTAATGTAAGAATACATCTAAGCTTTTTTTTTTTTTTTTTTAAGGGGGGGAAGTCTTGCAGAGAATGAAAAGATAAGATGGCTTTGGGATGGGAGAAAGAACAGCTGTGGTTGTACAGGGAATATGTACAATAACTAATTATATGAAGAAGTTAGTGTGCTTCCATTCATCCTTCTTAATTGAAGAACAAGGGGAGAGTAATGTAATGGAAAGGAAGGAAATTAAAAAAAAAAAAAAAATCAATTAGTTTGTGGAACCTAACAGGATCTGGCTAAGCACTGCAGACGTTTACTTGTATAACAAGATAAGCTGGGATTTCAGTTATAAGAATTGAAAGCAAAGCAAAAGAAAAAGCAAACAGTCATGTTTACGGTCATCACCTAAGCTGCGTCAAAGAAAAAGAACTTAACATCCATTGAATTGTGTGAGAACGTTATTTCATGTGACATTACTGTAGGTGTATGGCAGCATAGCCCCCTAACAGCATTCTAGTTCGTGCTGAGAGCAATCCTGCCTCTTTTCATGCAGAAGTGACTTCAGCAGGAGCTCCTGAGTCTGTTGCAACTCTGCATGGTTGTAGGAGGGTAAAGTTGGTTGTATGGGCGACTTTGGCTGAGCGCACGCGTGTTTTCCATTTCTTCTAGCAAAATGGCATAGCTTGGACGTCACATCTGGGAAATATGTTCCGTGGAAATGAGTTTGTGAGACTGTCATTCTGCAGAAAATGGACTCAAGCTTCTCATACTCATGCCTTTTGAAAGAATTGGTATTATTTTATAAGCTGTTCTGTTTTTGTTTTCCCTCTCTCTTGTTCGTCAAGAGTCTTTACTAGTATTTTGAAAATAGAGTTGAACAAGGACATTGATCTTTTTGTTTACTTTTCTTAATATTCAGTTACTATGAAAATGTGTGCAGTAAGCACTATTGAGACTCCTTACCTTTTCGAAGGTGCAGAATAATCTACTACCACAGAATATATGATGAAGTTATAAAGGGAGGCTAAAACTAAGGTAGGATTAGCATTCTCTGAACTGAGAATGCTGTATTTTATCTAGTAGTTCTTAAGTAGCTTCTGATTAATAAAGTAAACTTGATAAAAGCTAGATTAAAATACAAAAACTATTTGCTCACTCGCATTTGAATGTGGTAGTGCTCTTTGCTGGAATTAGAATGTAGTAGATCTGTATAAACTTGGACACTTGTAGACGTTGTCCTATATGCTGTCGTGCTGCTTTGTATATTAAAAATTCTCACTACTCAAATCTATAAAGAATAGCTTATACAGCCATCCCCTTTGTGAAAAGGCCGTGGTCTTCTGTCTTAAAATTTTCTGGACTACATAGTTCAGGAAACACTAGGAAGTAGCATGCTTTAGTTGTTACTTATATAAACCCCTTAAGACTTGAGAGAACAACAGAAACAATAGTCCTCTCTTTTCAGGTCTCTCTCTAGATTGTATGCTATTAAAAGACAATGTGATGTTATCGTTTTCACTTGAAATGTACCGATTAGTTCAAACCCTCTAGATTGACATTCTAAAGCATAAAATACCTGCAGGGTTGCTTGAGGATGCTTTTTGGACCATTAATACAGGAGATAAGTTCATAGGCTGTGTGAGAAGAGCCCGGCCCCACCAGTGCAAAGGAGCAGGGGGAGGCAGTTGTAGGTGGGGCAACTGGAACAGTACCCTGCCGTGGCTGCATCCAGCCCATTGCAGGAAAGCCAGCAGCCCAGTAAAGGCTTAGCTGCAGAAGAGCACAGAGGTGCAACAGCAGCATCTCCCTACTGGTCTGCATGTCTGGCTGTGTTATGTACCTGTGTTCATATGGGTACTGACTGGGACAGGAAGCCTCAGCCTTGCTACTGGTTAGCACTGGGGATGAAGCTGCCATAGCCTCACCCCACTGGGCTACTGGGTTTTGCCTCCTTACCTAACACAAGAGCACTTCCAAGCAGAGATCAGTGGGACTGTACAAACATGGATGTTTAGCTCTTTCTACTAGGGCTTTTCGTTATATTCTGTTTGTTATTTTGTATAATTACAATATGAGAACAGCATAGCCAGTAGAGGCAAAATATAAGAAAATCAATGGTTCCAGAGGGGTGGTTCAAAGAACAATGTTAGATGTCTGAATTGGACAAGTAAATTGGGTTAAACATCTGCATCGTTGTGTAGAGGGGCACCTCTGTGCACAAGTAAGAATAAAAAAGTGGCTTTTACTAGAATAAATGAAGAAATTAACTCTAAACATGCTTCTGTTCCATGGTTCTGACATGCTTCATGACAGTTGACCTGTTCAGTGACTGGGAGACTAAATTCCCTAGTTAAAAAGCAGCTGTTTGGCAGCAGTATCATGCTAGGATAACAGGTAATATTGATAGAATATGGTAGTTATTTTTATTCAGAGGTGCTCGGCAGCACAGGAATTCTGTGTTGATCTCCTACAGAATTAGGATGCAGTGGAGTTCTGGTCCTGGGATGTAGTGGGGGTCTTGTTCTTGCTGAGGCACCCATCACCTAAAGGTCTTCGGAGTGCAGTGGGGGTGAGCGGTGGTAAAAGCATGGTTCTGCAAGGAAAGTGCTGCTTGTAAATTTAACCATCATACTCTCCACAGGAAATGAAATAAAAGAAAAACATTGCTTCTGTTTAATTCTTGTTTAATTACTTACTCATGAGAGGTATCAGATAAAGACATGATATATACTGTTAAATTAGTCATGGTTTTGTTTTCATGTATCAGGCATGAATAGAAAGAAGAGTTTCTATGGGGGGAGTGTTTGACATGCTGCTTAAACTTCTTGTAAGACTTAAAATAGTTGTTCTGTAGTAGATCTTTTTTTTTTTTTTTTTTTGGTTTTTCCTTATTTTACTACTTTAGAAATAGAATTGTGGAAATGGCTCTTTGTTTCTCCCCTAAGAGTACAGGATGAAAATAAATTTCATCGAAGCAGCTGAGTACTACTTTATTCCTGTTTCCTTATGCCTTTATCATGGGTTTGCTGCTTTACATTTATTAATACTGAATCTTCTCTCATAGCCTGCAGCTCATGTTCCTCTAATCTTTTGCTATGACTTTGCAGTTTGATTCTTTACATTTGCTGACTTTTTCTACTTAATTCTGTGTATGTATTTGAGCATGATCGGGTATGCATCAAACTAGTACTTGATAGATGCATAGGTTGTCCAACTTCGCTTTTATTACTCTGCATATTCAAAAATATTGTTGGAAGCTGTTAAAAAAAAAGTGAGGGATAGTGTTATGTTTTGTAGCAAATACCCTCACTGGAAAATATAGTATATAATCTTTATTACAGAAGCAGGTCTACGGATTATGGGAAGACAATGAGGAATAGTGGGGTTTCTAATGCATGCCTTGGGTCTCTTAAGCATCTCTACGGTGTTGGGTTCCTCCCTCCTTTTTTTTTTTTTTAATTTGAAATTTAGCATTACTTGAAGTTGTTAAAACAGTGAGCAAGAGTATCCAAACTTACTAAAGGATAAATAAACTTACTAAAAGATAAAGACCATCTGTTGATGAGTCATTAAATCTTTAGGATGCACTTCTTCAGAAGCTGTAGCAACTGTTCATTTTCTTCTACAGTGTCATTTGTGCTAGTCACTGTCCGTTGAGGTCACATTTGCACCACTAACGAAATATTTTCTAAATAAAGATTTTTCAGAAGGTGGAAACCCTATTGGGAGAAATTAGCTGACATTTAATATCTCCAAACATGGAGGTCTACTGTGTTACTCCAGAATTAATGGTGGTCTACTATAGCTCAGCTGCTGTAATTTGTTAGAGGGCAAATAAAGAGTTTTACTGCTAATGTACTTCTATGGGGAGCTATAAGAGCAGTAACAAATGCAAAGTATGTGTGGCTGAAGTTGCTTAATGCGACTTTGTCACTCTTTGGAAAGCATCAGAGAGGCTTGAAGGATAGTGTCTTTATCTCCATTTGCCATCTGTAGGAGGAGGCAGCTACCAGTTTTTTTTTATGTGGCTTTCAGTAACATAGTGCATGCAACCTAGTGTGAGAAAAAGGTATTTGAGAAATTGTGTGTGAAAGTCTTAAGATGAAGGAGAAACCAAGCCACAGAAAGACACATCAAAGGGAGGGGCATAGAGGGGGAGAAAAAACATGAGAACAGGAAAGTGAATGATCAGACAACAGGTCAAAACTAATCCAAGGAGCAAAGAAGTATAAAATGAGAAGAAAAATCTTTCAAAATAAAGATTTAAGGATATAATAAAATCTCGCAGAATGGCAGTGATTCACTGAATCTGGATTTTTTTTGCTTTTGTAAATGCAAGTATATTAATATAACAGTTGTATCATTTTATCTACATTAGAAGATATCTAAAGTTTCAAAAAGTCTTGTTATGGGCATACTGAATCAAAATATCATATATTTGACCTTGTGCTGCAATCTTTAATTCTCTTCCTTTTTTTTTTCCCCCTTGGAATTTTGATGAAACTGTATTAGTAGTATGTTAGGAGATGCTTCTGCTTTTGCGTGTTCTATTCTGGCAGTCAGAATACAGGAGGAGAGCATGGCTTCAGGCAATTTCTCTTTATGCAAAAGATGCTGGTGCTTTTCAGCAGGAATGTACTGAAGTTAGTAAAATTCCTCAGAGGACTAGAGGTATGTTTGAAATTTTGTGGGGTTTCTTACATGTGAGCAAAATACTAGCATGGAATGAAACTTTAAGAGCTTCTCTGGCATGAGATGTGCCCCAGACAGCAGGCATTTTTTTTTTTTTTTAAGTGTCTTCTATTGCTAAAATGATAGGAGGAAAAACAACCGATTTCAGTCAGATGAAGTCACAGCAGTGACTTGGAAATGTGTCCTGTAGGGGTGAGAACCAAAAAACAATTTTCGGGGTGGAAGACCTACAGGATTACAAATAATTCAGAAGGTATACTGCTCCTTGTCTAGGAGCTGTCATCTCGGTTCTTCTGGAACTGCATCTCTATAGGCAATCAAGAATATTGAACTGTGGGAGAAGTAGCTATGAAATCCACAATGTGCAGTGTAAATGCAGTGGAGTATAAAGAAAAAGTAGTGATCACGAACTGTTTCATTTGGTTCATTCCTTTGTATCAGTGAGTCTTTTTGTGCCAGTGTAAAACACTTCGTAACTGAGCAGTCATAGGCCACTTGATACATCCAGATCACTAATAATTTGCAATTGTTAATTGAGGAAATTAATGGGTTTCCTGTAGAAATAGAATTTCTTCTGCAATATATGACATCAGATAAGTTTTGGTACTTGAAGTTTGGCAGATGTCTTTCATCTTCTTTAATGTCTGAGGTCTGTCTTAGTTCATAGTAATTATCACGATGCACATCTGACAAGTGTGGCAGTTTGCATCCTGTGGAACTCGAAAGGCTCTAAAGTCTTGTCTGCATTTGGATTCAAATTGTGACTTAGCCAACTGTTAGCTTTCTGGAAGTATTTACTGACTTTCAAAAATTCACTTCCATTTTCAAATGGAAGGCTAGAGTATTCCCAAAATAATACCTATACAATTCTATATGCATTTAGAACCAGAAAACAGAAATAGCATAACCAATGAATCGTACACTGCTGAACTGTATTGCTCATGCAGTATTCTTGGTCTTTTGTCAGTGAATGCATAAGGCTGTACAGTCAGTGGGAGTGCATGCTTTTTGTATTATCTTACTAACAGATCCAGTGCTCAGATGTCTGATTGTTCCCCACAAAATATATCTGAACAATCTATTGGCAAAGAAATGTTTGCTTAAGAACACATACCTGACTGCTGTCTTATTTCAGGAGAATTAAAGCAATATTGATTAAGCTAGCTAAACATCTAAGCTCATGAACTTGCTTCTTGGTTAATATACAAATTAAATTCTGAAGAACTCCATCAACAAAGATGCTAATTTTTCTATATGTTTTACTTTTCTAACATGCCATAATTCATTTTTATTTAAAAGGGGTATGTGTGGTATGGTTATGCCCTGTGCTAACAGTGCTGTTGGAACAGGATGGTGCTTGGCGTTAAAATGTTACCAGCAAAAGCATTAAGCGCGGTAGCATTCCTACCTAAATGCTGATCCTGGGATATATCAAAAATCTGTAAGTGCACCATAATATTGCTATAGCCAGACTAGTATTGTACAGACTGTCCATACTCAGACTATATACCTGTAACAGTGCTATGCTTCTATGCAAACTTTTGGGAGAAAATACCCAATACTATGGTAGATGAGTCTTTTCCAGATTTACCACTCTGTAAACTGTTTGCAAATTTAGGTAATGCAGAGAAAAATGATTTTTTTTTTTTAATAGTGAGAACAGCCTTTTGATGAAGAAGCTTCTGATTCCTTTCTTGATTTAAGAAACATCACACCAGTATTGCCATTACCTTTCTTGGTTAAAATGGTCTGTATTCAGAGTAACTTAAACTTTTGTATGTATCGATACTACTAACTACTTGAAGCTGAGTGGTGTTTTGTATATTTAGATGTAATGTTATGTCTTGTGCTCTGTACACTAAACTCCATTTGGAAATAATAAAGCTCTGATGTCTGA
This sequence comes from Rhea americana, assembly GCF_003343005.1. NCBI lineage: Eukaryota > Metazoa > Chordata > Aves > Rheiformes > Rheidae > Rhea > Rhea americana. Next base: position 11,053,894 of record NW_028186756.1, on the reverse strand, counting down.
GGAAATTCACTGTTGGAATGATGAGAAAAACAAGGATAGGAGAAAAATAAACACTCCTTTAGAAATCAAATCAACCTGGAACTGACCTTTTAGGTGGTCTAAAGAGTCTGAGTGATTTTTTAATTATATTTTTGCTATTTATATTTATGACATTAATATCTCTGGAATCCATGAAATCTAATACTAAATACAAGGATTAATAAAAGCCTCAATGCAAAAACAGCATACGAGTTTCCAGAATGTAGTGAACATACACGATCAGTAACTGGCACTGGTGCTACAGTGACACAGTAAGAATCATCTAAGCAGAGTAGATGAATGTGACCCATTTAGGTAGGGTGGACAAATGCAGCATTTGTCTAATAGGGTTCAGTTAGGTTTCAGACATTTTTGGTAAATCACTTTCTGGACCACAGCAGACTTTTATATCTTCTCTCTAATAGAAGTCTCAATGTTTCTCTTGTCCTTAATAGGAGCCCAGACTAAAAGGAGGTGATAAACACATGAACTGAGGTATTAAATCATAATTTTTGCCTTTTCTCCAACAAGGAGCATTTCTGATGGTTTGTGCTCTTTTCAGAATTCATCAAAGAATATTTACTAGTCTGGTTTTGGATGCTGGTGTTTTTCATTTAAATACCTCACTTCTTACATTTCCAAAGTCCTGAATCACTTGCAAGCATAGAATAGGCATTGTGGAATATGCTGTGTTGTTGTGTGTTTTTTTTTTTTTTTTTTTTTTTTTTTTTTTTTTTTTTTTTNAACTGTTGAAATTGCTTGCATAGCTAAAAGCATCTCTTGCACTCTTTGTCAGTCTGGGTATACTTTCCCTTTGCTTACATTTAGGCAACATTCTTCAGTTCTCTTTCACTAGATCCCAAGCCACAATACCTTTTGAACATTGTAACCTTACAGATGTAGATTATTTGAGGTATTGAAAGTTCTTCTTGCAGAAATCAATGAACCAGGGCATGAGATGTCAAAAAAACTGGCTTTAAACAGAAGTATTTTCATTCTGTAATACAACCAAAAACTTGTAGAGAGAAGGCCAGCTTGATTGCAAGTAGAAGTTCTACAGCATCAAACTGATTATTAGGAGCTGGTTTACACTGTAATGTTCGCTACCTCTTTTTTTCTGGCACTAATTCAATTTGGTTAATAAGAAACTACCTTGATTATGGAATGAGATGTTAAAGGATGCTCTAGGGAGTTAAGCAGTTTGCATTGAACTTCAAGGATCACATGTAAGCTGAACTAGTGGTGAAAGCAAATGTTAATGCTTGAATTTTCACTTGGTCCAGCTAAATAGCTAAGGAGAATTCCTTGTACGTTCTGACTATACTAGGCTATTATGAAGGCAGCTTAGACTAAAACTAGTATTCAAACTTTCTCCAAACTTTTGGATTTCCTGGAGGTGCAGTAAATCTAGCTGAAAGGAGTTCAGGACTATCAGACTACATGGAGATGTATACGCTACTTTTGAAAATTAAGATAATCAGGGTAATTTAGTACTTACAATGTTTGACTAGTGTAAAGTTTAAATGGTGGCGTAAGGACTTTTAAGGTCACTTGTATCCTTTGACTTAGAATCTGAAGATTCTCTTTGTTAAGGAGAGGGAGGACACACAACTTAAAGCCACTGAAGCTACTGAGCTTACTCTTACTGCTGACTTGCTGCTCACTCTGGCTTCTCTCTGCCTTCCTGAATATCTGTTCCCTGCTGAGTACATAATGAACATTCTCTGAACTCCCATGCTTTCCACATCTTCCCACACAGCCTCTTTTTGTTCCTCCCCACTCTAAAAATGGATGGAAGAATTCTAACTTGTTGAAAGGTTTTACATAATACTGCTGAACCATATCTCAAAATAGGAAGAGTTTTTTTTTTTTTTTTAAGACATAATTGACAAGAAACCATTGCAGAAGGGTAAAACAATGATGAATCAACTAATTCTTGAAGCATTGATCTAAAAGGAAGTTTGTGTTAGCTATTTTGAAAATACATACATGATTTAGTTCAGATAGCTACCAAGTAGCAACAATCAGGGATGGACAAACAGCACAGATATTTACTAATCAGAAAAGTTTGTCAAAATTCACTTTATAATCAAATGTCAACGGAAGAATTTTCATTCTTTCACTATTGCATTTACTATGTGCTGCTTTGCTTCCAAAAATGGAAGGAGACAAAGCACATTAGCAATGCCTTTCAGGGGCCAAATTCTAATAGCTGTTGTTCTGCAAATTGCTTTGATGTTTTGAGAATATCAGAATCTTTACATTGTTTTGGAATTGAGGCATAGCAGTCCGACAAGCATATACTATATAGCCTGTCTTTTTAAATATATTTAGTGGACCAGTGCAAAATCATGTTTTCAACTGACCCTCAAATTGCAGAAGCTTATTAGAGCAAATCTAAGGTGTAACAGGACCTTGTATAGTCTAAGGTTAGAACCTATAACTTTATTTATCAGAAGTAAATTTACCAGATTATATCAAAGGCTTCTAGTGTTCTATGAGAACATTTTATAGAAAACAAACAAAAACTTCTTAAATCGAACTTAGATGCTCTATGGGTGATCTGGAGAAAACCAATATGTGGGAGAAAGAAGTTCCAAAGCAAATTGACCTGGTTTCCTGTAGGTTCTAGTAGTCTAGTCCTGCTTTTTAATCCTGGAACTTTTAGTGGCCTTCTGAGATGAAGTAAACTGCATGTAATCATCTACTGCATTTCTTAATTGCTACTTGATTTAATCTCTGATGTGATGAGTAAGGCTTCTGGTCTATGCAGAATCTAACCAGTCTGAACTTGGACACATGGTATTAAACCTGGTGCTTGCCTCGTGAAAACCAATGTTTACTCTGTAATTGCTAAGTTCCTAGGTGAGTAGAAGTTTTTTGATACTTTTCCTTGCTTACAGATTTTTCCTTTTCTAAGCATGCATTAGACCAACAGGCACATGCAGATTCCTACTTAACTTTCATCTTTTTGTAGTGTTGCTAGGAAAAACACATACTGTACATAAATATTAAGCCGAGTTAGGATCAGAGTCTTTCAAACTTTGTTTTTCATTCCTAGCTCTGAATTTTTCATTTTTCAAAATCCTTAAACTGTTATCTGGGCTGTTCTGTCATTTTTTTAGGGCTCTAAGTAGATTTGTTCTTCTGCCTGAAACTTTCTGAACATCTAGCTCGCTTTTTTTAAACTTAAAAATGCAAGAGATCTAGTGTGTGTGTGTGTGGTTTTTTTTTTTTTTTTTTTTTTTTTTTTTTTTTTTTTTCCTTGGCAGGGGGAAGGGAAGTTGAAATATCTTAATCAGTACTTGTAGGAAAGACACAAAATCAATCATATTTCTGACAGACCTGCTCTGAGCAGTTATGATACAGAGGAACTATATGATACTTGGATTATTTTCTTAGTTGTCTTTAAATTCTACTTGCTTCCTGGCATTTCTTTTCAATATTTTAAGAGGTTTCCTTATTTTCTCCCACTATGACCTTTTTTTTTTTTTTTTTCCCATTTCATAGTTTAGGAAAAGCTTTTCATAGTTTAAAACAGCACAAAGAGTTAAAAGCAATGTGGCTGACTCAGCCACTGGCTATATCTTAATGAGTTTACACAAAATCAGAGTCCAATTATATACTGTGCTTGTTGTCAGCTACAATGAGAAGATAAGAAGGCAAGAATGGCCTAGAGGGTATGCTATCATGGCTGGTGGTAAAAACAACATTGATAACATTTGAATTTTGTTTTTAAATTTAAAGGGAAACTTGTTCTGTTTTTTATGTTAAAATAAAAATCACTACTGTTGTATGAGATTCTATAACACATTTTAGCCATCTCTGTTACAACAATCTTTATCTAAGAGATACTTGGTACACCAGTCATCAGATGCTCTAGCTGCCTGATAACTTTGGGGGTTGAAGTGAAATGTTGACTTGCTAACTTTGAACTTGTTTGATGCTTGTTTTGATCCTTTGCAGTGTATATATGTATGTACGCTTTGTTTTTATGGAAATACTCCATCAGTAGAAAAACTATCCTGGCCCTGAATATGTATTTGCAATTTCTGTTTAATTCAAGAGAGATGTTTTGTATCATTTGACACAGTGTTTGATCATCCTTTTTTTTTTTTCCAAAAGGGCAAAAGGGGTAATTTATATCCTTGAATTCTTGTTCTAACTCATTGATTTCATAAGTCCTCTCATACAGTTAATTTCTTAATATAGGATGAAAAGAAGATCTCTTGCATAAGTCTTAGTCTAGAAAACAAAATTGCTGTAAAGAAGGATGAAACTGTGTTTTCTCATTCTTAATCTTGATTACTGAATCTGACTATTTAACAGTACCTGTTGACACTGATTGCTTTTGAGTAATCAGTGTAATAAGTCGGCCATTGGCAGCATGCATGTTATGGAAAACTAGGTTTGCAGGCCTCCATAACATGGTCTGACCCTGGGCTCCTGCTGAAACAGATGTTCAAATCAAAATTAGAGTAAATTGCCCTGCCCCCCATGCGATGGTTCAGACCAATTGTAGAATTCAGGTCTGACGTCTTGTGTTTCATTGGGTCCCTTCATTGCCTCTAGAAACTCCTCTCTCATTTCTGCAGCTGCAGCTTCCCTTGTTGGATGATTAGGCTTCCTTATCTTTCCAGTTTGGACCAGATTTAGGGCCTCCTTTTACTTAACTAGGTGAAAAATTCACAGCTTGTGGCCTAAGGCTTCAACGAATTTAGCTGTTGATGCTAAGCAAGTTACAGTAAGTAACTCTAGACAGCCTCAATCCAATATTCTTTCACAATGCATCTCTCTATAATGTAGAGTAAGTCTCTCTCCCATTTTGTATTAATGAATGAAATGCAGAGTTGTGTTTTTTCTATTCTCTGTAGATGATGTTTTAGGTGCAAAGACCACTGAATGATATGCCATAGATTAAGGAAGGCATAGATGCATTGGTTTTCCAGTGCAATTCCATTACAAGGTTATGGTGGCAGAAGGTAGTACCACAATATAAACACTGAATGATAATTGTTATATTGGGAGACCCCAATAGGCAGTGCAGTTTGGGCTGTTATTTTTTCCAGTTGTGGCAGGCAAGAGAAGCAGAGTGAGGCTAGTGCTACCATGTTGCTGTAATACCTAGATAAAAGTTATTGGGGCTTGTAATAAGGTTAATGTTAGTCAGAGTAACACTGAGACTGCTCCAGCTTGCAAGGAGAAATGCATATGGTGTTGATGATAATGAGAAGTGAAAAGTGCAAAAACTCCATACTCAGATCTGGAAAGGAACACTCTACAGCTGGAGCTAACAAGTTCCACTGCAAAGGTGACATTAGAAAACAACAGATAAAAGCTAAATGCACTAGTCTCTCCCAAAGAAGAATTTGCTGGGTTTTGACATACATGCAGACAGGTATCTGAAGGTAGTTGTTTGTTTATATTTGATATATTGCTATGTACTGTCCCTGGATCTACCCAGTTTTATGTGTTTTCTACAACCTATGTTATGTACCATGTTTGTGTTGAGTAACTACCCTTTACACACAGCACAGCGTTTTATTTTGTACAGCACGCTTGGCTTTTCCTCATTTAATTTCCTGTGGCTTTATGCATGTATTAGTTGGGTAACTTCCTGTTCAGTTGGCATACCAATGTAGTAATCTCCAAAATACTGGCTAAAAAGCCAACTCCACTTTACAAAGAACAGTAGCTTTTTTTTTTTTTTTTTAAACTGTTCTCCCATAATGTTCTTACTAATGGAATGAATACAGTAAACCATTTACTGTTTTACATAAAGCTATCGATGTAAAATATTTTTGGTCTGAGGAAGAAAATAGGAAACTTTGGCAAAATATATTGTTAGTTTTCTTGAGCATGGTAAATGCAAAGCTTCCAGCTCCTCCGAGGTCTGATTTTACATGAGGCAATACTTTGTCCAGAGGCCTCAAGCTGAGATTTGAGCCAAATACAAATCTATGTAATTGTTTGGGTAAATCGGTTTAGAAGTAGTGAAATTTAGAAATTAAACTTTCTTAGAGGCAAGAATGTCTCTATTTTTCAAAAGCATCACTTTTTTTGAATGAGTGCAAAAGAACATGAAATTTAGTGTTATAAGAAGCTTATTTCTGCCACACAAGATGCCAACATCTCATGTTTAATTCATTAGTTCTAAACCAAGAAGCCTTTTCCAATGAATAGGATGGTCCTGACATGCTGTACCAAATCTTACCCTTTCCCAGAAGTTTCTTGAAAGCATTATCTGTAAATATCAAAAAACAAAACAAAATAAAAACAAACAAAAAAACCCCAGCCCCTTCCCCTCCCCTCATCTCATTCCAGAGAAGATCCCAAGCCCCAAGCCAAAATTAAGGCATGAACTTCTATATTAGAAATGGAGTGGTGACTGAGGTACTTCTCCCTACCCCACCTTCTTTATATCATGCAGGATGTGTTTACAAAACTCCCTTAATTGACTTTGAGGGTGAAGGGACTTGGGCTTACGATTTATTTTTGATGTTCTCAGGAGGAAATGTTGTGTAAGCTTAGTTGAAATGATTCATGCTTTCAGGACTAGGCCCTCAGTTAGTTTAAATTATTGTATCACTGATGTTTACATCCTGTGAGTTTCCCATCCTCCATGTTTTGCATCCTGCTTAATTAAGCTTGGAGACATAATAGCATACCTTCCTAAAAAAAATCAGGCTCAGAAACAAGGATAACCACATGATTGTAATGCAGAGGCTGAACTAGAGGAATCATTTGATTGCCATCATTGGATAGATGTTTTGCTAGCTACATCCAGCTGCTTCTCCACAGGAATTTCCAATCAATGCACAAGACTGCTACTGGAAGAATTGAGGTTTATGTCTGTGGGGGGTTTTGTTGTTGTTTTGTTAAAAATTCTATTAAAAATTACAAGCCGATATTACACGCGTTTTCTGCAAGGACTAGGAGTCCATTCTCTGAGTAGGTGTTACATTGCAGGTATATTGATCTAATAGTTATTTCATCTGATGTAATTCTGTTATCCTATCAGAATATGAAACTTTTTTTTTGAACTTAGATATCAGGTACAAAGAGAGAGAGAGAAAATAAAGGCATTTACATCATGTGTATCTGTCCCCAAATAAAGACATAAAGATATTTGAGTTCTGTCTGCCTGCTACATTCATTCTCATACCTGAAAGGGGCTTTTTTACTGACATTTTGCAAGTTACATAGCTTGAAATTTCTGAATTGTTTCAGGGTACTGTGGTTTTGAGTAGCCAAATTGAAAGAGGATTCAAGCCAGAACATTAGTATTAGCATCACTCTTTGTTTTACGTTTGTATACACTTATATAGTCTTAATTTTTGTTTGGTTTATTCTGTTTTCTGTTTTTCAAGAGATTTCTTCTCTCTTCTGAAGGGGTTTGTTTGTTACTTCACTTAAGCCTGTACTGACATCAAAAACTTTGGAATACAGTACCACATATACAAGTTTTTTCTTGCTTCATTTCTTGTTACTAATTCTAATAATTGGTGTTAAGAACAAAAATGACAAAATGATCTAAGAAGCTTAGAATCTAATAAATTTGGGCTTTCAAAATTCATTGTATTAAAAAATGCTTCACTGTAAATTTACAGCATTCTGAAGCTTGTTGTTCTCAGCCAGTTGGTTATTTCCGTAGCCACGGAACAATGATTGAACAGAAAGGATTTCTGTAGTGCTCAGAGCACTCTTTGCCCAAAGAAATTACTAGCTGCTTTGGCAGGCTGAATTCCAAATACAGATTTCTGTGCAGAGAAAACTCTCCCATCACTGACCAGTAATCCGGTAGTAGACAGTATGCTAGGCAAGGTGCTTAATTTTCCCTCCCCTAGGGAGGTGTTTTCTGAACTGCATTCCAGTGTTCAGCACAGAAGATGTAGAAAGCTGTAGTAAATAATAGGCAATTCCTAAACTGGTTAACAGTGCCAGAAATTAAATTTCATGCTGTCATTTGTAGTAGGTACAATTTTTATTCCAGCTTTGTATTCTATTATAAAGCTTTCTTCAGTTTCTAAGGGCATCTGAAGTTGCTGAATAGGTTCCCCTGTTCTCTTGCAGTACTAAGTTTCTTCCAATTTCAAAACTTCTTGTATTCTACTTAGATCAATTTCCCAATTACCTTACCTTACCTATCAATTTCCCAATTACCTTACCTTACCTACCAATCAAGTAGTAAACTCAGTACTGTGTGAACTGATCCTGTGTTCAGGTTAAACCACAGATAGAGAGGTCTGTGATGTGAGTGGTGGCAGAGGTCATCTACAGCTTGTCTCCTTGATGCTTTAAGAAATCTTTGCACCTACTATTGTTCAGTGCAGCCACTAAGTATGAAGCACAAAAGGCACATCTCCTAGCAAGCATGCGAGCTGAAGCCACAGCCAGACTAGCATAAAATTCCTGACTGTCTCTCGCTTGCTCAGCCAAGTAAGTTTTTAGTGACTTAAATGTCATCTCAGTATCTCTAAAGACTCCCTCTTGCACTGGGTGGCCTGTCCCATCCTGACTGAGTGTAATAGCTCCCCATGTACCGTAGTGCTATTAGCTTTGTGTACAGCAGAGATCCTGTGTCTTCAAGTTTCAGAGAGCGGTAGTTATTGATTGCAATTACCTTAGCAAGTAGGTTGAATTCTGCACGTACTGAAAAAGACTCCAGAAAGGAGTAGAGAATCTACTTAAATACTCATCGGTCTTGTTGCAGCAAAAGGGAATTGAGAATATGCTTACCCTTGTAAGTGCTGATTTTTATTGCAATTAAAACTAGAGTAATGTTAAATAACAGATTTTTACCTGGAAAGAAGGTAGGTATTGTGCTTTACATATCTCATGTACTACATTAGAAGTAAACAAATATGCCTATTTTCAATACAAACCACAGGATGAGTAGTATTGTGAAGTTTGTAGCAAAATGGCAAAATGGAATTTTCACCTCTATACAGAACTAAGGTGTCTCTTGCTGAGAAGTATTTTCCTTCGTTCACTCTTCAAGAGTTTTTAAACTACTTTCAGAAGTACTTCAAGTGGAAGACAGAGGACTAGCTTGCCTGCTTTTCTATATGTTTTGGAAAGAAAAGTTGACAGATGTGCTTTGCTCCCAGTCCAGTGCTAAATGATCACAGGGTCAAATATAACACAAGACCATGTTGCGCTTGGCCGCTTTGCCTACTCCATTAATCTCCAACGTAATGGCAGCACTTATCCCCAGGTAGCAGGCAAAGAGTTTTGTTCTCTGCCCTAGTGATACCATCATTCTAATGACTGGAGAACCATAAAAATGGTGCTTTTGGTATTTAGTGCCCCAAAAATCTGAAGTTATTGTGCTGCCTCCTTATCACAATTGCCACGGTCTCTTGGCAACTAAAAACAGTAGAATCAATACAAAATGTATAGTTAATAGGAATAATTGCTTAGAACTATATATACACTTCATGAAATAAATCACAAATTTGAATATGTATTGTCAAGACTACTGAATCAAGAAAAGTCAGGTAGTTTCGTTAACTCTTGAGCTGCCATCATCACTAACAGGTATCTTTTGTGGAATCTTTGTCCTTTGTCTGCCTTGCACGATAAACACAAAGCTAGTGTTAAATTTGATGTATGCTTGGGAGGAGTGGAGAAACAGAAGTCAAACACAACAGTATTGCTTACTGCTTGTATGCTTGCTGGTTGAGTTTCTACTTGAATTTTAAGGTGAAATTTTTCTCTGGTAGAAGATGCACAGGGAGCAGAGCAATGTTAACTAATGAGCTTACTGTAGCAGTGGATGAATAATCTCAAGTTCCTGCAGGCACATACAGCCAAGTATGATGTGTGTGCTTCTACACTGAAAGCAACCACCATTCATGGTATCGTATAAGGAGTTGGGCATCGTAGGATGCTAGCAGAGATGGACACTTTTATTAAGATATTCCTTGGTGTCCGGGGGGTTCTAGAAGCATGATGTACTAGACACTGTGTATGTATGTAGTAGAGATAGTACCTTCTCAAAGGAGCTAAGGCTTCAGATCATGGCAGACATTACATTGGATATATGAACAAAGTGCAGAGTACAGTTCTTTCTGTGTACTGAGAAAGAAAAGAATGTAGTTGAATATGTAACTTTAGCAGATCAATCAAAACAGCAGGTTGTAATTAACTTCATAATTTCAGGATTAATGAATCTATGGAAAACAAACTTTCTGTTACTGTTTAATTCCATACTGCTTTGCTTTTAGTATGGAATAAAGTATTGTATCTAAATACAATAAGATTTAGATCTTATTTCCTTTTTTTTTTTTTTTTTCTTTGTTTTTTTCAGATTTTTGGGCTGTGTCATCACAGTTGTTGCTGGGGTAGCAGATTTCTGCCACTAGAGTGATACCACTATTCCAGCTGGCAGAGCAGGAGGAATTGGTGAATAGGCCTTGTTGATTATCTTGAGCTTAAAGGGCAAGAATATTAAGGTGGTTATGTAGTTCAGCACTACAGATAAGATTTTTCAGCTGCAGTTTAGATTGTAGCCTTAGCTCCAATTTTTGATTTTATTTTAAATGTACTTTGAAGATAAAAGGGAAGACTAGTTGCTGGAAATGCTCTGGATGAGTTTCATATTCCTGTGTTGAAGATAACTTGATCCAATTGTGCATGTTCTAAAATACCAGGTCTCAAGACACCATCTGTTAGTCCTCTTTGCAATGCTTTAATGAGAAGTTGATTCAAAATGAGAAGCAGGAGGTGAAAAGTCTATACTTGTAAAAACAAAATTGCGATATCTCAACTGTTGTAGCTCACAATTAGCATTAACAGGCTGTCTTAAGGTGAAAGGTGCAGCAGAGTTTCTGTGTCTGTTTGCTTCTCCACAGCCTTTTTGGTCCAATGATAACATTTGAATTTAACCTTTACTTATGGGACAAGTTATTGTATTGTGAGCTTGAAAGTGACAGTGATCTCTGAGGATGATGTTGAAGGCCTCAGGAAAGGCTGGAACAGCATTTGGATTCTTTCTTTTTCTTTTTTTTAAAAAATGGAAGCATGTAGATAACTTCCCTCTTGTGCTGTTCTTCCTCCTTCTCTGTTGGGACAATGCTGTTTTAGGAATGGAGCAGTTAGGCTGCCAAGAAATTATAAAACTGGGCAAACACCTTGAACAAATGGGCTGGATGGGCTGGTTTCATCAAAATTTCAAGTGAACCTTAAGTTTACTATGAGTATAACATTCTCATACAGAAAGATGTCCTAGAAGAAATGTTACGGTAATAGTAGATTTCAAGCATATTTGGGGGAAAAAAATAAAAATTTTAATCTCAGTTTTCTTCCTTTAAAATGTCAGTGAGCTGTCCATATTTCCTTTAGTCCTGCTGTTGTTGCAGGCTGGTCTGAACCAAGATGCAGCCTTCTCCTATTCACTTTCCTCTCAGTATTTAGTTAAAAGTATGGATATGAATCTGATAGTTTTAAATTAAGATTCTTTTCCTAATTACTATATATAACAGTTAAGAGGTTATTTTTGCCTAGCATGTGCTTCAATGATATTTTATATGCCTGAAGCTGTATTTCCTGTTATCTCAGTGGTCAAACAACATATCAATATGCCACATTTGGATGCTACAGTGAAAATTTAGACATATGATATCTTTGTTTTATATGCTTAAGACGGTAAGGATCTAGTTGTCACTCATTGAAGTGTTAGTGGCTGACATTTCAGTGGTATTTGGTCTCCTACACTGAAAGGAAACAGAATTCTCTTTAGCATCTTCCTCTGGTTGTACAGCAACCTGACTGGAAAGATTAGTGACAAAATGAAGGAGTTGGCACAAGTACAAAGTCTTTAGTCTTTGGAGTTATTTCCATGATCAAGTCATTTTCTACCCAATACAGTGTGTTTACATATAGCAGCGGTGAACTGTGTATATCTAAAAACTTCAGACATACTATTAAATGTTCTGACTAACAGTAGTGGGTGAAGTTATCCTTGGTAAGAATGAGCTGTGAGAACGAGCATCCATATGAGGAATGGAGAAATTATAAACCAAATTGGCCAGATGTCAATGTTTGCCTTCAACCAAAGGAGAATTAGTGTTGCCTTGGGTGAATCTGAGATTAAATTTAGTCTGCAATTCTTACTTCAGTCAAGTATTTCAAAATCCTAGATATTTAACAAATTTTCTTTTTACTAGTTGTATAGATTTTTGCTTGATAACTGTTCTGTGCAAACACTCATGAAGATTTATTTCCCTGTATCTTGCTAAAAGTGTTACACCATCTTCTATTTTGCCTTTTTAAACTGAAAAGGAGCACACGGCATCCAACTGATAGCCATGGTACTGGACAATACCTGTGCTTGAAAACCCACAGCTAGTAAACTAAAGGAGATCAGGACAAAGTGTCAGAAAATTCTAATTACTCCATTTCCCTCACAAGTAAGAGCTGTCTATAGAGAACTTTTGAATCTACAGTGCATATGAAAGGGTGTATCTATTGAACAGCAGCAATTAGGTGCAGACAAAATCTGTGATAGAGAAGAATAGCATACTTCCAACTGTTCAGGCTAAAACAATAAGCAAGAATACTGAAGTGAAGATAATAGTCTCCAAAAATGTAATGAGATGGCAACTATTCACTGAACTGTGCTGATTGTATCTACCAAGCCAGTTTTGTTTTTAATATATTTCTTGTTGCTTTGCTCGTTTTGTTCCGTTGAAACATCTGTCTTAGAAAAAGGTTTAAAAAATGCAATGCAAACTGTGTTTCAGACTGTTTGCCTACTCTCCAAAATGAAGCTTACTTTTTCTTCTTACTTTGAAGTTAAATATGCTTGTTTCTGTCTATTGCTTTTTGATATTTTTCTGAAGTGTAAAATGAACTTCTACTTACTTACAGCGATTCTAGACCGAACGACTCTTAAGATTCAGAACTCTCCATATGATGCAGCTTTGATTTCTTCAAAGAGGCACTTTCTTTGGGGTTAATGTGAATACTAGAATTTCATGTTTTGTCAAGTGGAAGTGTGTGCTGGACTCAGGTTATGAATCTCCTCTTGATGTGGGGAAGATTTAAGAGCCTATTTAGAAAACACATGGCTCTGCAAACACATGAGGCAATAGGACTTGATTAAGAGAGATGGACATATAAATTATGATTAGGCTTCAATGTGGATTTTTCTTTTGTGAAGTCTTCTCTTTTTCTACCAAAATAACCCTTAAAATCCTATTGAGAAATGGAAGCATCACTCACATTTTTGTCTGACCAGCTTGGTTCTAGAAAATATTTTTATTTATGATTTCTGTTTTTTGTCACATTTTCTTAGAACATATAAATCTGTGTTGTAGGCAAAATTGTATCTTCACGTGGCGGAAGGTCCATCTACCAACAATACAGGAATTTGTAGCACTTACTGCCTCAGAATCGGTCATGGCCACTGTCTCAGCCTGAAACATATCTCAGCCTAGGCGTATCAATTAATATTCTGAAAAAATATTACAGTGGTTAAAGATCACTTCTTCTAAAGTTTATCTGATTAACGAAAGTGGACTTTGTTGCTGTGAAAGCTATTATATCAGATTTGATGTGATATATGTACATCTCGTGGTTCATTAGGAGCCCTAGTGAAACTTTGACAACTCTTCAAACTAATATTTTAGGCTGTATAGCTAGTTAAAGGTTACATAGAACTCCTTTTACTTTTCTTTTGTATTTATTATACTCATATATCAGATAATGGATCACCTAAGTGATGGAACACTGCATATTGTGCTTTCTTCCCTGCTTTAAATATCCACTAGAGTTTATTCATTTAATTAGAATGTTAAAATGTTCATGGTTACTTATGTGATCTGTCGTGGATGGTGAAACCGCACTTACGTGAGTTGTACAAGTGCTCCTGCCTATAGCTGAGTAGTTTATTTACAGGAGGGACACTGAAAAGCAGCTGCATTTGGAAAATCTTAAATATTCTGTATTCATGTTTTTGAGGAACACTTCAGATTTTTCAGTAAACTTTTTTTCCCCATCAGAAGCAAGTTTGTGCTAAGTTGTCATATTTGTACTTTCTTTTCAGTTAACCAGGTTTCTCAAAGTTAGAATATTAAGTAATAGTTCCCCATGTCCGTAATGCCCTCTGCCTCTCGGCTAGGAGCCTTCAGGTCTTGACAGAAGCAGCCATTTGCAGAACAAATTGAAGCTTCAGACCTCAGGCTTTATCAAGAGTGTAAATGAGCAGTAGTGACTAAATCTCTTTCCTTTTTCAAAGAAATGCAATTTCTTATTACAAAGTGTCAAGAGTTGCTCAGTGCTCCGCTTTCTCTAGTGTTCCACAGCCGACTCATGGTAATGATGATCTATAACACAGAGTAGACTCAAGTTTGCTTCACTGGTAACTTGTTGCTCTACTGTAAGTTAAATAACAGTTCTATCAAACTTTATTACTGTATATAAGACAGAATATTGGATTTATGGTTCTCTGTACAACTAGGGCTTAGTCAGCTGTTACCTGTTCTAAGTCTCAAACTCATTTCCCCTTACTGTCAACCCTTCTTCTCTTCCCTCTTCGCACTTGCCGTTAGCTGATATGTACCGGCAGTGTGAGAGCACTGTCATAGCGGTCATTTGAGTAGACCTGAGTGCTAGAATTCAGCAAGTAAAACTATAACGCGTTTTGGACTAATGCTTCAGGAGGGGTTGTGATGTTTGTTACTAACCTTTGATATGCCTGGAATAAGCAAAAATGTCTTGCCTCTCGTAGCTATTTGAACAATTGCAGGAAGGCATATCTTGTGTTAATACGTAAATATTATTTTTAAAACTACATTAACTTTACCAGAAAAAGCAACATTTTGTAATTGTTATCTTATGAAGCACATGAGGAACACAGAAGAGGAAAAATGCATCTTGCTGGATTATTGTGTTACCTAACATATAAACATGGATTTCTTTTGATATTTTAAATGTAGAACATTATGTAAGTGTCAGAGGTGCTGCTTGTTGATAGCTTTAGCCAGCAGATAAATACATCCTGATCGTACCTCAGTCTGAACAGCAATAGCTCACTGGGTCAGTATGCATAATTCATCCTCCATGCATTAGGTACTAGTGTCAATTTTCTCTGCCCTAGCGAGACTTGTAGGGGGAACCTCTAAAACCGAACTCCATTTTAACGCCATCGTCTTGGAAGTGGCAGCAGCTAGATTAGATGCGTGACAGAATTTGAGGTGAGATGGAGGATGGTGACGATGCCTTCCTGACAGTATTGCCAGAGGCTCTTGCTGTCAGCTTCTGAAGTTTCCATTCTCTGTTACAGGAATGGTAACAGAACTAAACTAATAGCTGCCTTTATTGGCTGTAACTGGATAACCTCTAATAAGGACATGGAGCAGACAGCTAATTGTAACACTGTTTTAAAGTGCTGCAACAAGATTTGCCGAAAGGATTTCTCCAAACTCAGTTCTTCTTTCATTTGGATTCTGTAATAGCTTGTGTGTCCATGCTGCTTCAGGTATGATGATCCTGAGTATACAATTGGAAGTACTATCTGTGTGGATCTCTGCAGTGCTTTTATTTCTGCTGATGGTATATTCTCTTCAGGTGGGCCTCATGGGGATCTGAGACCTGCTTGAAGACCTTGGGCAAAGTAGGGAGAATAGCTTTTTTACTCTGCACCATGTTTTTAATTTACTGATTGGATTTCCAGATGACATGTCGTTATGAAAACTAACTTTTCTGCGTATTTACCTTTCTGAATATATGGTAGTGGCACTGCATCCCTGTACTAGATTTTCTGCTCCAGAGGAGTGTGGCCCTGTGGATAGACATGAGTGTGTTGGAAAGGCTGGTATTAATTGGAAAGTTTTTATTTTGTAGCTGCTTGTTCTTCCCTTAGCACAAGGATCTGGAGAATAAGGAACATGTTCTTTCAGTAGTTCTTGTGACTCTAAATTTCAATCCTAATAATATCCTGCTCTATGCAGTTCATCGAATGCCAGTTTCTGACCAAGATTATTGTGGCATTTATGTCTGGAACCTGAAACAGAGCTCTGAAAGTCTGATGTTTATGAACCACTTTTTGAACCCATGAAGTTCTCCTTGGCTAACAGGTGTTTTCTCTCTTGAGACATCAAGAGACTGTCTCTGGCTGTATCATATGTGACTAAAGCAACCAGGTGAATGGAGATTTCAAAGTGATTTTTAAATGACTTCTCTAAGTTTGTTTATTTCAGTTTTGATGCAGAGGTAGCTGTTTCTGAACTTTGCAGTGCTTCTGTTCTTGTGTTATTTTAAGGACTGTTATTGTGTTAACAGCCTAACATCTAAAGGGAGTAAGTAGGTAAAAGCTCATTTTGAAGAGACTACGGTATAAGAGAAGTACTTATTATGGACATTTTTCAATTTATGCTAATATTTTAATGAAGAAAAGGCATCTAAAGACAAAGTGAATTAAGAATTTAATAAAATGTCAAAAAATATAAATATCTAAATCTTTGCTTAAGAAGGACCTCATCAAAAATATTTTACTGACTTTAGAGCTTGTAATCCCTTCATCCCTTATTCTCCCCAATAAATGACTTTCCTTGTAGGGAAAGTCTTGCTAGAGCTTATTAGTAAGTGCTGTAAGAATACAATTGTATGTTAAGTGAAACAAAACTTACGAGTTTTTTCATGTTTCTAGTATTGAACAATATGTGTTTTTAGGCAAACCTTTTTATTTCTCTTAGAAATCTGCACTGTGTAGTGCTTGTTATGGACATAAGTGAGAGAAAATATTTGGAAAATTAACTGTTTAACAGAATAGACAGGATGTCTTGTATGGTTGAATTACTGCTTTATTAAAAGCTTTGATTCCTGGCTTTTTTGTAGGGCATCCTGTTTCCCATTTTGGTGATTTCAGTTTGTGTTTCAAAATTCCTGTTTTACTTGTCTGTTCTAAAGCTCTCTGTATCTGTGTGCTTGAAGTGCAATGTATTTCCATATGGGACATCTTAGCTTGAAATTTCATTTAGCAATTAGCATTTTCTAATGTTATTTTCTAACTGCAGGAGCCAGGCAGTCAGCCTGTCTGACTTGCAGCGACAATTCTCGAGACTAATGAAGTCAATTAGAATGTCAGTGTAAAACAGCATTGAAGTAAAAGTCTCTGCATCCTATATGAAAGTTAGTAAGCATTGATTACATTTTTACCTTTTATTTATTTTATTATTATTATTATTATTTTTAGTTGTCCATATGCATCTCTATCTTTGAACTCTGATTTGTTTTTTGTCTTTACTGATGACCTATTGTGGAAACAGACTAAAGACTGCTTAAGAATCTAAAGAGTTGCACCAATTATACCATGTATGTAAATAAACAGATGATGTCAGCAGCATAGATGCATCACATAAATGAATTCTCACAGCAATAGTATTTAAAAAGTAATAACTTTTAGTTATTACAAAATATTTTAGTTACTGAGTAAGACAAAATAAGTAGTTAAGTTATGGAATATGAAATAAATTTTGTTACACAGTATAGAACGTCAAAATGTTCTGTGTTCTAATACCTTTTAGAACTATCAAATAATGTTGATTCACACCAAATCAGGGAACTAGAATAACAAATCCCTGGACTATTTCAAAGTGAGACTTTTCAAGCACTAGTGGGTGGACTGTGGTGTTAGAATTCAGAGTGCAAATTCATGTGTGTTACCACTAACGCTTCCTCAGTTTTATTCAGTCATCAAGAGCCCTTGCTCCCTTTTGCCCAGTGCAATGCAATGGATGCTAGAGTCAGTACTGAAGTTGACCATTGTTCTGCCTTGATTTTATTTTGTTAGTTCACTGTGAGATTTCAAGACAGAAGTGGCAACCTGAAACAGTAGCTAAGGTATACATGTTTATTTCAAAAACTTGCATTATTCATTCCTTACAAGCAATTTTTATAATTACTTTTCATGTGCTTTATCTAATACCAATGAGATTAAGTCAGAATGTTTCCAAAAAACTCTTTATAGCAGTTGTACACTGCAGGTGATTCCATAATGATGTGTCAACCTTCTGTAATCTGTTAAACATTACCACAATGTATATTTGATGCACTGTAATATCCTCTGTGTATGTAACAAAGGTGGAGTGCAGCCAGTTGTGCTGTAGGAAATTGACTTGCAGTTACTGACGAATACTATGTGCACAGAACTTGAAATGCCCCAAATCCTCAATTTCATTCTGTTTTAGTCCTGAATACATCAATACTAATGCATTTTTCGTCATAATTCTCCTGTCCTTGTGAGTTTCTCCAGTTTTCCAAGATTTGCTAGGAATTAATACTGATGGTTTTTAACATGCTTACCCAAAGACTATTTAGGAGGAAGATCTACTGGAAAAATCAGTTACTCTGTACATGTTGCATGGCTGTAAACGCCAATCATTCTTTAGGAGCTGACTTTTATTTTTCATTAATTCCTAAAAATACTTTTCTCTGCTTTTGTCACTATTTCAGCTGATCGTCATGAGTGATTCTTAACCTGAATGTCAACCTAATGGTTTGGAAAAGTCCCCAACTTGAAATACTTAATATCAAACATAGTAACTAAAATGTCATTATACCAAAATAGTCAGAGATATCATGTACTCAGCTTGAAATCATAGGCAAGGAAACCTGATAAATTTTATATTTCAATCTTCAGTAATAAAAAATATGTATCAAAAAGTAGCTAAAATGACTGAGCAGACTCAGCTCTTACAAGCCAGAGAAATGAGTAACTGGCCTCAAGTGTCAACTTGTGCCATGTGCACAGCAGCAAATAAATTACAAATGCATACAGTGTAAGTATGATTGGTATAGGAGTCTTGTAAAAGTCAAAATCACTTGAATAGGAAGGCAAAACTGATCTGTTTGGAGAGGCCTGCTCCAGAAGTTTGAAAAACTATAAATACAAACAATGCTTTCTGTAACTGAACACTTTAGACTGTCTGAGTAATATAGAAAAGGTCATGGATTAGTGTAACAAGATGAAATCCTCTACAGCAAATTTGTCTACTGGCATCTACACATAGTGTTTTAATCTCTTTATGGACAGTAGTGTCAGAGCCAGTGGCTTGTGGAGACACCAGACTGCAGCCTGATACTTAAATATAAGACTGATCTGTAGCTGTAGTGTGGAAGCCTTTCCTCGGGTCTTTGCATGCTTTGGATGGCTAGAACTGCTTTCAGTGGAAAGCCTTCTTTCTGTGTAGCTTCTCGATACCTTTTCTTGGTTTTCCCACATTCTGTTGGTCTGTTGCTTTGCTATAAATCCTTCTGTGCTTATAAGTAAATAAATAGACAAGATTTGGCCTGAGGTTGAGACAGAATTTCTCCTTTGGAAAGGGAGGCTTTTAAGACTAGGTTACACATACCTGCTGCATGTGCTTTCACTATTTTGTAGAGCGGCTCTTATATTTTGAGCAGCCCTTATGTTTACAGAGGACAGCTCTTACATTTACATCATTCTAAGAAGAGGGAAATAAATGACTGACTTGAGAAGAGTGCTTCCTACTGTTGGTCACTGGTTATTTATAATAATGCAAACTTGCTGCTTTATGTGGAGGAGAAGTTGGGATTCCAGTCCCCTCTCTCTCTCTCTCTCTCTCTCTCTCTCTCTCTCTCTCTCTTTTTTTTAACATGTAGTCACATCAACAAAACCAATCTGTATGACTCATGCTGATTAAGATAATAGAACAACTTTGCATTAAATGAAGTAGGACTGCTTCAAGCTAAATGGCAAGTGTTATTAGAACACTGTAAAAAGGAGGCTGACAGCACTGCATTCGGGGTTGTCTAGAAAGGCAAATACCTTTTACTTTGTGTTTACTTATTTCTTAAATAACATTGAGACAGCAAAGAAGAGCATGAAGCCATCTAGCAGGACAGCATCTTCCCATCTGTATTGTAATTGTGAAAGGTAATTGTATTCTCTAAATTGTTTTCAGTAGTTTTTTCTTAGATCTCAGCATATTAGTAAGTTTTGGGGGATTTTTTTTAATCTCTAACAGCTTTCTGTATAGAGCATGTTACTGTTACTTCCTTTGAAATTTCTGAAACAGCACAGAAAGTATCTTTTCTTCAACAGAGGCAGTTTAGAAAATGGTCTGACTAGAGACATTTTGGGGAATACTAGTAAATATGTTATGTTGCTGGATTGAGTGCAAAAACTGTGTATATTTAGAAAAGGCACTTTCAAAACAACTGTTTTGAATTTTTAGCACAAATCTCTTACTATTTGGATTACTCTCCAAATAATATGAAAAGCATCTATCTCCAATTTAGAGCAAAAATCTGTGTAGCATGATAAGGTCGGACACTTCATAGTAAAGGGAAAATTCCATTTGTTAAATCCAAATTTGGTGAAAAATCTGTAGAAGAAAGGAAGTTCTGAAGACTTTTATGAAGATCAGCTCATTCAGTTATAAGCCATCAGAATTCAATTCATTCATTTGACCTTGGATGTCAGAAATTTATCAATATATTTCTAAACATTTGGATTTCTAACACAGTGTTTTCAGCTTGGTTTTCTAAAGCAAGGTTGTTTTAACTTTTGTGTGTGTGTAAATGTAAAAGAAACTTCTGGTAACTTCTGAAGCTATTAACTGATTTCACCAGAGTTAGGTAGAGAAATAGAGAGTACAGAGTGTGATGTTCCTACAAATCTCATTGAAATAGGTGATTCTGTAAAAGAAACTCAGAAGAGAGGGCCCAGAGCAGGATCTTGCATGTTATTGGTCACCAGGGAATCTGCATGAAGACTGGATTAATGACAGGGAAGACCCAGAAGCAGCTTGAAATGAAGCTGGTGATTAACTATAACCAAATCCGTAGACAAAGATGCTTTTTAATATGAGCCACAGGATCAGTACCATTGGTTCACAGCTCTACTCTGTTCCTTGGGAAGGCAGGAAGCACGCAGAACCCTGGAGCTGAACAACTCCTGTTGGACTGCTCTAGTCTGAATCATTATTTCTCATTGCTCAAATAATACCATGAGTGTCCTGGTATTTTTTTTCTTCTTTTTTATATAAATGAGCAGCAAATAGCAATAGTTCTTGCTGTCCTATTGTATGAAAACTGCATGCGTGCATTCAAAACTAGAAATTGGCAGCCTCTCTCTGGAACTGTGGTTCCTGCTTCTAGTCCCATTGCCTTTGAAAGCCTAAAGATAGTTTAGTGTGATGGGTTATAATGGTTCTAAGGGAATACAAAGCTCTGTTCAAATAAAGTATTCTGCAAATAAAAGCAATAGATGAGTTTTCTGAGATGCATGAGGCTCACATTATTTATTACTTCAGACAGCGTGATTTTTCCATATATAGCATTAATAACAACATCTGAAAATTTGAATCGAGTCTGCGGGAATGTTGCTAAAGTCCAGTGAATACTTAGGAGCTCCACACAGAGCAGAGCCCAATTTTGCTAAACATTACATAGACTTACAGTTTAAGTATTTGTCCAGACAGCGTGTGAAAAAGGCAAGAGACTGCAGTCTCCAAGTAGTTGTCTGGAAATGTCCATTGCTCGCTCTCTATTGCTCTGATATATACTATATTTATAATAAAAATGTTTGAAAAGGATGAATTCTATAGTCTATCTGCACTATGCCCCCTCGTTTCACTTTAGCTAGTATTATGGTTTTAGAAAATTACCATTTTGTATAAAATAAAAATCAACTGTCTTGTACAAAAATGATAACTAAAGGCAGTTGTGGAACAACAGGCAGTAGAAGTAAGGGGCAAAAATATCTAGCTAGTTTTAAAATGGACTTTTGATCAGCTTGTAAAAATACTTCATAGTGAGTAGTGCAGTCTGGGCTTGGTCATCCAGGAAGCCTCTTTCTCTTACTTACGCTATTTTTTTCTTTAAACTGAGAAAAGAATTGGATATTCAGTACCTTTTTTTTTTTTTTTCCCACCGCACAGGAAAAAGAGGCAACTGGGTGAAGTAATAAATACAAAGCATCGTTGATCTTTCTGAATTATTTTCTGTAGAAACTGGACCTGCAAAATAGGCCTGCAAGCCGAAGTAAAGCTAACCGCACCCTGGATCCCAGCCATGTGCTAGGGGATTCCAAGCACAGGAAGATTAGCTAAAGCTCAGCACAGAGGGCTCTGAAATCATCACCCCCATCACGTAGCGGGTGGGTAAATTACAAAGCTTTAGACTGATTTCCTTGGCGTTTATAATTGAAGATGGAGAATAACGTTAACAGGAATTTTGCGACTATTACTGGATCTTTTTACTGTCTTGTGTGAAACATAAGATCATTATAATGATATTAAGGGTAACCAAAAAAGTTTTTAACGGTAGTATATGCTAATTAACAGTGACCTTCAGTAGTGGGTGGATTTATTGCATACAATCCTCCTGTGACAGGCTCAAATTTTTCTGTGCTAGACTAACTTGTTAGTTTCCTCTCTCCTTTCCCTGCCCATGTGTTGCATTTCCTGTAAACATGCTTTTGATTTTATTTTATTCTTTTTAACTCAAAAATAGCCAGTATGAAAATGCAATCTAATGTGCAAATCTTCTCTGAATATCCAGATCTTTTTTTATGACTTACATCAGTGGCATTAAACAGATCTAATTGCTCTGCATTATTGTAGGAAGTCTAAAATAACTGTACTTCTGGAGCCAATAATCAGATGATTTTTTCATCATGAAAATATTTTTTTCCCCATTTTTATAAGAATTTCATATTAGACCTCCATTCTTGCTCTGCAGGTGGAAACAAAGCGCTCATAATCTTGTTAAGAAAAATCAGTACATTGAGTTTCACTACTGATCTCTAAAGTAAATTGAAGCTTTCAGTTTGAAGTAAAACTACTTTTTTTTTTTTTAATGGCTTTTATTTTGATTTGGAACTCAAGTATGCTGTGGTACCTCTGAGGTTGCAATCCAGAATAAAGCAAAATACAGTTATTCTAGGAAATGATTTTAAATTTTTTTTCCCATCCTTTGTTTTGAAATAGATTTTTTTTTTGGGGGGGGAGGTGGGGGCAAGAAAAAGAAAACCTGAGGTGCCTTCTGAATTTCAGTGCTAATCTGACTTCTGCCTTTTGAATGAAGGTTATAAAATAACCATCTTTGTATTGATAAAATTCCACCTGACAGAATTGAAAATCTGATCAGAACTAATGCCTTCCTAATCCCTGCCAAGTTCTTGTATCATATTAATTTAAAATATGGTATACTGCTTTGTCTGGAGAACATGGATGTCATTTTGCTCTGTGGATGGCAGCAGAACTGTAAGTCACTTGCATACTAGATACATACATGATTAAACAATGTTCTTAATGCACGGACACCAGAATTAGAAGAGAAGGATCATGAAGGTTATTCTGCACAGCATTTAGAATTTTATTATTGTTATTACTTCAATATTATATATATTACAATTAAGTTGAACTTCAAAGAAGTTTTAAATAATTTTGCTGGGGTCATTAAGTTAACAATGTCACTGTGCTCTTGCTATCTCGTTTGCCTTAATTAGAATGCAGTTTTATAAATGATGGTAACACTGTGTAACAAGCTGGATTTGATAGCCACTGCCAAATGCTGATTTTAAGATGTTTTTATCTTCCTGATTATAGCATTACTGAATAATAATAATCTATATCAAGATAGCCTTAAAAAAAAACCCAACGCATCACTGTTTTGAGCTTTCATTTATGAAAGATATACACTACATAAATAGTAGTTTAGGAAAGAGTCAGTTGGGGTATCTGAAGAAGTGTGTAGTTAAGCAGAGGTAAAAATTAACATGGTAGATGTCTAATCTATATCCCTTGGGAATAATTTTACCTTCTTACCAAAGAATTTTTATCAAAAGAAATCTATCATAAATACCAGCTGTTTAAAAGCAAAATTTTTGTCCTCACCTTTGTCATGGTAGGGGTGGGTAGATAATTATGAGACTGAGGAGTATGTCCAGGAGGGATGCACTGTGTTCCTGATGAGCCTGTACAAAGCTGGAATGATACAAAATTTATTTTTCAGTGTCTGTTGTGCATGTGTGTATTAAAGCACAGTTCCATGCTGATAAAACTTTCATAGAAATGATACTTTTCTGAAATTATCCTTTTGTTCATTTGGAAACCAGAGAGCTGCTATTCAGATTGGAGATGGCTTGTCTTGAAAGCCTATCTAAAGAGATAAGTATATTCACTGGTCTGCTACACATGGAAGAAGCATATATTACCAATTCTTGGACTACTCACACGTGTTTTTTAATGTTTTGGATGCCTGGACCAATGCTTCAGTTATGAAGTTGCCTTAGATCTGTCTTTGCAAAGATGTGGTTTATATTAGTTATCTCCACTGTTAAAATTACTGATAGGAAACTTTGCTCATCAAAGACTTTGATTTCTGGTTTTCCCTAATGAAGGAGAGTCTGAATGACTGAAGGAAGCACTGCTTAAAATGTGTGTTAGTTCTGTTTTAGTAGTTTGACCTATATTAATTCTGGTATTCCTGAAATAATAAAAAGTTAGGGAGCAAGAAGCTGTGTAATTGAAAATTACTGGTTAGACTACACTGATGTGCAACATGCAGTGTAATTACGAGCAACATAAATGCCAGGTGCTTAAAAAAGCATTAAGGGGATAAAACAAGAAGACAGACCCCCAACTGACCAAAAATCCAGAGTGCAGAACTGAGGCCAGAGATAACTGTAAAGAATTAACTGATACTTAAAGCACGAAGAAAAGGGAAAGCTTTTGAAGGACCAGAGAGCATGATTCCAATGTGCTACTACGCTTTTGGGCATACAGGCTGTTATCTGGCAACACCTATTGTTTTAGAGGAATTGTATTGCTTCTCATGCCAGTTTTGTGTTTCAGACTCTTTCAGATTTAAAGCAACATCAAATGAACAAGGCAGACAAAATATTTATAGTTCTTGCAGATTTGTCATAATGCCTCAGAAGTATAAAATAGGATATAAATGTATAGGTATACAGTGTATTGGAAAAAATGCGGTAGCTGGTTACATCACAGCAGCCACTGATGATGCTTCATGCACTCATGCTAATAAGTAAATAAAACATGCTTTCATTAACAATTAGGCACCGAACACTACCTGAGATTATAATCCAAAATACTTTCTCTACAGTTAAAATATGCTTTTCAGTGCTGACAGTTTATTTCATAACCCTCTGCATATTACAAAACATTAATATTAGTGTCAAATGACTTTTATATGCACTAAACTCCAAGACTTCCACTAAGAGGTGCTCTTAATTTTTTCACTCAATGTTATCAGCTGTAGAAAATGTCAGTGCAGTTCAGCACAGTAATTGAGGGCCTCTGCTTGAGAAAGGTTCATGCTGCTAGTGAGTGTGTGAGGCTTCGCCGTGGCTGTATAGCTGCATTGGCATTCTTGTGTGCATTGCTAGGCCCTACTGTTTCTTTCCTGGCTTACTTTTTTAAAGTAAAAATGTTGCTCACTGTTCTTCGGAAGAACACATAGTAATAGTTTAAAGTTAAATAAGTTAAATAAGTTTAATTTATGTTAAAACAATGAGAAAAGGTGGCAAAGCAAAACAAAAAGGAAAAAGTTAACAGCTGTATCACTCCCCTGATGAAACAGCAGATGGTAATGTGGCAGTGCTGTTATGTACATTCAAAGAGAACACACACATCTATACATGTGGGAAACAAGTTTATGCTCTTACCTGTGGCAAAGAGAAAAATAACACCTCTGTTTTGGACTCTCACATTTTCTGGTACTATCCATCAACTGAGTGTACTGCAGGCGAGGTCATCAGTTCTAGTGGGATGTGATGGGAAATGAGGTGTGAATGCCGATCCATTGCTACCTCCCATTTCTGCTAGAATAATTTACACCTTATACATACCATCAATACATCTGTTAAATATACATACAGTGCTCTGCTGACGAGAGAGTTTTCTTTGTTCTATTGATAGTATCTTTGTGAATATTAAATCACCATTACATACTAACACCTTATTGTGGCTCACGTAGTTCATTAAGTATCTGGGAACAACATAATGTCTTTTCTTGGAATCATGACCTGAAACTTAAGTTAGACCAATTTTTTGGAATCTCCTAATGTTGCAATGCGTATAGGTATATACTTACAAATATGAAAAATTCCAAATCATGGAGGAAATGGAGAAATGTAATATTTCTGTTCCCGTCTTATGAACCTCTTTCTGGCTGGCTTCAACCTTTGATTAAAGACAGAAAAACAACATAGCAAAGATAACTTTAAGAGAAAAGTTTTGGGAATCCTGATCTTAAATTTCACAGCTTTGGACTATCTTGTGTAATGTGGTTCAAAATACATGTATCTACACAAACATATCTACAAGTCATATGTTTTCATTTTTAACTGTCAAATGTAGGCTACTTTTGTCATGCTGGGCACTTAAATCTAGTCAAGATTACATAATATGCATGGTACTGGTAATTGATTTTCAGAATAATCAAACTACTCTTAATATCTAATATTTGTAAAGTGGGTAATATTTAACTTGGTGTTGAGGTTTGGCATATTGTATAGATTGAGATTTAATGGAAAACACTGCAGAAATGCTAGATATGCTATATGTATATCTGTAAAAGTATACATTTAACATATGATGGATTTCTTTTACACGTTAATCTATGTGCTCACTTTTAATGGATGCTTTGTTTAGACTTAGGTTTAATTTCCATGTCTCTCTGGCTGAGTGATGAAATATTAGACCTTGGACTGTTAAAGAGATTTAATCACTTCAGCTCTATCTTGTAATGAACAGGTAGCTGTAGATGTAATGCATCAATAGATTTCAGCTCTTTTATGCAAGTATGGAATATCATCCTATATGTTTACTGGCATACAACCTAGAAAGTAAAATTACACATTCTACCCTTTTAAGGTAAAGAAATAAGGTTAGATGTCTACAAAACAGTTGCTGGAGTAAATCAGATTGCAAGCTCTGTCTAGCTCCCAAAACACAGGAGTGGGTAAAACTGAAATCAAGTATGTTATTCATACGTAATGCAGAGCTGTATAGAATCTTAGATTCTGTATTTCAGCTGTAGCATGGAGAGGGGACTTAAACTATACCCAAAGTTTTTTTTTTTTTTTTTAATAAGTAAAGGAATGAGGAAAAGTTGGCTACCTTTCTTGATTATCATTTCCAATTTTTTCACTGTTTTTCAGCTGAAGTCCTTCATAAATACCCAGTGTAATTGGCTTCAGCTGAAAAAGGCTTGGCTCATGGGGTCTGTTCTCAACATGGTAGGGGGGAAGGAAAGCAACATCTTTTTAGGAGTGGAGCAGACTTTCCATGAAATACCAGTGTGATTATATGATAATATTTTAATGGAGGAGAGGAAGACTCATGCTACATAGCTGTTAAGCTAATTGAAAGCAGCTGTTTGCCAGTGAATAAATATATATATTCTTTTAATCAGACAAGGTTTTTTTGAAATGAAAATCATATTTTTAGTAAAATAAGTGCTTCCCATTTACTATGCATCATCTCCGTTTTACTAGTATTCAAATTACTATTGCACCACTCTGTAAATCTCTCAAATGTTTCTTGGCTTGGTCATCCTCTAGTGTATGCTTAAGCAAATTGACACTAAACAAAAATGGTGATATGCAGTCCTAATGAAACTGTAAAGTCCAAATTAACTCTAGGAAAATCTCTACTGCTATGAGCTCCAATACTGCTGCTGCTCTTGTACGCTAGCTGTATTTCTCTCCAGCAGTGGTATTCCAGAATATTTCCTATTCAGGAAAATGAATAGTGGGTGTATTTTTACTTAAGTATTTCACAGAATGACAGAATGGGTAAGGTTGGAAGGGACCTCTGTAGACCGTTTAGTCCAACCCCCTGCTCAAGCAGGGTCACCTTGAGCACATTGGCCTGATAGGAACCAGCACAAGAGAAATGGTTCTGGTCTTAAAGTTCTCTTCTAACTTAATTTCATACCTGATGCTTCTGTTTACAGATACTTTTGTATCTGCTACAGAGTTATGAAAATGGAGTGGACAGTCAAATTGGCTTAGGTCACTTCTACTTTGACTGGTCTGAAATTCAGCATAAGACTCTGGTCGAGACTTACAACCCAGGATTGTATAATTTAATAATTTAGTAGTACAGCTTAACTAAACAGTGAAATGCAAAGCTGACTTTTAAGATACAGTGCACTCACTGGTAGAGCGAGAATGTTAACTGCTAAACACCAATTTTATTAAAAATCTCAATCAGTTTAAACAAGTTGCTAGCTATTAGCATGATAGGAAAACAAATGAATACGTAACTGAAAAATTTCTAGTAATGGGAAAATGTTTATGCTATTAATATATGTGGACCAGACTGATTAGCTAAATAGTGGCTTTGGCGGCCTAGTACCTTATCCTCTGTCATTTGGCTTTAAAATCTAACCTCAATGTGCAGTGATAAATGTTTGATGTACTGATGTAAATTGAAGTTTGTTTAGAATATAAATTATATTCCTAGATGTAAAGCATACCATGCAATATACCCTGAGTCTAGTATTTCTGCTTTTGCTTTACAATGGCAACTAGGGGCAGCCCTTGGAATAATCTTCTAACAGTAAGTTACGTTTTCATTTCAGTTCAGGTACTGCAGTAATGATTTAGTGGAACAATGTACATGGCAGCATTGTCCAGCCATTCAGTTAGCTTTGTTTCAAAATAAACAAAAAAGTGCTCATGCTAATTCACTTTTTCATATGTTACAGGTTTGTTGCTTCATTCTGTGAAACTAAAATCTATGCCCAATGTAAATAACTTCTTAAACATAAATAAATACCTCTTTCACTTATGTTCAGATAAAAGTGTGTGTGATATGTACATTTAAAAAAAAGGAGGAGTATTATGGAGAGAAGGGAACAGAGGGAAGATTTGTCTAGTCTGTAGCAAACAATTGGTCAAGTTGATGCAAAGTACTAAAGCTGTTACAGATTAGGTTATGACATGTTCTAGCCTACTTTGAGTGCTTTTAATTCTGACAGATAGCTGTGATTGGGTGAGGGGAAGGGGGAACGCCTTTTCTTAAACAGTAATGCAAGCACACTGAAACACTGTCAACGTGAGCCAGAAAACTAACAAATTATTTTCAGTAACGCTTTCATCCAGAGAAGTGAACAGGAGAAGTATGCTGAAGTATTCAACTCTAACTCAGTCAATTTGAGAATGAAATAAAAAATCCCTCTTTTAATGTAGAGATAGATAGGATGTGCTATGTGCTACTGCCATAGGAATGCAACATTTGTATGTTTGTGATCAGAAAATACAGAGAATTTTGAATTACTGGATTGATAACTTCATGAAGGTACAAAATAACAGATGTTGGCACAAGTGACTAGGATCCACTGAGATATGTGATGAGAAAATTTGCTGGGATGCTACTGTTCAAAAAGTCAACATAAAGGCAGAGGAAAGATAATCTGAATTTAGCTGATGAGGAAAGAAATACTAAGTCACTCTGGATGATTCTCCTGAAAGCCTGTGAAATCATGAACCTCAAGAAAGAAGGTGAACAGATGAATTACCCACTTAGTATTTTTAATAATAGAATAATTAAATAATCTTGGTTAGATTTGAAACAATTTTTTTTTTGCACAATGTACAAAATGTTCTTGGACTGCATATCATTTAGTTTCCAGATTTTCTTGTCTTAAGTATAAGTAGGTTCATGAAGTGATTAGATTGACGGAAGAGTATATGCCAGAACATACGCTATGCCAGACATACATGCCAGAGTATATGCCAGAAGCAAATACGCGTTAAGGTCCACATGCTCTTTGGTTGGGGAAGTGTGTAAACATACCAGAAGCTTGTAGGATTCAATGAGAAAAGGAATCTTCTTGGTGTGTGTTTTATTTGTTTGGAGTTTTCTTTGTATCCACATGTCTGCATATGGCTACTGCCTCATTTTCTAGCCTAGATAAATTTTTGGTCTTACCCAGCATGGCTTTTGTGGGGGACTTACATTTTTATGGTATGCTGCAGTAGGCACTAAAGATGTGTTGCTCATCTGAAAACAGTTAGGAGATTCACCTGAAACATGAACCACATCTGTTTAAAATACACCTGTGAAAATGCATTCATCCATCTGTGGAATTGAGTACTGCAGTGGGGACTTTAGATAAGGGGAGGTGTAATTTAGAGGACATGAAGTCTTGATGTTTTCACAGTATGATGGAATCATAGAAATTTTTGTTTAAGGAGGAGAGAATTAGTGATATTACTTTGTCCTGTTGAAATAGTACTGAGCAAAATACAGGATTGGAGAGCTCAGATTATTTTGAGAACCAGTAATCTCTTTGACGTGTTCAGCAAGGACATGTTTTTTATGCACAGACAGGGAAGGGGTAAGACTTGACAAAGATAGATTCCTGATTGTTATACTGAGGATAGCTTTTCAACTGGAAATTTTTTTTCCCTTATTGTGTTTTTCCTTCTTGTAAGGGTCAAAAGTGGGAAGATTCAAGAAGCGTATATTAAACTAAAAAATGAGAATGTGAGAGTGTTAATGTTGACCTGAACCTGCAGCCAACACTATGTGATGGCATAAGGCTTCAGCATCTCCTTTAATTTCTACATAGGAAACATTTTACTGATTCCCATGTGGTTTTAATTTTAGTCTAATTTATCAGTTGCTACATGCATTGCAGTCACTTCATCATATGAGCAAGGAACGGATTCCATTTCAAATGAGATCCGTGGCCAGCTGAACTGTTGACTTAGCAACTAATGCCAGGGAATACGAGGTCTTTTAGGATGATGGCTCCAGGGGCTCTTGCATATTGAATGTGTTATCACCTTGCCACTGAATGTCCCTCAGAGTCAGATCCTTGCACAGATTTGGTGAGAACTGTTCCTTCTTTTTTAAAGAAAGATCCTCTCTGCATAACTGGTGCAGCATAAGACAAGGGAAGAAGCATTTCCATAACACTTACTGTTGATAAAATGCTGCTTTTTGTGAATGAGAGATGGTAACATTGACTGTATTCAACTGTTGCCCTTTCTGTAGTAAAAGGCAACGTATCAGCTGTATTGTGAATGATGGGAATTCTGATCTAGGGAATAATAATTGCTTAACTACTGACAAACTGTGGATGAATGTATGGCTCATAGGGATGTGTGGAGTGTTTTCCCTCATGGTGGATTTGATTAGTAAACCTCACTGAGGCTGCTTAGAAAATAAGAATTCTCTAAAAGCTGAAATATATTGCTAAAAATTGTCCATCAGCTGTACTTCAAGCACCATTCCCTGTGAAGATTTTGATGTTATAACAACTTCTTTAAAAGATACTTGTTCTGTAATCCAGTGTTCAGATGCTTTTTCATCATTTGCGGAAATAGTATAAAGCTTTCTCTGAGACAGTGATGATTTATTCTGAGAATTAAGGGGTTGAGGTTGCAATGTTTTTTGACTTTGAGTAAGTGATTTCCAAACTAAGAAACATTGATTAAGCAATAAAGTAAGTCTGTATGCAAAGAATAAAATTCTAGCTAGGGTGTCTGTTTCTGTAAAGTATTGAAAAGACTGAGAGAGAGGTTGCCTGATTAAAGTGTTCTCCTCACAGAGGTTTGAGGTTTTTCATGTAGTTTTACTTTCATCAAGTCTGCTGACAAACTAATAATTCATAATAAACATATTTTGAAATGGAAAATATTTAATTGAAGGGGCTGTGGGAACTCAGGTCATCAATCACTTCTCCCACAATTCTAATTTTAAGCGGTCTGCCTAACAAGAAACAGTATAGTCTGGTGGCATATTAAACAGTGCTGGGGGAGGGGGAAAGGAGTGTGCATTACTAAAGTCCACTGAAGCTATTCAGTTTAATTTTCATTACTCAGTCATTATGGGTTGTTTACAGTTGTCAGTGCAAAATCCTACTATTCCTTACCATACCTCACAAATTAAAAAATGATAGTAATTCTCAAGTGGCACTTCTGATGTTCTTCCTCATCAATTAGAGTCTTGGAAAGGATTTGGTAGGGATCAATTTCTGACAATGTTAAGTCACAGCAGAGTTACTTTGACTTTTGAAATAAGCCCTGCACAAGAGACAGATCACAGTTGGACTGTCTTGCTTATGAATTACAGTGTTGTGAAGCTAATTCTGTATAGCATTTGGTCCCAGCATGGGAGGCAAGAGTGGCACGAGTGATCCATGTAGGGGCTGTATCTCTTTCACATTTTAAGAATACTTTACAGTATCCACTAACCTTCAAATCAAGGTTAGAAGAGTCTTATTTCAGCCTCTGCTTTGCAACAACTGTAGAACAGCTCTCATTACTTTCTGGTATATTTTTATAACAATATTGAATTTGAGTTTTTTAATAGTTGAATTCTTAATTTTAGGTAAGGTTGTATTTTTCTCTTTCTCAAAAGAGCATTAATCAAAACTAATTTTATCTTAAGAGAAACTGCTTTCCTATTTCTCACTTCATATAGCAAGAGATTCTTCCATGCACTGTTTCTGAGGGGATTAAACTAGGCTCTGAATCGTCTTGTAAAGTTTTCTCCTTATCCTCTGCCCTGCATAATTTTTCCCAAGTGCTGTTAATGATGTTTTTGGAGTGAGTCTTTCATTTTCTTTTTTTCTCATGAAGGAGATTCTTGTACTGTCATGCTATAGCACCACAGAAGGGGAAATAGTTGGAGCAAATATGTTTTACAGAGAAAAGTGGGCTTTTCTTTGCCTCTTATTTAGATTTATGCAGTTAGTACTAAACCCTTTTAGTAAACCCTTTGCCTGCTTTTTATTAGGAGCTTTAATAGGGATGCAAAATTTTCAATAACAGAGATGGACATGACCTCTTTTTACTGCACATGGCTGTTGGCACTCTTTTACTTCTGCAGCAACGGCATAACATTATTAGACTTGCTTTGATCCTAAGGCAGATCTGCTTTGGTCATTACTGATCCATGGCCCATACACCTTGCTGTACCAACTCTAACGATACTGAAGAAGGCCTGTAGACAGTATTAAATGCTTCCAAATTGCATATAAACTATTCTACACAAGAAATATGAATTTGATATGCGTAAGCGTCTCCACATATGTACATCACATTTTGAACGTGTTTTCCAAAGGTAAGCTTTTGCATCAAGAAATGTCCAGGAATTGTATTACCTTTAGCTTTTGGAACCTAAATTGGTTCACCTTTGCATTGGTATGGTACAAGGTAAAATTCTATACTGTTCCTTTTGCAGGGTTAAAACTTAAGCATAGAGCCAATAGGAATAGCAGTATGTGACTGCACTGCCTTAACACAGGAGCTGCTAATACTTTTGGATGCTGCATTGCACTGCATAGACATCCAAGCTTGGAATTATGCTCATTGGAGTTACTTAAATTTTAAGGAACCACCAGATGAATAGTTCATTCTCTTCACGTATGATTTACCTTCCTTGCATAGATTTCAGGAAAGACATTTTGTTTCTCTTCCACAAAGTTAGCCAGC
Organism: Rhea americana; assembly: GCF_003343005.1. Classification (NCBI taxonomy): domain Eukaryota; kingdom Metazoa; phylum Chordata; class Aves; order Rheiformes; family Rheidae; genus Rhea; species Rhea americana. The sequence goes on along the minus strand of NW_028186756.1, from coordinate 11,020,422 downwards.
CCATTGCTGCTACTCACTTACACTCATTATAAAGCTGACCATAAAATCCTATCAGTGTTTGAGATAGTCAGCACTTCCTAAAGATGAAATATCTTCAACATTGAGTTTCAAAGGGGTTATAAAGAACTTCATAGTTACAATTTTTCCCTGTTTTTTTGTCATTGGTAACATCTCGAATTTTTATGTTGTATTCCTGTCATGAATGTGGAGTTACTTATAAATAAAGTAAAAGTGGAAAGATCTTTTTTGAGTTTAAAACTAATTAAAAATGAAGAGGAAAAATCTTCAAGAGAAGGGAAAAGCACATCACTATGATTTAGAGTCTTAGCAAGGCCAGTTCCCATTCTCTTTTCATTTTTTGGTGTTGGTCAAGCTTTCAGGTTTTCCTAGTGAAGAAAATATTCCAATCCAAGAGCCTTTCAAAAAGCCTGAAGGATCTCTTTTTTTTTTTTTTTTTCTAAAGCAGTTGGATTTCCCACTCCCCAAGATTTCCCACCTTGGTTGTGCGACAGAGTACTGATCATCTACTTTTGCTTGACTAGCATTTCAGCTTTAAATATGAGACAAAAGTATGCAAAAAAGCACATTAAAAAATATGGTCTTAATCCCATTCACATTGAAGTCAGTGGGAATGCTTCTAGGTTTGAACTGTAGATGGCTTAAGTCTTTGCTTTTGGGCTCTGAGCTGTATAATCTTGAGACATTAATAAACATCTTACTGCTACTGCTATTTTTTTTCTTTCTACTCTCTTTTTTGCTTTTAAATTTTGGCTGCAGAAGTGCACAGGGCCACAAGAATCACTGTCATGTGCTTTACAACAAGTTGCAAAGGCAGCTCATGTTCTGAATGTAAGAATGGGCCTTACCATTAAGTAGAACACACAAATTGAAGCAGAAGTTAAAAAAGAAATGCCATAGAAAATACCTGTGCAGTTGTTCAGACAATATTAAGAATTTGGAGTGTCTATGAAAAAGAATTAAAAAAAAAGGGAAGGGTTTACCCTTTTGGTATTCATAGCAGTATGTCTCTTGAGGCTAACTGGATATGTAGCTTCAAATGATTGTTTCTAGCAGTTGTTTCTAGCATTGGCATCCTTACATAGTGGCTTGAAGTGTTGCCCATGAACAGTAGTTGAGGAAGGATGGCCATAAATATGAACGTGGCTTCTGAGTTACCTGCAGTGGTCTAAACTGTAATTACCTCTATTTGTCTCAGCTATAGTTGAGAGTAGTTGAGTCTGCAAAACATGCACTGAAGTCTTTCCCCACAGTAGAGCAGTCTTGGAGCTTTGTTTGCAGTAAACCTAGATTAATTTAAACTGTTTTCTTCATTTCTAAAACTGTTGCTTCTAATTAACAGCCTTCATGTAGATAGGTCAAAAAAATCACTTTGGGACAAAACTACTATTGCAGTGTCTACCTGTAATATTACCTTGGCCCAAAATGCCATTCAGTGACTTGCAAAGATATTTGATCGCAGCCTTTTAAAACACGTTTTTCCCATAATAATTATTCTCATTCACCTTATGTGGTTAATAAACAGGTTTTGTTTTGTCTGTTTTTGTCTTTTGGTTTTACATTTTTTAATCTATTGACTGGTATGGTCAATTGGTAAATTATTTGAGGATTTGGCAGAGGTAAATGAAACTACTTGGCAGTTCTGTGCAAACAAACTCTAAAATTATATCAATTTTGTTGACATTCTCTTTCTGAAGGAGAAGTTGTTGTTATTTCAACATTGCTGGAGTAGAATATTTCAAATTTACTTGGGAAATAAACTTTTATGTAGTATTTTTATGTAGTTACATAAAATTCTAATAGCCAACTTTTAATTATTCTAAAAATATTTGCTTCAAAGCTTCCTTTTTGAAGTAGGTCTCAATTTCTTTTCTTTTTTTTTTTTTCTTTTTGTTGAGATTCAGCGTAAGGGCCAATTTTTAGATCATCATGAATCTGAATTTCAGTCAGTCACTTGGACAGCATCACTACTCTACAAACGATTTTGATACGCAGAGAAAAGAATAAATGATGAGTGTAGATAACATTTTTTAAGCTATTGCTTGAATCTTTTCATTTTTCTATGTTTTTAGCATGATTTGTGCAAAGATTAATTCAACTATTTGTAGTTAGTGATATTTGTAGACATTCTAGAAGATGTTTTCACAGAGGGCAGTTTTATAAGGTTATCTTTCGTTAATGAAGTTTTTATTAAATATGCTGCGGCTTCAGCAGTGAGCAGAACTAGTGTGAGGCAGCTTCCTGGGACAGCTTCAGAATTCATACTAATTTCAATGATTCAGGTAGCATTTTGACCTAATACTTGGGTACGCAGGTGATCCAAATTACTTTAGTAGGGTTTCTTTTTGTCTTAGTGTATCTTGCTGTCCTGGAACTCGGGAGGGACCTTGTGCTGCCCTGGTTCCTACCAGCGAGTGCTGTGGTGCCAGTCTTCTGCTCTTGTGGTTGTTCGCTGGAAGTACTGCCTGAAGTACCATAGAACAGTGTTTCTAGTCTTGAGTAGAAACAGGATCTAAAATTATATGGAACTTGTCATATGAGAAGAAATGTAATTTTTACTGCATATTCTCTTTTCTTAGGAAGCTGGTGATTACCAGTGTTAAATTAAAAGATGCTAAAATACAGAAATACATAGTGTTACAACTGCTTTGTGTTGCTGTAGAACAGTTATCAGAATTGTAATTCTGTGTATGCAGCTCTGTTTTTCTTCAAGGAAAACAAACCAGCTAGATTACTGAATTGAAAGATGATTTTGTATCTTCTATTAAACATATTATCACGAAGTGCTAATATCAAGTATAGAGAATCATCTCTCATAGAGCTAATTTTACTCCATTTTTTTGTGCTTTTCTTACAACAGAGAAGGCTAGTTCTTTGTTTAAAAAAGAAAAAAATAACAATAGAAACCTCTGTCTGCAGTAATGATCACCAGTTGCTTCAGCAGTCACAGGCAACAAAGCTGTACCACATGAATGAATCACTCCACTCTGAGGGCTTCAGGGCATTTTGTTCTACACAGGAGACTTCATAGCATTCAACATCCAAAGGATGAAAAATATCTTCTGAGTAGATGTGATATGCTGTGGTGATAAATGGAGATTTGTTGCTGCTTTGCATCTCATCAATAGAGTTTTGCACAAGTAACAAGTGTGCAAGTAGTCTTACTACCTCCCTGTCATTACATAAAGCTTTGCTGTGAAATTGCAAAATGAAGATAGGGAATATGCATGTGTGCTTCTAGGAGATGCATACTGGTTTACATCTATTCATCAAGATTTAATATAAGTAAGTTCAAAATCACGTAGCATTATTATTGAGCTTTGATCACCAGAAACCTGATTTAATCAGCTATTTCTGCTCTTGGCAGAGTATCTTCTTACTGTTAATCTAGGTGCCTGCTCGGTCATTCACTGTGTGCTTGCATACACATAGTTAAAGGGAAAAAACATTGTCCCCAAATTTTTAGTGATTGTAATGATAAAGCTGCTTGCTTACAAGTCCAGAGTGTTGAATTCCTGTAAAGGAAGTGAACTAGGTTTTAAATTGCTGCTATTGGGCTGGGTTGCATTATTAACCAATTATGACAATTAAGGTAGTCTCCTGCTCCAAAAGTACTGCACTGGAATGTACCTCTTCTTTCACTAGAGGAAGACTGTGAAAAGTTTTTAAGTTTCAGAATGACTCAGTTCCAGTGACAATCAAAAAACAAACACAGAAGCTCTCACAAAGTCAAATGTTACAAGTAGAATAAAAAGGGAAGGGAGTGAAATTATTTAGGGCCTAATAAAAAGCATCAAAAAATTAAAGTTGCTCTGTTCAAAAACTGATCTGTGTATTTACTCAGTTTACCAAACCTTAAATCTAGCCATTATGACGCTCTTTAAATATCTAGATAACAGCAATCAAAATCATATGCAAACTTTTTATTTTGAAATATCTTGACTAGTTTCCTTACTGAAGAGGTTTTGGTAGCTGTCACTGTTTGGCTATGCAGCAAAATTACTGGATTCTGCCTTGGCAAACACAAATTTCACAGCTTTGCTATTACTAGAATTCAGCCATGGAATGGCCAAGGGAAGGTGCATCATACATCATCACTTCATTAGTCTTCGTGATCTGAGGGTCAGCCTAAGAACAACAGACACCTGTATGAAATTTTCAAAAATTCTGATTTTTCTCAGGACTTCAAATAAGAGGAATAGCAAATTACAGCTGGTTTCACTAGCTTAAACAATAGGTAAGTAACTTAAAGGCCTTTCCCAATCTCATATTCTAATGCCACATGCATAGTTGTTGAAAAACTGAGAAAACTCTTTGATGGCTACTTTTCTTACAAAGTAGCACAAAAATAGATGGTGGGTTGCAAAGATGAAATTCCACCTATTCAGGAAGGGGGGAAGGGGGGGAGAAAAAAGCGGCAGGTGACTTTTACTGTAGATAAATATAATGTAATGAATCTGAGGAAGAATGATCTATACCTTTTAAGTTGTTGACAGATTTCAGAAAACAGAACTTGAAGTCATCACTGCCAGATTTTTATTATTATTATTTTAATCTCTGGCTCAGTGCATGACTCAATGCCAACAAAACCTTTGGCATTAGCAGAATAAGTATTGAGAAGATAGTGTGTTACTTCACTGCTATATAAAGCCTTGAGTCTTGAACCATATCTTGAGTACTGAGCATTTCTGATGTCTCTGTCCTAAAAATAACACAGAAAAGCATGATGAAAGTCATCAAAATGTTGGAGAAACTACCTTGTTCTTACAATCTAAAAAGGCTGAAGCTCTAGAAGATCAAGATGGGGGAAGATCTGAGGGCTGCAGAATCATAAAGGCAGGAGTCAGGCAAATACAGAACTGTTACTCACCAAATCTCAGTACTAGAGCTAGGAGGCACTAAGAAAATTGGTAGGAGATGGATTTAAAATAGACACAAGAAAGCAATTTTTACACAGAAGAATCTGGAAATCTGTTGCTACAGGAAGCTTTAGAGACAGGTAGTTCCAGGTAGTTTGGAAAGGAATTGGAGATGTTCATGGACCACTAGCCTATAAACAAATGCTAAAGGGAAAGAAAGAGCAGGGACAGCCCTCAACTAGTGCTAACAGCTACTGGAATAGTGTATGAGGGCAATGAGCTGCAGATAGTGGCTGGACTTGCATGCTTTTGCAAAATGGCAGTCCCTACTGCCTCTGTCAGAATATTGGACTAGGTAAATTAGGGGCATTTACATCTATAGAATATTTTCATCAGTTTGCATTACGAGGGTCTCTCCTTATGCTGAAATCCAGTTTATATGTGTACTGAATCAATCCTTACGATTATTATTTGTAGCCTTGTAGGGATTTCCTTCATCTAACCTATTTTTTTTGTGGCTTTTTGTTTTGCTACTGTTGAAGATTTGTAGTCTGCTGGCTTTACATGTCCATGCATGTCTGAATGTAGGCCTGAAAGACTGTATTAATAACAGATATAAAATCATTCACATCATTTATCTGAGGTGTTCCTCAGATTAAAGTGTTCCAGATGTTAAAAATATTCAGAGAAATATGAAGAAAACTGTTACGTTTTGTGCAGTGATATGAGCTGGTTCTAGTTACTATGCTGCTTAGTATTTTGCTGCCTTGCTGTTTTCCTCCTCTGACTTTTTTCTGTTTCTCACTTCTAGTCATACTTTTTTATGTTGGCCTGTCCCAAGGTCTGTTTTCTCTCCTTCCTTTTTGAACTATTAAGTTAGAGTACTTGCACAAATACCTGCTGCTGAGATGGACACTGGGCACCTAGAAGAGGGGAATTAAACAGATAATAGACAAATACTGTTTCTTATGTTAAACGTTCTAATATCTTCTTGGATCCTTAACATATTTCCTATTATAGTACTTGAGTACTAAGACGACGAGTGAACAAGCCAATGAAATGCTGAATTTTTAAAGTATCTCTGGAGATGATCTAACTGGAAATTTATCAAAATCCTACAAAACTTTTTCAACAAGGAAATGAATAGCAATGCATATATCCTATTGCTTTGAGATTTGGAACATTTTAGCAGTTAACTGTCACCAGTCCTCAGAGTATTTTGTAATATTCAAGTGAAAAATTTTCCATTATTAATTGTAAAAATTGATTGTTTTCATTCTTTTATGTTTTTTTTTTAAACACCATATATATACTTATGGTGTTAACACTCAGTCTTACCTAAGAAACGAGCTCTGAAATGATTTAATTGAAATATTACTTAAGTCAGTAGTCAAAGGTCAAGGTTTTAAAGTAAAATGGCTTCTGATATTATAATCTTTTAATATCCACCTTAAATTGGATATTGCTACTAGCAATACTAAATCATACAGTGGCCACATAGCCTAAATTCTGAAGAATTAGGTTTAGCTGCTTCTTGGGGATGCAGGTTGTTTTATCTGATCGGTATGATTGCAGCTAAAGGTTTGTGATTTAATAGATCGTTGGCCTCTGAAGCACAGAATATTTTGTTCTCCCCAGTGAAAAATCTGTGTTTTCCTGGATGCTTTTTTCTGTTTATCAGCTGCTTGACTTCAGTTGCATATGAGCAAGAAGCGTATAAAACTCTATCCAAGTAAAGGTCAGTGGTGGTTTTGGGTTCCTTCTGTGCATGGCAAAGTGTGCTTTCCTTTCAGAGCTTCAATCTATATCTTAACTGAAATACCAGATTTGATGCAAATAGTGCCAAACTTCTAAATTTATTAAAGAAACTCAACATGCTAAAGAGCTCAAATAGTGCTATTTGTAGTCTATTTACAGAATAGTTATTTCACCTGGAATTTGGCTCAATGTCATTTTTATCTTAGACTTATGATTGCGAGGGAGGGCATTTTTACCTTTTACCTGTAGTTGTTATCCTGCCTTTGCAATTTTTCCACATTCTCCTTTGTTATCTTTTAAAAGTAGTGATTTCTTCTTAGAATCTTTGAAATAGATCTGGGCAAATTTTGTCCTCCTCCAACTCTAATGTAGCTGGACTCATCTGTTCTTTGTACATCATTAATCTTGGTAATTTTCATATTTAGGATATACCTTCTTGGCTGCGGTCTGTAAAGATAAGCAATGCCGTCAGCTCTTCCCCTTGTAATCCAGACTTCGTAATCAACCGCACATTGTGCAAAGGAAAGAATGATTATAGTATCACCTCAAAATATGATGCCAGAGTAAGTTAATTTCCCAGGTTGGAAAATTTCCTTTTAGGGGCTGAACTTGCCTTTGTAGCTTAAGCCTGGGTTTGGAGATGCTCCAAAGATAATGGATGCTTTCCAGCCTTTCCTGATGAGCTGAGGGTGGGATTTCTCAAAGAATATCCTATGATAATACTAGAAATTCCAGGCTGATTGGTTCTTGACTTCCTCATACTCCTTTTAAGGCTACCGCTTTCAATATCAGGGAACAAAAGAATATGGATAAGGTAACATAATATGTGAGCAGAACTGAACACTAATGTTTTTTCTGTAATACAGATTTAAGGAGAAATCTATGAATGTGGCACTGTTCAGAAGTTTCACAAAAGTAGTATTTTTGTCTAAATGTTTAAGTCCATTTTACACATTACATAAAAAACAAACGGGGAAAAATTACTTGAGTTAAATCTTCAGTGTGAGTAATTACAAAGAACTCAAAATGTTGCAGTCCGAGTAAGCAGAACAAAACGAGAAAGTTGTCTATCAAGAATAGATAACTAAAACAAAATTCCGTCTTTAATTCAGAAACATTAAAAGCAACTTTATGCAGTAAAAGATCTTTGAAGTAAAAGATGATGAAATAAAAATATTGGCATGTTTCAGGCAAGTCGAAAAGTGTAAATTTTAAAATGTTGGGTACTGCAGAATGTATCCTATATCTTTGCTTTTGGAATTAATATTACAGAAAATAGGCAAAATTATAAGTTGAAGGAAACTTGCAAAAGGTTGATAACTTTAACTGATTTAAAACAATTAGATACAAGACTGGATAATGCTACTAAAATTGGTGAGGCTTACTGTATTCATAAGGAGAGTTGATTGCAGAAAGTTATAATCCATAATTTGCTTTTTATCGAGGAGAAACTCACCAAGACTGAAGTTTGACAAAGGTAAAAATGACATAAATGATTTCAAGTTGGTGAAATTACCTGAAATTGTAGATTGGCAGACTTACTCTTAGACAACCACAGCGCAGAAATACAAATGTTGCAGGTAACTTCTCCTGTAGCATGATAGAGCCCAGTCTGACCATTCTGAAGCACGGGATGATACCAGAAGCACCAGGGTTATAAACTAGTCACCACTGGTCAACAACTGGTTGTTAAAGAAAAGCAATGTTGAGAGCTGGGTATAACCAGTACAATGTGCATAGGTGGATACACTGACTTTTAGTATAAGAATTACTTGTTTTTGTGTAGGTGATTCTTTTTCATAAGCTATTGTCAGTGTGATAAGAAAACATCTCTATCTTTTTCTGCTGGTTTTGCTGTACCAGTTTGGATTCATGTCTTGAGTTATTCCACTTCAATATTCTTATATAAACAAGCTCTAGGGAGTTCTGCTTCAATCTGGGAGGCTCTTACTGTGTCTCAGCTAAATTCTGAAATACAAGTGCCGTTATTCTTGTACAGGTATTTGGGAAACTAAAGAAAAGAGTATAAAGATTGCTTTTAGCAGTGGGAGAGTTAGACTTTCATGGTTGCCTGACAAGAAGCAATCAGAAAGAAGGATGTCAGACAGCTGGTTGCAGTCTGGACATGTATGTGGCCATGGGGGAAGAACTTTGAAGGAAAAATGTCCCTGTGCAGGAGCTCTGTGAAAGTGACCTAAGTCGCACTGATTTCACTTCCACTCTGAGTAGAAAACAAGTGCATGCCTCACTAGCGTTCAGACTGACTGGAAGGCCTTTTTGAAACCAGCTCCCCCATGCCCCTGCACGGCGGGAATGGAAAACCCACCATGTGTTCCTTGATGTTTGGTATCTCAGTGCAGTTTGCTGAGATAGTTCATGATCAGATTAAGGGACAATTTACATTTTTTGATTCAAGTCTTGCAACCAGAATTACGGAATTATGACCAGTTGAAATCTTACATTTTCAGAAACTGCCTTCTAGAGTGACTTGTATTTTAGCGTAGTGTTCGAAGATGGTTCCCTTCCTGCATAACGTCCCAGTGGCAGAAAACACAAGTTAATGCATGCGAAGCTTATAACTTTTCAAGCTTTGTGCTGTGTGTTTAGTGATAACAGTCTGTCTGGTCAGCTGTTGTCCACGGTGATTCCAGGGCTCGCCCAAAGTGACAGTCAGAATTGTGTGGGGGTTGAAAAAGAGAGAAAGTAGAGAGAGTATGGAAATCTAGGTGGATCTAATAAACAGTTGTTACCATGATTAATGAGTGTTTGTTTTTAAATAAGATGAGCAATCTTTTTTCAGATGCTATATTGACATAAATGGTGTGAGTAAGTCAAATGTTTTCCATATAAGTAATTTTTTGATGGCTGCTTTTTAATAACCCCCTCACCAAACACAACCGTCTCCTTGGGTGGAGGTGTACGTTGGCCTCAGTGAAGTATGTTTAGAGGCCCAAGATGAAATAAAGAGGCAGAGCCAGTCATTGTGTAAAATTTCACCTAAATAGTTTGATTAGTGTGATTCAGTGATCAGGAAAAATATATTCTGATTAAAGAAAGCCATTGAAAGCCGTATTTCTATCTAAATTTTCAGTAATAGTATAGTAACTATTGATTATGCAGTATTAAAATTCATCATTGTTTAATGTTTTTTGTAAACTTAAGGTTTACATGTTATTCCTTAGAGTTTGTAAGAACAGAAATGCTAAAAACAATAGACTGTCAGGTAAGTAAAATGTTTTGCTGAAATCCCAGTATCCCTGACATTTTTTACTCTTCCACACTTCAAACCATTGCTGTCTTAAGACTCTCTTAATTAATTTCACACTGGGGAGTAATATAGGCAGTTGAAAAAGTCTGCAAAATTGGCCTTTTCTTTGTATAATCTATCAAATAAATACCCAGAACTGGCAGTCTCATTCATACATATCTGCAAAAATAATAGTAAATACAGTGCTATTATTAATTCCTTTTCATGTATCTATGTTCATCTAATAAGATTATAATTTTTAAATTATTATGCTACAACCAGAAGGCTATTTTTGATCAAAAGCAGTGATATGAAAAGCAATTATTATATATTTTATCCCTGGCCTGATAACATTAAGCATCAACTTAAGGAGGAGTGGAGAAAATAAATTCTAATAAGCCTTCTCCTTTCTTTGTGTAGTGCTCTCAGTGTTTTTATTATGTAGAGCTAAGTTACATAGTATATATCTAAAGTATATACTTAAGGCATATCCAAAACTGGCTTTTCTAACCTTGTTTTCTTATATATCTCTTACACAATTTTCTCCTCTTAATATTAGCTATTACTGCCGTATGCCTGTAGTGTCTGATAACTTATGTGCCCGTACTAGTTTTTCAGTAAGATGTTGGGCAAACTTGATGAAAATACATCTTTTACTAATAGGCTATAGGAAAGTACATAGCACTCATCAAGACAGAGAAACACATCCAGGGAGAGGTAAAAGAAAAAAAAAATTGTTTTACATAATTCAACTACAAACTATGTATTGATCAAACATGGGTGTGCCTACACTTTCCTGCTATGAATTTTACAGCAAACTTCCAAAATGCTGTCATTGTCTTTAACAGTTCTGAGCAAACTAAATTCCATGGTAGTCAGCAAAGTCCAGATACTCAGCACTTGGAGTGCTGAGATTTATGGTGAAGGATTGAAAGCCATGCCTTCAAAGGCAATAAATTAAGTAATCAGTTATGACTCCTGCCATCTCCATGCTTTGGGCAGTCAGTGAGCACGGTTAGCAATATTACCCCTATGCAGGAGAGTTCTGGCTCCTGCTTTTGAACACTGGATGTGTGGAGAACTAATGGAGAGCGACTTTTGGTCCTTACTCTATAGCTCTTACAGACAACCTATACAGTATAATTGAGATGAATGTGTGTATTCAGAACAAAAACAGTAGCATAGCATATAAAAGGAAATACTGATGAGAATGTCTTGCTGCAAATGATGGTGGAATCAAAAAAAAGAAAAAGTGAATGAATAGCAAAAAGAACAGGGTGCAACTTTGCCCAGCTGACTACTCTATGATGGGAGACAGCTTTACAGGAAAGGGTCAGGACAGGGTGGGTTGAGGGAACAAGCAGGCTCCTGGTGGAGAGAGTAGACAAAACATGTAGAGTTTTATCTGGGTGGTGAGAATGTGGTGACTCAGGGAAACCTGACACTTGATTCTAGGTACGTGTTGATTTCCTAACCACTTACTGATTTCAGCTGATTTCAAAATTTCTCTATGAAAAAAGAGGAAACAGCCACTGTGAAAGAAAGCAAGATACTTGGCTGAACCCAAACATGCTCAGAGTAAATTCTGAAGATTACCACCAGTGAAATCTATGTGCTTACTGTATTTGTGCTTTCCAAATTTTTATTACATTTGTCTTATCTGTCAAATAGTAATTTGCAGGACTTTATAGCATCAGGAGAAACTGTATCTTAAACTTTCTCTGTAAATATAATAGAATTTTTGATTTGATCTTAAATGTACACGATTTATTATTATCATTGTATCAAATTATATCAGATGTGCACATTTATTATTGTAACAAATGATTATTTGTTGCAATAATAAATACATCACTGTAAATAAATCTATCTGGGAAATAGGAAGAAAATGAGGGGGGAAAAAAACCCTGTTCTACCTGTTGATCAAGTTTTTTTTTTTTTTTTTTTTACTTTAATACACTGAAATAATAAATAAAATACCTGCTGCAAAATTGTTGGAAAATAGAACCTAAATTAATACTATGAAATAAATGGAGCAGGTATGATGAACACTGTCAGAAATAATTCAAACAGAGGATAGACATTTATTTCAATGTATGTTTTAAATTGATAGTCAAAGGATATTTGTGGAAAACTTATTTTTTTTTTTCAGAAGAGAAAGAAAAGCTTACACTGGCAATAAGTAGAAGTCCACTAGACCAAAGTATGTAGACTGTAGATGTTGTTCAAGCTACTATTGATAAATGCTAAAGAGTTGTTATGACCCATTAACAAATACCTCCTGGCATTACAAATAATACTAATATTTGACTGAAAGGCTTTCAGAGATCCAAAGTCAGGCAGTGATGTTCATACTCAAAATAGAGTAGTAATTTTGATTTGTAGTATAGTAAATGATCATGAAATTGAATAATCTGTTTAGATTTATGTATAGCAGTCTGCCATATTCTATCTATAAACACATACACGTTTACTACTTATGTATATACTAATTTCTGTTTGGGGGCTTTGTATTTGTAGGGGCATCAGATTTTACATAACTTTTGAAATATGCAAAATTGCCATGAAAGTAGTTGTGCAAAATGCAGATGAAAGGACAGGCTATTATGAGTAGCATGCAAACAGTGCAGTTGCAGAATTTTGAGAGTCAGTGATTAACTTGCAGCAACGTTGCTTATCATGCAAGGTTAACATTCAAAACAGTAGAAAAACATAAGTAAGCCTTGTGGCAGATATAATGCAGCATCCATTTAGTAGAAAAGTAATTATGTCATTTTAGATTATTGAATCTATATCTGTATGTTTGTAGCTTTTGAAAATCAAATATGAATATTTGCATTTGGAATATGCTTATCTTTTGAGAATTAAGTTGTAGTGTTCTTCCCTTTATTTTTGTGAAGTGAACAACTATCTAACATTCCTCTGATCACATTACGAAATAGTGCTGAATGTGCGGCTATTGTTATTTTAATACAATACATACGGAAATTTCAGTTATCATGCTAAAGTAATAAAGGTTCCGCTGGATTTCCTCATGGTTACTGTACTGTAATCCAAACACTGGATCATTGCATCAGCTTTTAGGTCCTCTGGGTGTGGGTTCAGATTGCAGGTGCTATGTTTTTCCCAGTCTCTCAGTTCACTTCCTGAATATTGATGTAAAATTCTGTGATTCAGAGGACTACGATGCAGAATCAGGATTTTTCTTCCTGGCTAAAAGTACACTCAAAGAGCTTTTCTTATTTAGAGTTTGTCCTTCAAGGATTGTATAGCAACTAATTCCATAAGGAGACAGATTTTGCAAAGGAAAGGCTAAACCATTCATCCTTTATTTCAGACAGAACAAGAGAAATATGAGCCTACGTAAAATAACAAACACTTTCATTGAAATTGCAAAATAAAAACCCCACATACATGATATTCCATATTTCAGTTTCTTGAGTGATGGAATTCAGACAGCATTTTCTCGAGTTTCTGGCTTTTATTCTTCCAGCATAAGTTTCTCTTTTGTGTCCTTAATCTCTCGTTGACTCAAGCCTTTTCAATTTCAGCTTTTTCAATTCACATATGTAAGAATGTAATACCGTTCAGTGTTGCTTCAGAACAGTATCATGTAAAATGAATAACTGTCCACAAAGGGGATTATTCAAGCCTTGAGAAAGTCTTTGTGGATAACAAATGTCTTCAGCTGGCTTTGGGCTCTGCCTGAAAGTCATCAAATTTTAAGAATATAAAAATTGTGACCAACTAAATCGTAGAAATTAACGCTTCAAAAAGCAACAAGTGAAAGGATCATTTTGAAGAACCAGCAATTGGATACTGCTATATAGTGTTTAGTTTAGCTCTGGCCAAAGAGTCAATATACCATACTGCTTCATTTTGGTATTACGTGCAAGAATATTGTTCTTGGACTGTGCCTCACGATTTTGGCTACTAACTCTAATCAGTTGCTAGCTTTAGCTGTAATGTAGCTTAAACAGCTCTATGAGCTGATATGCGATGTCAGATCACTGGTTTATTGGGGGACAGATTGTAGTAATTGCATACATCAAAAGCACAGAACATTGTTACTTCTAAGAACCTGTGTTAGGTGTTGAGTGCTAAAGTAAAAATGAAGCTGTATAAACTAAAGCTGTCTAATATGGCCAGTTGTACCTGGTCTTTAAGCTCACTTGCACTTAGTTTGGTGAGAAATAATACCTATTTAGACACAATTGTGGCAGAGCCTCACGTTTTATGTTATTTCTAATATTTTTGTTCAAAACACTTTTTTGCTCTCATCTCTTGGGCATATATGCATATGACTTCTAAATGGAGTTGTAATGTGCATGAGAGGTGAGTTCATCGAATGTCTGGATTTTGAGTATTTTTGATCAGGTTTACCTCTCTTTCACTTATAGCTTTATTTCTGGGCAGTTTAAGCACAAATTTGGTTCAGAGCTGCTGTTAACAATTCCCTTATTGGGCAGCACTTCCGTATTCTGAATATATGTCATCCAAACAGATGGCCTGTGGAGATACTTTAACAGACAGGGATGAAGTATTCTGATGCATGATAGTGCACTTCAGAATTATACTGAGTTATCGCTGATTTTTCCTTAATATTCATTAAAATTGCGGACAGCAGGACTGTTTATCCCTGAATATGGTTCTGCATTATACTTAGTGTAAGGATTTTATTTACACAAACATATATTCACATAAAGAAGATTATAAACATTCATTTAATACAGGTAAAGCGCTCTGGGTTGATGTAGAGAAAGCTTCTACCTAATTAAATTATTTAAAAGCACATTTCTGGTCAAATATTTAGTAAGTATATTTTACCTTTTCATTATATATTCATTATATCAATGCAATTCATTAATAAAAAACTACCAGAAACAGCAGACAGAGCAATATGTATTAGCTGGAATTTTTAATGAAATATGGTATGGTTAAAAGTAGACTTCCTTGCATTTTGTGTTCATAATAGAAACTGATTCGTGATTCCATCTTTCCCACTAATGATAGGACAGTGTGTGGAAAATCATTTTCTTTAACCCACCTGCAAAATGGCTTGGTGGTTCTCACTGCACTTTGTTATTATTGGAATCATTTTTAAACATACTTTGGAAATCTTGGATGAAATCTTGGATGAAAGTCTTTTAAGTATAAATAGATGTTGTTTCTTAGTCCATAGATAAATACTTCTAAAATCTCTTTAGGAAGTCAAGGTGAGGAGGTCGCCAGAATGCAGGGAAGTGGGATATACTTGGATTCCTTAGTTGCTCATACTGAGAGGATATTTGTCGCTTTATTTTTGTGTTGAGATCAGTATGATGATAGTGCTCAGAGGCCCCAGCTGACATCAGAACCCCATTGTGCCAGACGTTGTACAACTGCAGAACTGAAAAATAAGCAGTGAAGAATAAGCAAGCAGCGATGCCTTGTAATCAGTAGGACAGTAAACATTTGTTTATTAGCAAAATATCCTACTGATTACAAAGTAGTTTTGTTTAATGCCTATTTCAGTGGTTTACTTCTATGCATATTAATATTCAATTTTCTTTGAAATGTTTCTTCGTTCTCCTCGCAGTTGGGTAAGATTCCAGCTCGGATGCGTCTGGCTGGCTGGGCAGCTGAAAGGCTCTGCACACGGGCCCTGCTGCCAGAGGAAATGGTGTGGGGGAGCCCAAAAACGTGGGAGCTCTTACTCCTCTGTGAACTGTGATCACTTGAGTGGCAGACCCTGAGTCTCTGGAGTGCACGAAAGCAGGATTTTATACATTTGTGTGTGTGTGTATGTTTATCTTCTCAGAAAAATGACATTTAGGAACAGTCAGTGAAATTAAAAATGTGTCTTAAATCTCAGTCTTATGATTCCAGTCATATTCTACTCTGAGAAGTTATTTAATTATGTATGGGACGTGGCTTGTTACATACCAGCTTTTACTTACACAGTTCATGCTTGACTAAGTGAACAATCTTGTATTCCCCAAATCTGGCCTATTGTTGTGCTTGGACCTCATTTTTGATGTAGCAAAACAGAAGTTGCTACTTCAGAGGCTCTAAAGATCTGAACACGCTGTGTGGTCATGTTTGAAGTTAATTTTCAGATTAGGCTGCATTGTTGCAGCAGCATGGCAATTTTCAAGTACGGCTTTCCTGATAATCTCAGCTACCTGGCTGTATGAGAACACCCTACTCTGAGTAGTAATGCTGGTGCTTGCCACTCTTCAGAAGGGCATAGACCAAAAGCTGAAGTCAGAGGCTTGAGAGATGTCAGTGGCTGCAATAAAATGTATAAAGAACTGACTTCAGTGGTGATCATCATGTGCTTTGTCATAAAAGTTATGTGTCTTTTTTAATACCTGTGCTTTTTGTTTTTCATTTTTTTTAAACAGTTTTCTTTGGTCTTGCTCTCTTCTGTTGGGGTTTTCCTGTTTTGTTTCACTTTAGTTGCCCTTAGAACTTATTGTTGTAACTCAATCTCTATCCTTTAAAGTGGACAAAGTAGTTTAAGTGAACTATTAAAAGCGTATTTGCACTCAAAGCCAGTAGTTAATTTTTCAGGGTTGTAGTTGTTATGAGTGGGGAGGTTAGAAGTGAGGTTGGTCAGAGGTCTGAGATGGGTCTACTGTACACCTTTTCCTTGTTCTGAGCTCCCTAAAGAAACGAAAAGACTTTGTTTTTCAAGCAATAGGATTTACTAAGTCACAAACTTGAAACACTGATTTTATAAATTAAAAAAAAGGAGGCTAGGAATACAAAAAACCTAAAAGTATCTGCTCAGAGCCCATTTTGCAGGCTAACAGTGTTCAGTGGCTCTGTGAATTGCAGTAAATTATCTGTACTCCACTTTAGCTCTCAGGAAAATTTACTAATTTTTTTTTCTTATCTGATAAAATTCCTGGAAGAAAATAATTTGTTTCAGTTACAAAAGTAACAGCATTCATATTTCAGTACAACTTGGCAAACTGACATGTGGAGACTGGTGTGCTGGATATTTTTTAGAATGCACATCTGGAAGCCCAACGGCTGGTTTCGAAAGCCTAGCGTATACCAGGCTTCTGTTAAAGGAAACTTGTTTCAACGTATTTGCTTAGTACATAGGTGCAGAAATTAATATTGATTGTTTTTCATTGGTTAGCCGCAACAGTTTTTTAAATGACAGGTCTTTACAATTGATAATTATTTAAATACTTTTTCTAGGATATATGTTCCTTTTAAAGGAACACACTGGTTGTGAAGAAAAAATAGTATCTTGAGGGCTTGTAACTCTGCCTGCTTGTTTATTGGAGTGTTTGAATTTGAATGAATTTGTTTTAATAAAAACCTTAGAGAAAAGAATTTCTGAGCCTTCTAGTATTTTCCTGGAATCCTGAAAGAGACTCTGGAGACTTTAGCTGCTGTTTCATGACAATACCCTGAAACAGTAGATATGTCTCCTGTTTCCCATAGGTAGGAGTCTGTCAACAGCTATTTCCATTCCAGTACATTTCTTGTGTCATCTTCAGACTATTCACACTTGAAATCAAGTAACTAAATAATTGAAAAGCTTAGAATAAATTGATTGTCGGTCTGCTTTTCTGTTTCTAGCTAGAATTAGTAGATTCATAGATAAACAAGAGCAAAGAACATGTAAGACTGCATCACATTTTTGGTTTATAGAAATAGATACTTAATTTTTACTGGTAGACAAAACCTTGTTTCTATCAACTTGGCTTTAGACCTTCAGGCTGCAGCAAAATCAGATTTTCTGTGGATGACTCCTCTCCTACCTTCTCCAATATTTTAATTCTAACATGTTCAGAAAGAGTAAGTTTAACATATATCAACTTGTCAGTTCATATGCTGGTATCGCCTTAAGACCTGAAATACTCGCTCGTCATTATGTAGAGCTCGTAAAGTGCAGAGCCTGTATTTTCTTCTAAGCTGAAGACCAACAGCTAAGAATCTCTTGATTTTGTACCTCTGCCTGTTTGCATTTTCTTATCTTGATGCAAATCCATATCTTGAACCATTTCTGCTATTGTATACATGATTGATTTTAGTATGGAAACATGCAGACTTTGGTGTTTTAAATGAAATACACTGAATGAAACTGACTTCAATTAAGTTAGTAGCTTTTTTCCTCTTGGAGAAACTGATTTCTGTCATTTGTTACTACCTACATTTGTAATACCTGATTTTTATTTTTATCTTTCTTAATCACTAAGATTGGGGGGTTAAATGTCTGCTTTGAATGAGAGCTTGAGGTTTGGAAGGTATCTGTAGAGCCTATTATTTTTTTTAACATAGTTACAGAGCCTGTTATTGTTAAGAGCCTCATTCTTCCATTATCCTTCAGAATGAGCAATGTTTAAGGCATTCCTTCTTTTGTTTTCTAGTTTTATGTTTACAAATTGAGGCTTTAAACTTTATTAGAATTGGAAAATGCACCCCCTCCCCCAAATAGTCTATTTTGGGACTAAATTATATATAGCTGAAAATATTAAGCATACACTAAAATGATCTGACTGCATTTTGTTTACCAATAGACCAAGAAAGCTGGAGATCAACTTTTGTAGAATCTAAAAGCGTTAAGAATCTCACCATTAACAGCTCTACAATTTGCACATTAGACAAATAATTTGCAGTGCTCTGAATCATCGAAGAACAATGACCTTGCACATGTTCATGCTGCTCTGGTGTTGCATTTTATCTTCACATGAGCAGATTTTACTTGAAGTGTTAAAATATGTTCTGAGGAAAGGAACTGTAAAAATGTTCTGAAACTGAAATTGTCCCAATTCTAAGATGTGCTAGTCTCTTCTTTATAAGTGAATAACTAGATTTAATTGGGGGGGGGAGGGAAGACAAATGTAATAGTTTAACGAGAAGCACTCATAATATTATTACTTTATAAAATGCAATGCTGTAATGAAGTGGCTTTAAATTACTTTGAGTGGATAGATTGGAAAGCCTGTTCATTTTAGTGGCTGAATAGCAGTATGCTTAATTTCATCTTATTTCCAGAAGGTACTGCAATATTTGTCTGAATAGTGCAAAGGAAAACCTTTTACATTTAGTGTCATATGGTCTCGTAAGCAGCCAGCCAGCACTGTGTGGTACTTTTAACATGTAAGTGGCTGAAAGCTTTGAATCACAGAAAAGATATCTGAATAGTTAGTCAAACAAAGGAAAAAGATAAGACCCATCTTTTTTCCAGTTATTCTTTTACTCGCTCCCTCTCTTTCTTATGGACTCCCTGATAAATGTGGGAATTTCTTTTATTGCACGTCAAGTAGTGGGTGAATTTTTACTATTACTGGTGCATTAAATACCTTTCTTATTTTTGCATGCACTCCCTGTGTTTTTCAATTTATGTTTTTCAATTGCAGTCTGTTCTGCCATTGTTTCAAGATCAAAATTAGACTTGGCAGTGTTTTAGGGTTAAATGAAACCTACCGGAAGAGTCTGCAAATGGAGTAAGTGTATATGCAGTGATTAAATTAGCAGAAATCTCCTATTTCACCTGTAAAATTGCACTTTTCGAATTAAGAGTTGCTCATTGGTAGTGCTTATCAGTAGTCAGATTTTTTTTATGCATTTCTCTATTGAGAAAATTGAACACAATCTTATTCATGGGAACATGTTGAACTTGAAATGTTTTTCACTATTTATATAGGTTTCTATTTTCCATTAAGTTTTAAAATCATTATTATCACAAAACAATTACCTGGTGTATATGATCAGTCTATTGAAAGTCATCTTTTTCATTGGGTTCATAATGTATTTCTCCAATTCTTTAGCAATTTTTCCATTTAGTAATTAAAGATGGTCTTGTAAGGTCTTCTGAAGAGGATTTTGCCACCTATATGTAGCCCCATGATTAAACTGAACATTCAACAGAGTGCAGGTTATCTAGATTGCAGTATTTCATCCACTGGAGTCAGATGAGGAATAGGAATCTGGATCTGAATGCATCTTATTTGACAAAACTTTTATTAGTCCCCCATCTTTCTGAGCTGGTTTATATTGTTTGGCTGAACTTGGCTGAAGTTAAGGCAGGCCTAAGGCTGCCATCATCCATGACTAGTTTTGAAGTGTTTCAGGGTGTTAGGATGAAAGAGGGTAGAAGAGGTTGACAAATTCCCTTTTTCAGGTCGAAGAGAAACATCACTAGTAAACAGCATATCTGAAAATTTCTGTGTAGTATATTCTGTGTAGTCTTTGATCTTTCACAGGCTTCACATACACTTCTGGATGATCAGAAGGATTGTGGAAGATCGTAAATGAAGTATGTGGCCAGGAGTCAGGGCTAAAGTCATTTTGCACAAGCATCTGTTGATGTTACACTTTAATGCATATCCAAGATGTTATTGAAAAGATACTGTATATATTGTTCTTGCTGTCTGGAGGGATAGTATTGATTAAATGAGGATACACTGCTTATTGTGTGCAAATATTCAACTGTAAATAGTGTGTATATACATAGTGACTGAAGTGCCTATGGTATTATAAGGTTGCATTTCTCTCTTTTTTTTTTTGCTTGCTCTCTTCTCTTGCTTGCTCTTGCTCACTCTCTTTTCTTTCTCTCTCTCAAAAAAAAAGAAAAAAAAACTCCCAAGAAATAAAAGGTAGCGCTGAAATACGATTACGTGCTTTCTGCGTTACACTGACATTCTTCTTTCACATCATGCCAGAATTGCTATTTGTCAACAACTGTGACTTGCTCCAGATAATAAAAATTAAAATAAATCCAAGCAAATAAACAGTCATAGCCTTTTGGGTCGTATGTTTGATTCTTCCATACTCTACTAAATACACTTTCCTTACCCTTCCCAGTTTTCTAATAAGTAACTAGCAGAGATTTATATAGGAAGACTTTGTTTTAATCTATGGAGCCTAGTAATAATAGTGATGTTCCAACACTATTGACAATCAGTAAATACTGTCATTTCTTGTTAAAACTCTGGTGTGGCCTAGCATGACAAGAATATATTCTTTTGGGCTTCTTAATCTGAGTCACAACTCTTGCAGTTATTTGCTCAAACAGGTGGTTGGATGGAGAATATTGGTGTTCTCATTCAGTTAGGGATGCCCTGTGGTGCAATACAAGGTAAGGTTGGTTAGTAATGTCAAAACATCTGAGCCAACAT
Source organism: Rhea americana (assembly GCF_003343005.1). NCBI lineage: Eukaryota > Metazoa > Chordata > Aves > Rheiformes > Rheidae > Rhea > Rhea americana. The sequence goes on along the minus strand of NW_028186756.1, from coordinate 10,999,414 downwards.
GTCAAGTCCCATGACCTCATGTTTATTCTAGTTTCACATGGGAAAAAAGTGGGAACTGAATTTGTTTCTTCTCCAGAATTTGTGTTAAGATATTTCTTTGCAAAAACAAAACTACATATGTAGGATGAGTTACACCTTAGCCTTTCTATTTCTCTTATACAAAAGGATATATTGTCCCATTGGACACTTAGTCTTTTCTCATTTCCACTTGCTTTATCTATTTGGAATATGTATATATTTTTTCTATTCCAATTTCTCTTGAAAAATAAATCTTTAAAATATGTTCCCTAACATAACATTATTTGTCCTGTAAGATTTTGCTGCCAGATCTGCTGCCAGATCTGCACAGGTACAAGGCATGTTCAGCATAAACATTTACAAATGGTGAGGGGAGAGAAACATTAAGCAGAACTTCAGGCGCAAGCCTCAGTATTAACTGTCATGAAGACCCACCTGTTTTTGAGATGTTTCTTCTCTAGAGCTGTTCTCCCCAGAGAAATCAGACTAAAATTCTGTGTGCTATAGGACAGAACAGTATACCTCCTGTCAAAGTTGGTTATATAATCAGAGTTTATTGACTTGAGTACCCACATCTTAGATTTTCAAGGAGAAAATTACTTAAAGAAATCTGTAGCTTCCCAAAGTGGTATAGTTCAGTACAGACTCTGAACCCATGTTCATATCCTGCCCTACCCTCTTTGACAGCTGTGTCGCAAGGGTAAGCTGGTGGCGGTAAGACCAGAGGTAGGCAGACACCGTTACTCTATTCAGAATATTTCCAACATTATTAAAATGTTGTTCATTCAGTGTGCAGCTGCAAGACTTGAGATGAAGCCATGTAAGGGCCTTCTAATTCAGCTCATCCTAAACCTCTTTTTTAAATAAACCTCTCTTTTAAACCTAATCAGTTACTTGGCAAATTAATTCAAATCACAGTGAGACAGCTGCAGTTAGAGATCACTAGAAGAAAAACAGTATGGGTGAGAGAGAGACAAAGATGAGCCTGGTTTGTCTTTAAAGGCTGTTCAGTTAAACCAGTTGACTGCAAACCTCTTAGAAAAAGGAAGGCAGTGTGTGTGTGTCAGAATATATTGGTGACTGACGCTTTTCGACATCAGTTATACTTTTTACTGATCTATCATAACTTCCATTAACAAGCAAGTGGAACTTTAGTGTTTTCTACTTGCTTTTCTACTGAAAAGATTTTTGCATATGGTGAGATGATTTTCACACCAATCAGGCGTTAGGTATCAGCCTCCTTTTACTCTTAAGAAATCATGTTTGAAGATCATTGGTTTGTATGAAAAATTTAATTTCTTCCCAAAAGCAGAATAGTTTAAACTCACAGCAGTGTCACTATACGACAGCCTATGGGTCCTGACCTATGTTTTTTACTCTACAGAGCATGAAATACCTTGCTATATACAATGCAGCCTCTATGTGATTAGAAACTATATTAATTTGTACAGTTCACATGTTCTGGATTAAACACTGACTTAGTTAGATCCAGTTAAACATTGTAGTAATTAGAAAATTGATATATTGTCAAAATTAACATAATTCTTCTTAGTTTTGTTGCCTTTTCAAGCACTGCTTTTTCCTCCTCCTATTTTTTTGACTTCAATAAGTGCTTTTTTTTTTTTTTTTTTTTTAAGAGAAACAGACTTGATGCCTCAGTACTTGTACTATTGTAAATATATAGGAAAATCTAATATTTTTTCAGAGCTATTTATAGTGTGATTATTGTGGTGGCTTTTTGACACCCAATTTCAGCCAAAACAAATGGTACCAAAGCATTAAGAGTCCTGGAAAATAAAATATCTTATGCCTGCTTATTTTACCACTATAAATAGTGTTGTTTCCCCAACTCAGTGCACAAAAGTCATTTTAGTTGGTAAATGTAAGATAAATGAAATAAATGAAGACTTTTTCCCTCCCCGACAGTTTTTCTAATGGGGTTTGTTTTCTGACCAGTGAGATCATTCACTATGTATCAAATTAATGTGTTCAGGTAATGAAGTATGAGATTTGTAAAATCAATGATATTTTTTTCAAGTTTTACTCTAGAGTTTTCGGACTGTGCTATTAATCTGGAACCTGTTTTCCATACTAGGAAGAGTACGTACAGGAGTAGAAAAGTGATTTTTTGGTCCTCTCTGGATCCCAGAAATGAGGAGGAAAAAAAACTTTAAGAAATAATGAAATATGAGAAGTCTTGGTTGGTATTGTATGAGTTCTTGCTGAAATGCTTGTTGTTTTTTATCTTGAAGTAATTTGAAGATATGCAAACGTAAATCTGGAGTCACAGGGTCACAGTATGATTGAAGTTAGAAGGAACCTCTGGAGATCGTGTAGTCCAACCCCTCTGCTCAAGCAGGGTCACCTAGAGCATGTTGCACAGGATGGAGTCACCGCACGGTGAATGAAAGGAAAGCTACAAATGTGGCTGTTATTCAGTGCTGTTATTATGCTTGTTGTATAAGGCTAATTATTGTCTCAGGATACATTATGAATATATTTAATAATAAAGGAAAAATTTAATAACAAAATAGAAGAAAATGCAAAGTGAAGAACTATTTAAAAAAAATTTTTAAAAACAAAAATGCAAAGCATTTTCAAACATCAGGCTTTTTGTAGTTTATATGATTTTAGAGACCATATTATAAACAGGTATAGGGAGTTTGATGCCCTTGATTGAAATCAGTCATTATCTTGTATGTAACTTTGGAATTTGAGAATTACAAAACATAAGCTTTATATTGATAAGTACTTGGATGCTATACTGTTCTGTGTGTGCATATGTTTGTATGTGGTTTCATTATACTAGGTAGAGAGGCATTTTATTCTTAAATAGGAAAAATAATACCTGTCCATCAGAATTTACTGCACAACTTAAATTAAATTAACTACCATTGTAGGGTAATCTATTGTCCTTTCAGTGCTGGAATTATGTTGTATCTGCTATATTTTAACCTAAAGAAAAATCTATGTAAATATATCAGGGCATTCAGCTGTAACTCAAACAATGCTTTTGGAAACTAAGGGAGTTAGGTGCATAGCTTATATACTCATGTTTATGTTGAAAAAGATAAAATGCCATGAACATAAGTAAGGTTTTAAAAACCCTTACAAATGTTGCTTACAGAGGTTTTCAATGCACTATGCAATCAATTTTCTTTTATATTTTCTTCAAACTTACTCCTTAGCCACAAAGATCTTGATGAAAAAGTCTCATTTAGTGAGATGTTGTTTAGCAGACACTACAGCTGAGTTGTCAGTAAGTGGATGTGATGTTACTCTGTTTTCTGGATTTTTCCTGTTAGAAGCAAATGTTTTGCTTCCGATAATGTTGTCAGGCTTTTGGAAATGACCATAACTTGATTTCAACTATGATTTTATATCCTAGATATGCATTCCAGATGCAGAAATCAAACCCAAAGTAATGTAAGTGTATTTCTTTAAAACTTATCATAGTAAAATGTCAAACGATTTCTGCTTTGCCCAAAGCTAATTCTCTTGGTCAGTAATTTGCCTGAAAATCTGATACATGCCTAGGAAGACTTTCTTAGGAAAATTAAGGGAATTTTATCTATTCTGGATGTAAATCTGCCTCTTCATTTTAATGCTCTCAATAAATAACTTGAATGTATTCTCTCTAAAAACCCCTTTTCTAGAGTATATCATATTTAAAAATTATAAATACCAGGGGCAGACTAAGAGAAAGGCAGTTTCTAAAAAAGTAAATTGTAATACATGTGAGGATTTAGCATTCAAATCTGCAAGATACCAAACTTGCCTTGTGTGTGTGCACCTTCAGAGAGTGCTGAAGATGTAAGCAAAGGAATTCAACATTTTGGGAGATAAGGATTTTGATGAACTATACACTCTAAAATTATGAATTAATTTTCAAGAAAACATTCTATTTTGCAAAATGTATCTATAGAAGAGATTTGAAAGTAACCAGAGATATTTTTGTTGACAGAAGAGTTTGAATCTTCGAAGTGTGTGTGTGTGTACATATATATATATATATATATATGTATATGTATGTATTTTAATCAACAGAATCAAATTAGAGATTCAGCCAGGTTAATTTTGTTTTGTATCTAAGTCTTATCTGACAGAATATATTCAAAGAAAGAGAAAAACAGTTTCTAGATATAAAAATGTCAATTAGAAGACAAGAGAGTGAAAGCCCTGCAACAAATTGTTTACTAAAAGGTAAGAAGCAAGTTTCCAACGCAGATAGCTTCATTAAAAACAATTTTTGTTTTGATAGAATGATTCCCTGTTATTGAGAAATGTTTACAGATACATCAACAGATACATCAAGAAATCTTTTCTATGCATATACTAGCTTCTAGTACTACTTTTTCTCCAATACTCATAAAGGCAAAGCAAGGCAAAATTCTAGAGGAAATGCTAAGATAAATAGGTTTTGATCATTTGTTTTCACTTGCAAGACGAGCGATTTCTTTGGGCTTCTTTTCTTTCTGATTAAGTCCTTAGGAAAAAATGCAGTAAGAGCTCAGATGGTAGATACTTTGTAGGCAGGCATACAACAAAGTGTTAAAATAAGTGTTTTCCAACAATGGGTACTTTACAAAGAAGTGGAATTTGCCAGGTGACATGACACACATCACAAGTGTCCAAAGAGACTTACTGGCCTTGCAGCCTGGAGCTCTCATCTGTAAGAAAGCAATAAAGGCATTAAACAACCTTTGTAAACACCCGGAATCTGATTCTTGTGTCAACTGTATTTGTATTATGCCAGATACTGAAATTAAATTATGTACAAACTACAGCAATATCTCAAGAATCAGAATTGGATTTACAGCATTCAGTTAAGCAAAATTTCTAAGGAAGCTTGTAGAAGTGCAGATATTAAGCTATTTCATGATATAATAACCCTTTGCTTTCTCTCTGTCCTCCAGACTGTCTGTTGTCCTTCCTCTTTATCAGATTATGTGGATTACTGAGACAAGTATGGGATTGGAAGCAAATACGTGGGTGTCACTTTTGTACCAGTCCTGGTGAGATAACAGAGTGGGGAATGGGGATCCAAGTAGGACGGACACTTTAACCTTCAGTGATTAGGATTCTCCAGCGGTTGCTTTCCTTTGGCCATACTTTGCGCAGTATTTTGGAGTGGTGGCGTACTTTGGTTTACATAGTTATATGTTATACTTACTTTCTGTGGAAGTAACTTACCATTTGTGATACTCTTAAGATTCAAGTTTATCAATACTTTGTTGTAGTATGTTTAAAGAATTTAAATACCTATCACTTATGAATGGGTGTTGTCTATCACTGACTCTCATAATTTAATTTTTGTGAGCAAGTTGCTGCCTGTCTGTCTGTATTCACTAGTCCAGGGAATGAGCACGTGGATTGCATCAGTGTAAGTCCATTTTTTTCTTACCAGAGATCACTAAACACAAGTTGTGGTGTAGTACACAGAGTTGGAACAGTTGTTCCTGGGCTTGATGAACAGCAAGAAGAGAGTAAAATAGCAATTTATTTACTTTATGCTTTTTGGTATGTAATAATGCCATAAATTAAATCCAAATTCTGAATCCTTGTGTCTATCAGAAAAAAAAGCTAAAACAGATGACTTGGCTCTGCAGTGACTGCAGAATTTGTATTTGTGACAAACCAGAGCAGTAGTGGAGGGTCTGAGCTTTAAGCGTACAGTCATTCTGCAGCAAAAAAAGAAAGAAAATAGTCAGCAATCTCTTTATAAGAAAACTCCTTGCAAGGCCCCCCNAGCAGTTGAAGTAATGGGGAATTATAGATATTAAAGAGACTAAGTTCACGTCATTTAGAGCATTTCGAAGGGAGCGTTTTGTGTCTGTTGCCATAAGAATATGGGTTGTTAGAATTAATCTGGGAAAGATACCTAGGAAGGGATGTCCCAAGAAAAGCTGTTGCCATGCTATGTTGAAATGAGCAGATAAAGCTCAGGAATTTAGTTAACTAAAACTCCTGAAAAAGACTGATTCTGTTAAATGACCATAAATGTGTGTCCAGTTTGCATTTTGATTAAAAGAAGTGGAAGGTATGGAAATCTCATGATGACTTCATCTAAATATTGAGTTTAGGAAACAGTTGAGACTTAGGGAATATTTAAAAGCTACTAAAATATTTTTTCTCCCTGAAGTATACAAAAGTTGGCTCTCAAAGGTAATTGTATCCAGAAATATAAATGAAGTTTGTTCTTTGATAATTGGATTAGTGTTTTCATGTGGATTGCATTATATAGATGTCTGCTTAGAGAGATGCCATAGATTTCTCTGATCTATCTATGGTGCTAATCTTCACAAGCTCTGAAATCTAGAAAGTCTTTGCTTAAATAACTGCGTAATTCTACAGGCCTTGTAAAGCCTTTTACAAAACTCTGCTGGCTCGTAGATGAAACTAAGGTATGCTTGGCTCTCTGTCAGATCTAGATTTTCTGCTTGCATAGTGACTGCATGACAACGAGTGGCCTGTGACTCATACAGTGAAGGGAGGAATAAACTCAAACTATTTTTTTTAGCCCAAGTTAAAGTAAAGCTCAACTTTTTAGCTAGCAATCAATTAAGCACCTTCAACCTATGTCTGAAATTACTTGTCTGAGCTGTACAAAGTAGATGTATTTTAATTCTGCTAGCGCTAGTGTGAATAAGTAATTTATGTATAGGCATACCTCTGCTAAGCTACGGACTAAATCTTACCAATCTTTATGTGCTTTGTAAAAATTATTTTTGCACTTTCTGTGATACCCATTCTGAGTAGCAGTGGTGATCACATGCAGTGGCAAGTTCTGATACCTTTAGGAAAAACATTTGTATTTCTAAGTAAATCATCAGCCTTTTTTTGTTATGATGAATATATTTTTAAGAGAAGAGTAATAATAGATGAACAACCTTACCATGTGGCAAAATAATCATCTTAAGACCTAGATACTATATATGCTTGTGTTTGTATTCTTGATTCTGAATGATCGAAAAGTTTCTTATACATGGGACTATTACAGGAATTTAACCAGGTTTGAGTTGAAGTTTCAGATTTTGGGGTGTTTAGAGCATAAATAATCAAAAACTTGTTCCGAATTTGCTATAGCAAAGCTCATGGCAAAATACAAATAAAGATTTATGACCCATTTCTTGAACTTCACAAGTTGCTCCAAGAATGACTGTAGCTAGGGCTGTATTTGCCTCAATTTGTGAATTAATATGGTGGTGTATTTACTGAAATATGACTAATGACCTATTTACCTAATCTTTTCAGTTATCCTAGGAATGATACAGCAAATGTTTCCAGAAATTTTACCCACACCTCAGATTACCACAGGTTATTTAATTTTATTTACAGAGTAAGGGGAGAGGAAAAAGGAAGTGGTGAGAAGCAGTCTGTTTTTTTTTTTTATTTTTTTTAAAAAAAGAAAGAAAAAGCTGTTTATTCAGCAGGACTGAGGGTGGACATCAATATGACAGACTTCAGATTTTTCTTTAAGCATTGTAGTGATGGAAAAAAAATCATGTTAATGGTTACTCAATTTCAGTTAGTTACAGCTTCTTTGTTGTCTTTGTCCGTAAACTTGAAGTAAATAGATGTTGACCTGGTACTTACGAATGCATGTAAATAAATCTATTAGTAGATTTATTACAATTGTATGATATGAGACAAAATGAAAACCAGTAGTACTTTAAGTATTTGAGATTTTTGTTTTCATTTTTTATTTAGCATTAATTAACTTTGGTTTGTAGTTGAATTTAGACCAATGTTGAAGCAATGTTGCAATGAAGTAGTAAGGGAAATGCTTGAATTGCAGATACATGCAGCCACCCAATATATGACATAAGCCACTTTCAGTGAATTAAACCTTCAAAATTAAACTTTGATATCAAAGTTTTTCTTTATTTTAAATTTAGTAACTAGGTACTAGCTTGAGACTTGTGCATGTATCTCAGGCAACAAGAGTGTTCCATTGTAAATACATGTACTTAATCTTTGTTTTAGTAGTTACTATCGTTTACTTTGTGTTACTAGTGTGATTTTAATAATACATGAGAGTAATTAGTATTTTCACTGCAGCTAATGAACCATTAAATAAATGTATTATAAGCAAATTTCTCTCATTACTTTTTAATGCATTAATACATGAGAAGAAATTCAAGACTATAGTGTGAGCACGATCATATACTATGAGGAAAAATAGAGATTAAGATTTCCTGAAGGTTTACACATCTTTCAACCAAAATGAACCCAGACCACTACCTCCACAATTTGGACCTAACCATGTGCTCGGTGAAATCAGTTTTTGAATGGACATAGCCTCCAAAATTGCAGAATTTCATGGACTTGTAATACTTGAATTCATTGCTTTATAGATTACGATATTGTATTGCTATTTTGGATTCTTAAGATTATGAAAAGTTTGTAAAATCAGATAAATCCTATTTCAAAAATTTATTTTTAAAACTATAAATACTAAAACTATAATATTTTTCCGAGCTTGGTGACAATAGGGAAGTTACTTCCATCAAGAAGAAGAACTTCAATTGCAAAACTGAATTGGTAATAAATGATACTCGGAGTATCTTATTCCTACTTTAATACATAGGCAGGCCATGAAGTTTTTTTTATGTTGTCAGGCTGTTGAAATAAATGAAATTTCTGTTCGCGTTCAGAAGAAGATATGCTAGAGCTTCATGTCTGAATGCCAGTCAATTAGTGTGTTTTATTTTTTGTAAACATTGGCCTTGGTGCCTAAATAGCTGTTTTGAGTAACATCTGTGTTTAGATTAAGATGTTTTTCTGTTAATTTTGTAATAGAAGATGATGTTTCTTAAAGAACTACTTCTGACAGAAAATCTTAACATGAACTTTTTCATTATTTTGGAAATTAAAATATTACAGTAAAGTAGTGTATCTGACAAGCCATAGATAAATGTACCTGATTATCAGGAAATACTGTAGTTGAATAGGTGAACAGAATTCTGATAAGATTTATTACATTTTTTTTTTTTACTGGTCTCTTAACATTCAAATTATTTGCCTTTTCCACATATTGTGTGATATGTGCAAGGTGACATTTCCCAATATTTTATTGTTGATTCATTGTTCCCAACTTAAAATATCTTTTTTCTCAATACTATTATTTTCAGTTTTTTGTATTTCCTAGAGCATTATAGTACTCATAATTGCTTATAAAATTTTTAACTTGTAATACAGTATAAAATTTAATCCTTTGACATTAAATTAAATCTCTTAAATCTTCTAACATTAGGCCACACTTTCACTGATTGGTGAAACGTCAGGATAATCTTTTCAGCATTTCTGGACTGATTTGTCTGGTCTGCTGAACTATTGACTATATTCATGTTAACATGTTATGTGCATTAGAAAATCAATGTGGTAGAGCAGATGGAAACTTTTAAACTCATCTTACCTCTGTGACCAAAACAGTTAGTTTTAGGACATTTTGTACTGAGCTAGAAAGAAATGTAGGAATATTGAACAACCTTGGCTTATGGGAATATCTGTTCTTACATTTTTATTTTATTTTTTTAACAGTATATGTGCATCCTATGTTAGCTATCAGATAAGGCGTTGTTTTCTTTAGTTTGCTGAAGATCTTGGGAAGAAAATTCCTCCTCTATAACAGAAGCAGCTTGGTTTTTTTTTTTTTTTTTTTTNTTTTTTTTCCTAGGGTACCTTCTAGCTAGGCATTGAATAACCTTTTTGCTGACATTCTGGTTTTTGAACCATATCAATAGATTGGACTTCAAATCTTTTGTCTTTATTGATTTTCTAATGAATATACCATGTTAAATAACATCAATACTTTAGGGGGTCAGATGAGGCCAAGTACGGAGAACATGATGAGGATTCAACATGCAGAGTTGGCTATCTGAAGCACTAAATAGGCAAGGAAAAAGTTGCAGATGAAATGAAAAGAGAAAAATCAGTGAGAAAAATCAGAAGTGCTGCCAAAGCACAATTGTATTCAAGACTTATTTTGTACAGCTTGCATGCATTTCAACTTGCTTGTATGTCTTTTCCTGTGATCTCAGATGATTAGATCTCTGCTCCAGGATGTTAAACTAAGGTTAAAAACTCCTTTCACTGTATAAGGCTATTGGCAGTGGCTGTGATGGTGTTTAGCCCCTACCAGTCACTGAAACGAAGCGTCCGTGTGGGCAGTTGTTTTGGAGGCTGCCTTGTACAGTGGTGGTGGTGCGCGCAGCGTACACTGAGGACACTTGGTGGAGCAGGCAGTAGCCTTAAAGCCCCAGGATTAGCAAACGGGCTGTGACTCATTTGTGCCAGTCAGCCATATCCAGATTTTAGGTTGGGGCACTGTGAATTTGCCACTGGAATCTAATATATTACGTTTTCTGTGTTCTAAATATTGACTATATCGTCACTGGAAAAGTCAGAAAGTACCTTGACAGGAAATTACAAATTATAAGTTAGAAAGGATTTTTTTTTTCTATTTTCATTTAAGGGAATGATAAAGTGTTGCTTTGTAGTTTTTCATCAATAGTTCTTTAAATGATAATGGAAATATCTATATTGCTTTTTTGTAAATACAAAAAGAAAGAAAAAAACAGCTAACCAGTGAAAATGCAGATCTTTCCCCAGTTTGTGAGTGGCAATAGATATTAACACCCCAAGCGGTATAACTGCCTCCCCTGTGACTGATATGAGCACAAAGAGTGCATGCAATTTTGAGTGATAGTTTCTGAAACTGGTTGAAAACTTCACATAAAGTATTATGTGTAACTGTAGCATAGTAGCTGCTTAAGGAAACAGATAGGCCGTTGTCCCTTTTTAAATGCACTGAGAAGAATGTTATTTAATAAAATAAACTAAGTCAATTGCTATGCTGCGTAGTAACATAATAAAAATAAGCATGATAAGACATTTTGAGATTGAACCAGTAAATAATATCATCTAATTACAACTTGTGTTATAACCAAATTACATTAGTTTAATGGGGAAATGTAATAATACTCCTGATCTTTCCTGTTAAGTTAACTTTGTATACTTTAATGAATACCTTGATTAGGCACCTTTATTGATGCTGACATTTCAGAAACAAAATTTTGTTCTGTATTCTCCTTTACATACTAACATCTATGGAAATAAAAGTAATGTTGTAATGACTAAAGGGCAGATTATTTTGAAAACTTCCTGGGCCTGCTGAAGCAAATTGGCTGCATGGGTTCATCTGTCTGTATGCAGCTGTGTTATGTCTTCCTCAGGCATGTAACTGTGCTGCTTATCATGTCGCTGAAAGCGCACCCGGTACGCTGCCAGTGCTCTCTTGTACTGTATACGTAGCGTGTGTGTGTGTGCATACTGTTAAAGTTACAAGAAAGTCTTTTGGAGTTGTTGGGTGTTTTTTAAACCATTAGTTTTGCTGTATAAAGTGTAGAAATTGAGGATAATAAGTGGTTACAGTCAGTGCATTACGAAGAGAAAACTGGCTGAGTGACTGACTAGACCTGGAGCCGTATTCTGTCCAAAAAAGCAATGCTATGCACGGAGGTGGCTCTCTAGTACAGCTTGTTTGAGCGGCTGTGGATGTGGGAGACCACCTCTGTGTTGTTATCAAGATCGGGTGTTCCCCATAGGGTGCTGTGCACGCAAAGCGTGTAGAGCAGTGCTGCATTATCACCCGGGCTGGATGACCTCCTTCTGGTACAGCTGCTTGACATGGCACTGGCTGTCACCCACTGTGTGAGGAGGAGAGCTTCACTTCTGTGAAGGTGAGCAAGGTGTGTGTGTTTATCTAATGGAGAAAACATCCCAGCCCACTGCCCTCTACTGAGGGGGGAAGAAGGTATGGGATGCCTATGTTTTTCACTGATCCACTAGCTGTAAGTTGATCTCTGCAGTGTATGTCACATTTTGCTATCTAGTATATAAATGGCAATTTATTACAGACTGTTTATTTTCCCTTTTTGCTCTCTAGGGTTTATGGCATAGGGCATAGAGAAGTGTGGAACCACAAAAATCCTTTTAAGAGTAATTTGAGGACAAAAGACAGAAGGGAGAGGAGTATGTCTTTCAAGAGCAGTTTACCTGGTTGGATATCTTAGTACATTCTGAGGCTTTTCCCTTTTAAGGGGAGCCTGGGTTTTAAGGAATTCCATCATAATAAAGAATATAACCTCAAATAATTTTGATTAGATGTGCTCTTTTAAAAAATGTTTCTTTTTACAGACATCAGTCTCAGTTTTCACAGACATTATATTCAAATAAATGTAGGCATAACTTCGCACAATATACATGTCATCGGTGCCCAGATTGCCTCACTTCTGACTAAAGAAAGACTGAAAAAGGCACAGTCTCCCCAGCTGATCTAAGGAAGTTGTTCTGTCCTCTTACCTTGTTAGCACACTGAGAAGAAGTGTTGATTTGAGTCCTTCAAAAGCAAATCTTACAACTTTTGGTTTTGGTACTGTGAAAGGTGTGAAAGAACTTTTATAGAATTAGCATTCTCAAACATGATCCTGAAGTGAACATAATTTTGTATAGTAAGAAGTCCTCAAAAAGGCTAGTTAAATGAAATCTAAAATAAGACCTAAAAATTTTGACCTGAAAATGTGGCCTTAAAAACTTACAATAGAGCATAACCTGACAGAACTGACACCATGTTTTTACTACCAACCCTGCCCTTACTATGTGCATGACCACTGGTTTCACACGCACTTGTAAATACCTTCTCTGCAATCTGAGAAACCTTTCTAACTGGAAGGAAAAGTAGTAGTGAAATTTGGAGTAGAGTTTATTTCTCTTGAAGAACAAAGAGTCAAATCGTCGAATCCTAGTCACAACCTTAACCAGAGCTAGAACATTTCTCTCTCCCCAATGAGGTTATGAACTATTGTAGAGCAGCTAAGCAGATCCGCGTTAAGCCTGAGAATGACAACCTAATTCTAAGATCCATTTAACACTTCTGAAAGAAGTCAAACTGTAGAGATTGATATTAGTAAGCATATAAAACCTGATGGAATACTTTTTAAAAAAGAATAGGATAGGCCTAAAAATCAAACAAATCTTATTTGCTATGCTAGTCATCACATTAGTGTCCAGTCATGTCAATCGTAATTCTATCTGACGGATATAATACAATGTTATTTTCCAGCTTAGGAAAGGGACTGTCATTTTTTTTTTTCTATCTCTTCTGATTGCACTGCAAATTTAATCTGTTAGCACAGATCTGATGACTGTTTTCACCCTTGTACTTTGATTTATATGTCCATAGTATGCAAGCTTGCTTATCCTGGTTGGGACTTTTGGTGGACTCTGACTTACCTGCTTTGCAGCTAATGCAGCTGGAGCCTAATGCTTAGCTTTTGATGGTTTTCCAGTATCATCAACAGCTTATGAAATTTTTGGTCTTTGCCACTTCCCACTTGCATCTAGTGCACTTGAACCTCCTGCTGATTTACAAGCAGCAGCAATCCTCGCTGACCTTAACTTTTCATACCATGACAATTTTGTATATGTGCAGTTCCAAGCTTGGCCACAGAACTGAAAGTGCCATGTTAACTGCTATTAGTTGGCCAAAGGTTCATACCCAATTTTATTTAGCATCTGATGATTAACTAGACTGTTAAATCAGACAACATAGAACAAAATAATTTGTTCTATGGGACAGGGGTGTACAGAGAAAAAATAACGTGTCTTTCTGTTCAGTGACATTAATGAATGCTCTTACATGAAACTTAGAAGTGTTCTTACTGTAACTGAAGTTAATTTTTACATTCTTTACAGTATTTCTAAAGCTACAGATGTTTCCACAGATAGGAGACAAAATGTAATTACTTATTTTGTAGAATTAACTGCAGTTAAGTGTTTTTGATAGGGCTACTTGAAGTTCTTAGCCTCATTGCAAGTGGTTTCCTCTGTGAAACTAATTTAAAATTAGAATTAAATGAATTAGAATTTAAATGGTCAGATGTGAATAAAACTCAAAACGGAGAAGGAAAGGAAGTTGTATTCGTGTGCTTGTTCTACCATCTGAACAGGCAAACAGTCTGCTTTCCATAGCATGTATTTAGGTTGCTAGTTGGGCCTTAATCTGCAGTACTTCTACAGGAAGTTTGATTTGGAAGCCCTACTGATTTCTGCTAATTTGCTGCTAATTTGCAGAATTATCTTTTGCACTCATTCACACCTCAAAATACTGAGTGATTCAAGAACAATATCTTTTATCATTACAACTAATTTTTTTCTGTATTTCAACGTTCTTATGTAGTTTTGATAATAGATTGCAGTTCTCCATCTCTGAAGTTAAATGTTAGTTATCTTCCAGCCCACTGTTAGTGTGATTTTTCTTCGGAGGATAAATGCTTTCAGAATAAGATGGTGCTTGTTTCCAATTGTTTTGTCCATTTTGAAAACTTTTTACATTCACATGCATTTTTTTTTAACATCAGCACTCCCATTGTTTCGTGTGTCTTAGGAAGAGTCTTTAAATTCAAAAGTAATTGTAAAGCATCATGTATCGTACACATGTGGCTCTGTGTCTGAAACAGTCATTTGAAAGAAACCTTTACATATCTGCAGTGAATGAGGTTCTCTTTCTCTGTGCTGCCTGTGATATATGAATTCCAGCTGTGTTTCTGATAACTTAGGTGAAGTGGGTGTTCTTGTACTGCTAATGAAAGAAAGAAATAGAAATACCTCTTACAAAACCTTGAAAAATGCAACAAAGAGTCTCAAATGCTATAGTGATGTTACAGTTAAGCACTTTATTGACAATTGCAGATTTCAGGACAATGCTACAAAAAATTTCACTTGCCTTAATTTTCATCTATAGTCATACAGAATTTCCAAGTATGAGATACTATAATCCTTTTACTTAGTTTTTAATTTACGGTATTGCTTCTTGACATTAAGCTGCTAAACCCATGTATTATAAGTTCAAAATAACTTTTTAATGTTCGGGCACTAAGCTAAAGTTCTTGCTTTGTCTACTAATGTTGAATAATGGAAAATAATTAACTTTAAGTGTTGCATTTTATTATGTGACAGTATTAGTTGTAATGTGGATTTCAAAAGACGTTTTAAAGTGCAGGCATAAATCAGTTATATGCAAAGAATAAATTATCTCTGCTGTAGAAAGTAATATTTATTTGATGAAAAGCTTGTTCATAAAGTTCTATTACTATGATAGACTTGTTTGTCATACATCGCATTGGAAATAAAGATACACCAGAAGGTTATGCTGCTATTCAGAGGCACTTCGACAGGCTGGAGAGATGGACTAACAGGAATGGCACAAAGTTTGACAGAGGGGAGTGCAAAGTCCTGCACCTGGGGAGGAACGGCCCCCAGGTGTTGTACTGGTAGACAACAAGGTGGCCGTGGGCCAGCAATGCACCCTTGCTGGAAGTGTGGCATCACAGGCTGTGTCAGGAGGAGTGCTGCCAGCAGGAGGAGGCAGCAAACCCTTCCCTTTGCTCAGCACTTGTGAGGCCACATCTGGATGTTGGGTTCATTGATGCACTCTCCAGTAAAAGACAGATGTGGACCAGTGATGCAAGTCCAGAGAATGACTACAAAGATGATTAAGGGGTTGGGGACTCTCCCAAAAGAGGAGAGGCTGAGACCTGGGACTGATCAGGTCAGTGCGTACGAATACTGATGGGAGGACATAAAGGAGATGGAACTGGATTCTTCTCAGTGATATCCAGTGACAGGACAGGAAGCAGTGGGCACAAATTGAAACATAGGAAGTGTTAGGAAAAAAAAAACCCTTTTCCTGGGCCTATAAAACAGCTTACCCAGAGAGGCTATGGAATCGGATTCAGAATTTGACTGGAGACAGTCCTGAGCAACCTCCTCTAGCTAATACTGCTCTGCTCTCCAGAGGTCCCTTCCAACCTCAGCAAGTCTGTAATTCTCATAGAACTCCTTCCTGCTGGTAAACTAGTCGCAATTTTCCAGTATCAGATTTTCATAGTTAAAATTTAATTGCATCACTGTTGCCTGGGTTTGTCAGAAGCAACACAATAAAAATAACAATGCATGTTGTTATTCCGTAGCTGAAGTAGGTGAGCTGAAATACATTTTCATATTCTGCTCTTCGTTTTTAGTTATGTTGAATATTTAGTATCCTCCCAAAACTATTTTTAGCTCATCTGGAAAAAAAAAAATACCCAAAACCTCAGAAATAGATTATTGTTGTGATGTATGAGTCCTAAGTTCAGATTCCTGAACACTGTAATGTTTAGAACAGTGTTTAGAAAGGGAGTTTCTTTTGAGTTCTTGATTTGTATTGGAGTTAAAAATTATGAAAGCTGTGGTGTTAGCACCAACTCTGAGATAGAAATTCATGTTTTTAGCAAAATCTTAGACAAGTTTTTATTGGCATAGTTCTAATTCTGCTTTAAAGGTCGATTAAAGCAATTAAGTGGAAGTAGATGGGTACGTGCCTTTTACGTAAATTGAACTGTCTATCAGAGAATATGACATCCAGTCTTAAGCGAGAATCACTAGTGAGATGCATTCTGTACTTGAGTGTCACTGTGGAAAATAAATGAATGAGCCACAGATGTGCTACAGCTACCTGTTGTAAATAGATGTAAGAATTTCCAGCAAATGAGGATAAATAATTTCTCAATTTATATTTTCTGCAGTGGTAATGGACTCTTTACGGACCTTGGATAGCTTTTTTTTTTTTTCAGTAGAAGTCAAGGTATTTAGGATCTCTAACTGTAACTTCAATTCAGAAAGTAATGCTTGTTTTAGGGAATCTTTGCAGTTCTGTTCTTGATGTAATCCAGTGCATAAAGGCTTAATAAAGTTCAGCCTTGCTCAGCAAAGTGCTTGTGGTGTGCCCAGGCAGCAGTAGAACGGATGAAGGTGGAAGGCTGTCGGGACTGTGGGGAAGACCAAGACTGCAGCGGCAGCAGCGAGGCTACGTGTGTAGCTTATCTGTAGGCTTGCAGTGTGACAACAAGTGTAGCACTTTAGTACACCTCAGTTCCTCAGCTGTGATGTGGGAGTATTTAATACTACCTTCTCCCATTCAGTCATAGTATGAGGCCTCTGAGTTAAGGGGTTGTCCCCTGCTTTGTGAGTGAGCAGTGTCTAGTACAGAAAGGCCAGTATAATGACTTGAGCCCCTGAATGCTACTGTAATACAAATTATACTAATATCTATGCAGCTATCCTTTTGTTTAAATTCTGTAGTAATGGTAATTTCAGATTTTCTTAGCAAAGTGATTCTTTTTATCCTGTTATGTAAAGGGATATGAGAAGCTCATTTTACATTCATCAAAAGAAGACCAGAGCTGCCCTAATTGGTGGGTGTGGTCAAAGAATTTATTCAGCTCCTTACATGACTTTGTAAAAATCAGTTTGTTGAAGGCAAACAGGCAAATGCCAAATTCTGCAATTCAGAAAATTGTCTTAGGTCATTTTTCTCATAGTTTGTAGTATTTAAGAATGTGACTTGTACTTGCTCACCTGTTTCCAAGTTCATCCCTTGAACGCTGATAGCTATTTCTTAATTTTATGCTTACATTTATTTTATATTGACTTTGCAATCTGTGCAGCTTGAGCAAGCTTACTAAGAGGAACTAATACTGATCAGTTAATAGTAGTAAATAAGAACTATGTAATGGTGATATAGTTTGTTCACTAGAGATTGTTAATAATTAAAGTTAGTGATCTTGAAAAGCTTCCTCTATTTACTACATTTGCTCCAAAATACAAGTTCAGTTGGACTGCTAGTAGCAGTGGACACAGAAGTCCATGTATTAGGGTGCTGTTTAGGTCCTTTAGCTTCTGGTCAGGTATTTCCAAAACAGGTATTCCTTGGAAGGTCACGGACAACAAATATGCTCTTGAATCAGGACAGTGATAGGCAGAGGACACTTACTCTTGCACACTTTTCCCTGTATGAAGAGAGAGGAGCTAGAATTTGTCATTTATGAATCCTAATGCAGCTTAATGTGTTTTACAATGATTATAAATTAAATATACAATTCTAAACGAAATACAGTGCTTCTGATGCCTCTTGTTTCATTTATGGCATCTTATTTTTAATTATTTTAATATTTTTTGAATTTAGACTCTCATTTGCTCAAGGAGTACTCTTGTTAAAATCAGAAGTCTCCAGTGAATCACTGCAAGTTCGATGCTTTTAACTGCCATTTCTAATGCCGTTAGTAAGTGTAACTCTGTGAAGGAAAACTAATAAAACCACATTACCACCAAAATTAGTTAGGTTTGAATGGGAGATTATAGTATCAGATAGATGATTTATCAACAACTAAAAGGAGTGTAATTTCTTTCATCATCTTTATTTTCCAAGACAGAAAACAAAATTACGTGACTTGTCTTTGTGGTTTTGTTTTCTGTCTTTCTCTGCTATATGCTAATTTGTATGAAACACACACACAAAAAAAGGGCAACCTATATAATTTTTGTGACTCCTTTTGGAGAAAAGGAGATCCTATAAAGAGATTAGTGCCTAAAAACATTGCTCTCTTTTCCAATAGCTGTTGCCGTGGTGAACATGTCATATGTATTCAAATTGCTTTAGATCAGTAAAGACCACTAATAAGCCACAAATTGAGAGATCATTATTTTCATGAGAATAGAACATTGCTATGAAATATAACATCATTCCATGCTGCTTAAGAAGACTTGTCCCAGTCTAATGTAGAATGACCAGTGGCAATCAGTATTCTGTGTGCAGAATTACTTTTCTCTGTAGATCTGTTGACAACAGTGCTTTAGCTGTCCCACCTGTTAGCATAATATTCTTTCCCCAACACACACTAAATACAAGACAGATTTTCTCAGTTTACTGTATTTGCAGTGATGTTCTCAGAGGGAGGTAGCACAGTTACTTTTGGCAGCTGTGACAATCATATATCAGCTGCAGTAAGCATAAAAAGTTGTGGCTTTTCATGCACTCATGCAAAAAGTCTTCATGCTCTGGCTCTGAAGTAATTTCTTCTGTGAAACGAGGTATACCCCTTCTCCCAAAATAATAAAATTCAGAGGAGAAAGAGAATCCCTGGTTTTCTGCCACCGCATACTCTGTGAAGTCATTTAAACTTAAACACTCTAAGGCCAAAGTTGTTATTAAATGCTGTCAGATCAGAACAAAAGCATTTGGTGGTGTGGAAGAGCCTTAAACAAACAAAGAAAACCCAAGCAATGAAAAATAGATTTTAACAATATTCTCTTGATTAAAAAAGCATTTTGGTTTGTTTTAAGATAAAATAGCACATTGAACGTCTTTAGTCAAGAGAGACTGCATCCGGAATGAAGGTTGAAAATAAGAAATGAGGCTTTATGTAACTGTCCGGCTCTGTAGTTGAATCAGTAATAATGTGTTGTTAAAAATCTTCATTTAATTGGACAAATCAAATGGTTTTCAAAGGTAAGCAATATAAGTTGTCCACTATGTTCTGTGTATGGACAATTCTTGGGAGATACAAATGCCAGGGCTTTCAGATTGGGGTTTTCAGTCTCCCTGGAAGAGGTCAGAGGGCTAGGGCCACCTGTACGGGCAACAGAAGATGATACAGTCCTACAGCAACCATAAATGACACCTCTAAAGTGAGATGGATCTCTTGGAGTCAGGAGAAAATGACCTTTTTCTGAGGCGCCCTACTAGAGTTGAAGCAAAGTTATCATGATGGGGACTTGAATTTTTTTTGTTTTTGGGGGGTTGTTTGTGTTTTTGTATTTTTTTGAAATTCAAGTGAAAAAAATTAAATCACTTTCTGCTGGTTGCAGCTAGGAGGCTTTCCTCCTAGACTATGTGGAAAAGAGGTGCTATCAGAGAATGAGCACCCAAGATGAGACTCTGTAGACTTAGGAAGGTATTAGAAAAGTTGTGTGTGTCATTTAAAGAAGAGAGAAGAATGAATTATTGCTGTGCACAGGAAAAAAAAAAGTGTGAGAACAACTGGAAAACTTGTGAGAAGGACAAAAAAGTGTGCCACTGTGGAGAAAAATAATAATAATAATAATAAAAAAAGCTATGGCAGATGTTAATAGTAGCCATTTGAGATGCATATTTATCCTGAAGATATTTTTTTTCACCTCTTCGCTTGTTTTGTATTAGAGATACTGCTGTAGTGTGAACCATGCATGGTTTATTTGGTAGATTTTATTTAGCATGCTTTTTATTAACATTGACAATTATATTATTAACTTAAAAGTACCAGAATGGTACACTGGCTTTTACAATTCTATGTGCTGTATATGAAAGAAAAGAGTAGCGTGTTCTTTCAAGCCTTGCATGTATTTGTCACAATTGACAGTAGACTTTTATAGGCTTTTTAAATGACTGATGTTTTAGTCTGAGCTAACATATACTGAGATCATTTTTTCTACCTGATTCCTGTTTATGCTTATAAATATTTCCTGAGAGGTGTAATTCTCCACCGTAACCTTTCCAAAAGTGATGGTGATTGTGGAGGTTGGTACGAAGGTGGACAAAGGCTTTTTTTTGTTTCTTGTTCTTGGGAAGTAGGTAAATTATAGCTTTAACTTTTTAGGGGAGAAAAGACTTTGGAATTACTTACTCAAGATTGTGTATCCCTGCGAGTCAGTAGGAGTCGGCTCTATCAGGTCAGAATTGTGAAATACCAGGTCAGAGTTGTGAAATGTAACCTCACGGCCTGCATAACATTCAGGCTGCAGTCGCTGAGGCTTGGACCATTTGTGATAAGTGGGTAGTAACTCCAAAAGAGTAAAAGTAAGCTTTCATGATCTGTAAATTGCTGTATTATGTACTGAATGTCACAGGCTGGAAGTAGAGTGTTGAATAGACTTTAAAAGCAGAAATGATGCTAAATAGAGCTATAATCTCTACAAGTTTAAAAATTGATCCTTAAGAGCAGTTCTTAGAAACGATATGAATGTAAGCGCTGATTTTTGAAGAACTTCTTCTCTTTCTCTTCTATCTACTGATCTGTTGATCAGTATTAACAGCACGTAGCTTTCCCGAATATGTAAAACATCTTGAGGCGTCACATAAGGCTAACATTATAGTAGAGCTCACAAGAGTGAATACCTTTTAAAGCAGTACATCCTACATGGGATATGTTTGCTTGTAGGAGAAGTCAAAACCTTTAGCACAAGGTCAAGTGAGTAGATATGTGAAGAAGAAATAAACTAATTATCTTGAGCGGATAATATGAAGAAAACTCACAGATGTGATAACCACTATGCTATCCCTCAACTCCTAACTATCTTATGGAAATAAGATAATATTTTTATTACAGAGAAATGTAAAATACTGATTGTGTTTTAGGGAAGATGGTGTCTCCTTGGTGGACAAAGGATCTCAGCTTAAATATACTTAGATTTTTATTCTAGAAGTTGAAATTTGCTTCTCAAGTCTTTGTTTTATACAAAACTCACCAAGATGATTGTAACTGAGTAGCTTTGCATCTCTCTAAGTTTTCTGGTGATTATGATATTAGGAGATCTGGTGTGGAAACATGAACATCATGTGGAATTTGTTGACAGTATTTGTTGTTTGTGGGATTAGCACATTGTTACTAGTTACAGATGTCTTTTTTTTTTTGCTAGTGTTAACACCCTTTGTAGCTTCTGTGATCTGTCTCGGTGATAACAGGAGACTTAGTGGCTGGAATTCCTTCTGTTCAGGTGAGGGCTGGATCTGAGTAAGACACAAATCAATGTGATTCTGGAGGGAAAAAAAATAGATGAATGAATTTACTCTTTCTAAAAATTGGCTTGACTGATACAAATAAATTACAATGCTTGTCAAAAATAGCTTTGGAACCAGTGATATTTGTTTCTTACAGATCTAGTCTATGCTATCATTACCAAGTCAGAGCAGTGATTAGAAAGAGGAAAAACTTTCGTCTGTGAACTTTGTATCAGTGCTTGAGGCAACCTAGGTAATACACCATAGGGTGATATAAATGAGTCTGTAACTAATGTTCCCTGCAGGTAGAATTAGTGGCCAGGCTTTGCAGATTTTCAATATTTGTAGAGCCCTTTGCAGTTTACACCCTAAAATCACAAAGGTAAATCTTGCATGCTGATTGTCCCCCTAAGACTGTTTTTGTGTTGGTTACTACTGTGGAATTGCTCCCCATCTTGCACTAGGGTAGTTAAGAATAAAGCCTCTTTGCTTTCCTGAAATTCTGTTTTAAAATTGTTATTAAACATGCATGACTTTGATATTGGAAGGGCAATGTCTTGGCAGAAGTACTATGGAAGTACTATATTTTTGAACTGGAGAATTATTGACAATGCTTCCTTTATCACCCACCACTGCAGAAAAATCCACCACTGCGTGTCATAAATATATTTTTTTTTGTCTGTGGTTGTAACCTAATCTAGTTACCATAGTCGTCATTTGAGTTATTAGTGATTAGTTTTATGTGCTCCATTTTGATACTACGAAATCAGGACACTACCAAAACTATTCATCTGCTGACAAAGTTGTATCATTTAATAAGGTGTTAACTAACAAATCATAACTCATAAGCCATAACGTAGATTATTTTTTTAGAGTGGATCTTTGGTGTGGTCAGCTAATGTGTTTCTAATTATGATTATCCTTGCCCGCAAAGGGAAGTTGTGCTCTGCTTTATCTGGAGCACATAAACTAGAACATTTGTGGACATAAAGCGGATGTAATTAATCAACATTAAATGAGCAAGTTGGTTTACCAGAACCTGAGAAAAATACTCAGACTGGAAATGCAACCAAGGAGCAATAGCATCAGAAAAATGTTCTGTTTCAGTACAAAGTTGGTTTTGTTTTCAAATATAAAGGACTTGGAGATACAACCTTAAATGGCTGCCTCTCTCAAGGAAACTGTGTATCTCATCTGAATTAATATATTCTGCTAGTTTTCCAGAAATACTAAAATCTGGCCCTGACAATTTCCTGAATAAAGGTTGGATTTTAATTGAATTAAGTGATTCATTTTACAATGTTCTCTTAATACGTTTTCATAGAAAGGGAAATTTCTTAATTAGTATTTGCCACATGTTGTTTGTTGGTTAGCAAATTTTCTAATGGCCAGTGATTGTATTGCACCCACCTGTGAACTGCATATAGAGATATTGTACAGTTTTTGTTTTATCACAGTGTATTTGTTAAGTAATCTAAAATTTTATCTCAAAGGGGCTGATACTTAAATCAGTAAAGGGAATGTATATGGAGAAAATATAATAGTTCCATTATGTACCTTTTAAATGTTTCCTTATAAGACATCCTTTAATTACCATGAAGCATGTTTGGTTTTAGAGTAGTTGGCAAAGTTAAAAGTTTCCAAGATGGATGATTATTCACTTTTTATTTCTTCAAATTTTTTTTCCTCCCTAGCTTGCATGCAGTATTACTCATATGGCTAAATCTGTGGATGCGGCTGTATCACCATAACTTTGTCACCACAAGTGCTCTCACTGAAATTCTGGCATCACCACACTACATATGAGTCATCTAGCAATATCATTCAGATCTTTTTTTAACAGGATCATCTAGCAGAATTCATTTTCTGTGTCTGTTCATTAGTTTTGTGGTTTATCTTTGAAGTTTGACATTACTCACAAGAGCACTTAAACATGTCTTTTACTTCAACCATGTATCTTGCCCCATTGGTAAGCGTATGCTTAACATGCTTTATTGGATTGAGGTCTTGGTGACAACTGCAGTGATGTTATGTTTTTTTAAGTTGGGAATATGTGCCTGTTAGCAAATGAACTGAGACCATCAACTCATTTCACAAAGGCCACCAAACAGCTCTCAGATGGCAATAATATAAATTTTACAATAGCAATTAAAATTCTTGTGAAACTGCCCAGATATTATGGTTTTGAAGGAAAAAAAATGCATGAGCAGCAGCATTGGAAAAGAAGCAGCTGTGTCAGCAGGAAAAAATATTGCATTGCATACGAATGGTTTGAGCAGCAAGGTGTTACAGAGAATGTGCTTTTAGGTAACCTTTTTTTTTAAAAAAAGGTTTTTCTTGCACATCAAACGTAGACAGTAACTTCTGTCTTATTAATAACAACTCTTTGTTAAAATACTGCAAAGTCTTAATGTTATGTCGTATAGGATATGTGCTGCTAAAACTGCTTGCTTGAAAGCCCCCCTTTCATTTTCTGTGGAAATTTCTTCCAGTCTCTTTGAGCACATAGAGATAGAAACCTTCAAAGGAACAATACAGAAGAAAATGGAATAAAAATAGCAGATAGACGTTATCTTTAGTATGTAGTTTTTGGCATCAAATTAATTCACGACCAGTTATTAAGCCAAAAAGCATTGATGAAACTTGAAGAGGAAAGTGAGCTGCCCTTTATTCTCTTTCACAGGTCTGCACCATACACTGGAACACTAGCATCAGAGAAAGCCTTCTCCTATTGTGTTACTTCTGGCAATTGCAAACGTGGTATTATATAGTTAAAGTTATGAAGAAGGAAAGATACAGAGGGAAAAGGTGGTATGTTCCAACTGAAGGGAGGGTGCCCTCTGCAGAAAGTTACACTGCATTAGTTCTCAAGCCGGACTGCTGAATTCCTAGTGTTATTGTTCTTTTATATTTTTTATGTCCTTTAAATGCTTACAGATGTGTTTAAGGAAAATGGAAGGAGAAAGAAGAACAATTATATTCTGATAATTACTAAAACATGAAGTTTACACTAAATATTCTAATTCTGGTATGATACTTTAGTAATATGTGATGTAATTGCGACGAATAGATCAGTGACATTTTATCTTCTTATTTGATGTCCATCAGGCACATTCAAATTAACGTAAGCCAAACTTAAGTATACAAGCTCTTTGGCATTAAAATTGATATCAGTGCAAGATTTTCCACCCAGGTGGTTTCTCTTTCATCTTTTCAGGAGAAAGAGTGCAGTTGACTTTAAACCTTCTGATTTCCTTTTGAAAATGCTATGTATTTTGTTTCTACCTCTGTAAACCTGTAACATCCACAGCATCCTTTTGCAGAAATTGCAGACCTTCTGTGCTCCTTGTGTGAAAACTAGCAACTAATTTATTTAATTTTTAATCTATTGCGTACTACCTTCTTCTGAAGCCTTCTAGAATACTGTACTGAAAGGGGAAGAACAGTTTATTGCTGTCTGCTTCCTCCATACCCCACATGATTTTTAGGCCCCAGCTAAGAAGTGCCATCAGTTCCACAGGTGTCCTCCTTTCCTTCAAAAAACTAATTCCTTTCCTGCCTTTACCGATTGCTTATCCATACAGGGACCTCTCTTCCTACCTCTTCTTAATTGTCTTTACAGCCTATGAGGGATTTAGTCAGAAGACTACGCGACATGGGCTAAAGGAAGGCGATTTCAATCTGTGTCTCTATTCACGTGCTTGCTAACCTTTAAAGTTCAGTAATTTTGTAGGGCAGAAGCTTTCTTCCCCTTGCTCAGCAAAATAAAGTTAGATCTTTTTTTTTTTTTGTTTGGGAATTTAATCTCATATGGCATTTATTTTATTCATTTAGATGGTTAATTTGTTAAACTGATTTCATGCTAAGCTCTTATCTCTAGCAGCACACCACAGTTATCGCAGAGTTGTTTAGTTTTCCTTCATGCCAGTACCTACAAAGAAGCAATGAGGAAAATAAATACATGGAAAGAAACTTCAACTCTGTGAGTGTTCTTATGATTTCATGGGTAGCTATAGACGGTAGGGCTTGGACTTCAGGAGTATGTTTAATCTGTTCTCAAGGCCTAAAGCAGGTTCAAGTATTACCTAGTTATTTGCAATGGAGAGTTTTTCTGATATTTGTCCAGTGTTAGCTAACTTTTTCTTGTGGCCCTTTAAATCCACTCTTTCTTTTACTGTTCCAATAGGTTCGGTGTTGTTTTCCTCATCTAAAATTTTCTTTGATTTCTGTATCATTCTATGTACATATATCTTCATAAACACTTGAAGAACTTGAACTGTCATTTCTACCTATTTTTTTTTAAATAAACCTTGGATCTTGTCTTTTATGGAAAAAACAAAAAGTATAAATGACTAGATAGTAAGTGATTATTATTGAAGAAATTCTTTTGTATATTTCTCTTGTGGCCAACATTACCAGCATTGAGCATGTCTAGAAGAGTTGTTTATAAATAGTCTTGGAGGCTAATTTAGATCTTATAAAAGTATTTTAAAAGCAGTGCCATTGAAACACATCTATGAAAGCATCATTAATAAACTTTTCATTTATTCAGCAGGAGTTACCTTGTCTGAAAATGCAGCATTATGGTAAAATAATTTAAAGAAGAAAGGCTTATCAAAGATTCCTTTAAACAAATTCTTTAGAAATATAAACCTGGATTATCAGTGCTATGTCTGGAGTGGTCTCTGGTGGACTTAGGTAATTAAAAACTAGACCAAAATAAAGACAAGAAAAAAAAAAAAAGTAGATCTGATGAACTTGTATGCATAGTAGATGGGATTTTTAGCAACACCTTGTTCTAAGAAGGACAGAATGACCTTTGCCCACAACAGCTGAGATTTCCATCTGGCCTTGGCAGATTTCCCATGTCAAAATCTTAAGATTTAACCACTTCATTTCACGTCATGGAGTAAAGCACAGCCCATGCCATGTTCCTTACAGCATTCACTTGGTGTAACTGCGAGAACTTACAGCCTGATACAATGAATACCAGTCTCTTTTTTCCTGTCTTTCAGAATACTTTCAGAGGCTCCTTAAGGAGAAAGGTGATTTTTGTAGTACAGATAAGCTACAAAAGTGATGATAAATACCTATATATCTCTTATTGCTCATAGGTCAGTATCTTCCTCTATAATGGAGAGTACTGATATGAAAAGTAAGACTTTTATGCAGTATATTCTGAAGTTTTCTGCTCAGGGATTCTCAAAGATGTGTAATTTTCAAAGTAAAGGAGTAAGAGAATAGAAATTAGTCTTTCAGTTAATCACTAAAATGCTTTATTTGAAATTTGGTATTTACACTGGGTCCTCAGGCTACTGAGAGCATTTAAAATCATCCAACCTATTCTTTTTTTCAGTCATATCTCAGTGCGTTCCAGATTGTTTCAGTGCCTCAGTACTCCAGCTGATGTTTTTCAATTAAGATGTGAAACATTCTTTTTTGTTATCTAGATTTAATTAAAATTATTTGAAATATAATACTTAGATGTTGTGTGTTTGTGTTTCCATTACAGTTCAGGGAAATTAAATCATTGCTGCCTGTTATATCATCTAGAGAAAATTCAGTAATTTATTTCCAAAATGTGGGAAACACCTTTGGAATCTTGTATGAAATGTTTTGCTGAGTTAGATACTGTGAGATATTCCTGGCAGGCTCCTAATTACTGAACAATAAGAAAGATTTTCTGTATGTTTTAGATGCTGCCAATAGAAATGTTTTCTTACAGAATTTTATTTCCTTTTCCTCCTGCATTGTGAAAGTATGTTTTATCTTGGCATTCTAAAGGTAGTGTTCTTATAATTCAGTGTTTTATATTAAGATTATATAACAATCTGGTGAGCAAGACACTTCCTGCTTTAGGGTCCCTCTGATGACAAGCAATTTTGCTTTAAATCTGCAAGATCCAGAATACCTCTAAAAATAATAATATTCTCTATTAGTTTTACAGACTGTTTCTCCATCAGAAATACACAATTTTTAAGCTTTCTGTGAGAAGTGAATACATAGAAGCTGTACCGAGGAAATGCAGAAATGAAGAAATATTAAAATCATTCATTGAGTCCATGCAGGCTTATAGCAAAGTATGAAGATTAATAAATGTTTCCAAAAATCTCTGAGATGGAAGGCTAATAATAATGCCAAATCTCTATTGGCATTATCTTATTACAACAGAATATTGAGCTTTCACCTCAGTGTGACCTATTTCTGTCTACAGTGAGGTGGAAAGAATTTGCGGTATGTCAGGTTTTGTTGTTTACTGAATGATTCAACGCCTTGATTCCTGAACAGGTTTGCTTTTATGAAATAAAAAGAATCTGGAGAATGACAAAGATGAGATTTTACAAAGGGCTCAAAAGTGAACTCAGTTAAGAAGCCTGAACAAGTAATATCTGTTTCTTGAGCTATTCTTGAACCAAGTTGTGCAAGTGATGAACATGCATGTTAAAAAGCTATGATAATCATGTTTACGCTTTAGCTTTAATATATGTACTTCTGGATAATAGTAACTCAGTAACTCACAATTTGTTTTTAATGGTGTCATTAGACAGTAATGGAGTAATAGTGATAAATGTAAAAAGTGATTTAAACAATTAATCTAAGAAATTAAATATTTAAAATGATATTTAGTAAACAGAATGAAAGACAATTATATCTCTACTATGCTAATAATTATTCCTCTTTCTTCCTCAAAATAATATATTTTTGACGTTTCTTTACAACAATATCACAGTGTGAGCAAAATACTTATTCCAGTCTTTTTCAATGCACTGAAATGCATCCAGTTCAGAAGATCTCATTTTTGAAAGTTTGATACATTTTCCAGATACACTTTTCAATGCATTCAACTGAGTAGTGCATCTAAGTGCATCTGTAGCAATTTATAATTACAGATGTGAAGCAGAATCTCTGCCTTCATATCGTGAGTGCCAATGCTAGTTTCTGGATGGCATATTTCAATAATGTAAAACTGCATCCTAGAAAAAAATATACCTCCTCATCTTAAAAGCAAACCAAAAAAGAGGGAGAGATGCAAAATCCAGATCTCTTGTTAAGAGTGTAATTTCAGTTAAGAATCTGTTCAAAGATGAAATTATTAAAGCTCTCTGCTCTTTCCCTGAAGTAGCTCAAAGGAAAGAATTACTGACAGTGGGATAGCCTCTGCTCACACTTTTGCTGCTTCACTTCTGGCATGCAAAGTGCTGCTGACTTCTAGGGGAAGCGCTGTACTGTGCTGGGTTCTTTACCCTGCCTTGGCGCAGCGCAGCAGTCTTTCAGATGCTATGCCTTGCACATCTCTGAAGAATCTAGTAGTGCTATTAGTTGTGAAAATATATCCTAAGTTACATTCCTACATTTTACTTTTCTCTTTGAGGAATTTGCAGATCTGGCCACTGCAATGGTCAGTCATAGGTGTCTTTATTTACATGGAAGGCCTTTGGATGTATACAAGAAAAGGTTACTCTCCAATCAGACTTGATGCAAAAGCGCCTTAAACTGAGATTCCTGTTTAATTATAACAAGCTAACAGCACAGGGATTTAAAACTTTGTCAGCTTATTCTGCGAGAACACTGAATGCCAGTGAAAGGGTGAAAGATTACAGATCATGGTTTGAGTTATGAGAGGAGAAATATGATATTTTATTTTGGAGGACTGTGCAGTGTTCTGGTGAAATGTGAGGCAGGTATAGTGTATTCACTTTGGATTAAATATTCAAAAATGTACAAGCAATGTAAACATTTTTATAGGCGATTTGTGTTCCCCATGTCTCTAAACACCTCCATTCTCCGTCTGAATTAACTGATGATAAATTATCAAAGTTAGCTGCTGCCCATTGGCATTGTAGGGTCAGAGAATGAGTGAGAGAAGGAGATTGAATAAGGGTGTAAGCAGGAACTGTAGTGGTATTTTGTTGATATTCAATAATTCAAATATTCTCATCTTTCCAGTTAAGTAATCCTTTCTATCAGAGTGAATGGCTTGTCCAAGTATGAATTAAAGTTAACGCCCGGTTGAGATGGCTAGGATGAATGGAGTAGGGATCCGCAAAGCGTGCCGCGGACTGCTGCAGTCTGCACGCGAGAAAGGTTTACAAACCTCTCGTAGGCACGGGTTCCTTAGGCGTGAGCGAGAGAGCCTGTAGGGTTCCCGAGTCGTCGTCGTCCTCACCAGCTCTGTGACGCTGCGGATGCAAGTGCGCCCAGCAGCGCCGCTCGCTCAGCCCTTGGGTAAACCGGCCTTCCAGCGCCTTGCTTCGCAAATGCAGTTAGAAGCGTCTCTTCAGTTTCCATGACTTGTTCAGCTCTTTGGGATTTAAATAGTAATCTGAGAGATTATGTTCCCTCCTTCTGCTGCTTTTTATGGTAGGCAGCAATGAAATACTGAAGTTGTTTATATCACCAGCAGTTTTGCTTAATGAATGCTTTGAAACTAAATAACCACCTATTTTCAGTGGACCTACATAACAAAATATTTTAGTATCAAATAATAAAAGGAAAAAGTGATATTTCAATTCACTTTGCCAAGATTAGAAAATGCCAAAACATAATAATTAAATTATTTCCCGGCTTCATTAACTACACTTAATCTTTCTGAGTTTTCAAATTGCTCCAAAACTTTTACTTTTTTCCCCCTTCAAGAGAGCAAAAAATGTTACAAGATCAGAATTGCTGAGGTGAGTAATGGTGATCTCAGGTGGAGTTCCATTTGCAGAACTGAGTGTGCTCTTACTGTGAAATGTGCTAATTTTAAAGCTTTTATTTACAATTATATGAAATTTTTTTGTGCTTAAACCATAAATATTCCTGATCTTTTTCTTTAGAAGTTAGTTTTTAAATAAAAGATATGGAGAGTGAGTGTTGCAAAAGGTAGACTTTTTTTTGAGCGGACAACGGGACTAGTTATATGTATGAGGTAGGAGTTGTCTGTTATCTCCCTCTTTTGTGGGAATATAGAAAAATGCATAGACGTGATCCGTAATAAAGTGAATTCTTGGTAAGCTGTGCAGAACCTTTTCCCAGCATTCAGCCTTTCCTTGCCATGATTGTCACAAAAGTGCTCTCAGAGAAAAAATTGAGAATCCCAAATACTGGCTGCAGTAGCGTATGCTGTGAAAACTAATGAACTACATGTGGAAGTAGATGTCACCAGAAGTGGACTGGTTTTGGTTAAGGGCCTAATTAGTCTGTCTTTTGACTTTATTGATACATCTGGTGTCCTGGTTTTTAAGTTCCAATGCATTTAGAAAATGGCTGTGAGAAACACCTTGTCTATAATTTTCCAAACACAGATAGTAAAAGCATAGGAACTGAAGCAAAGGTAGAGCCAGGAATGGCTGTAAGTGTCCTGAGAGCCTGTTTAGTTTGGTTTATTCTTTGTCCAGTAGCCAACAGAAAACTAACTATATCACAAAAAGCTATTTCGGCTTAAAAGGAAGTAAACAGGATGGATTCTCTACACTGATTTAAGAGAGACTTGGATCAAAAGTTTAGGATGCTTATAGAGTGCAGGAACGGATCCAAAGTTGGCTGAAGCTTTTTCATTTTAGGAACTTTAAATCCAGGTCACTGATGAATTTGGGTATGTGTCCAGAATCTGCTCCCATAATTAAAGGTTTTAATAGAGTGTATAACATCTAGTACCACTGTAACTATCTAAAAGTAAACAATGCTGTCGTGGAGAACACTCGACTCAGAACTGCTCAACTTCTTAATTATTTATTTTCCCTGTACTTCCAGATGTGAATATAGCCCCTCTTTTTCAAAGCTAATACACTGAAATTTCAGTGTCTAGCAGTTTCACAGGTGCATCTTGGGATGAATAAATTACGAGTATGAATAATAGAATAAATGTGTGAGAGAGTGATTACAAAACTAAATTGATCTGAGCCTTGAAGCAGGCTGCATAGCTTCGTGTTGCTAACATTTTTTTTTTTTTAATTTCCTGCTGACACCTTGGGTTAATTTTTTTGCTTATAATTAACTTGAAAGCTAAATGTCCAACCTAAATATATATGTATAATTACTAGATTAGTTACCTGTTCTAAGCAGATAATTTTTAAGTATCTGAATATAACAGTTACTATATAGTAACTCTTTTACATGCCACACATGTTTTAAGTCCATTCCTCCCAAATATTGAAATATCATAAACTTTCCTAATAGTTCTAAGTGATGAAGTATCTCCTGAAAGAGTTTATTTCTCAGATATAACAGTAATTTGGGATTGTTTATTGTTTTTCCACTATTAATATGGAACTACATAGGTTTCATTGAATTTTATTGCACTCTTAGGAGTGATGGGGGGCACTCCACAGTTTAGAGAGAGAGCTTTGCAAATGTAAGCCATATTTTTGTTTGTGTGAGGAATCCTCCCCTGTCTACCCGCAGTGCTTTGTAAAATATCATGACTTCTTCAGTGGAACATTTGCCCTGGAAATAGCAGGAGGGCTACAGTTTCAGCTAATAAAACCACAGCATTACCACAAAATTACAGCTGAAACTCCTGATATGTTTTTTTTTTCCTCAGTGGTCTACTTGTTAGTGGAGTTCTAGCAACAACAAGGAGAAGGAGTCAGATGTAAAGCACTTTATTACTGTCTTTAGAGGACCTTGTTTCCACTGATAAATCACTGCAGCTATTGGAGGCACAATTGCAGCAGTTTGTGGGTTTACTGAGTACAACAACAGTTTCAAATCTTAACAAACAAACAAAATTTCAAACCTTCATTTTCAAATGTCTTAAGCCAAATAATTTGTAACAATGGAAAAGTAGTTTAATATCAGTAAGATTTTTTTTTTTTGGTTGCTCTAGGTTAGAAATAAAGAAGTTACTTTAGTAGTGATAAAGTGATTAAAATGGAATTAAACCCTATATACCAGCGAAGGATTTGGCCCTTATATTAAGATAACAGCACACAGGCATTTCAGACTGTGGGGAAGGCGCAACAAGATAGACAACAGCTGTTGTTGTTTAGATTAAAAAAACATTTTTGTTTTGTGTGTGCAATGGAATGTTAGTCTCCTGCATAGAATTTTGTTGCTCAGAATAACTGTTTAATTTCCGTTCTTCCTTTTTTTTTTTTTTTTTTTTTTNTACAGGCTTTTCAGGATGATAAAATAAATAAAATCGTATTTCAAAAAACAAGAGTAATAACGATAAGAATTTCCAATGTATTGTTTTGTTTGTGTTACTTTTGTTTAAAGTAATATTTTTGCATGTACCCTTGAGCATATTCTTTTAAGCTAAATTATTTGGGACATAATTAATTGAATTCTCCAAATTTTTTGAACACTATTCTTGTAATAACAGTATTAATAAAGACACTCCTGTACTATTTTCTTAGGGCCTGTATTTTCTATAAAACAAATGATACCCTGTTTTACTAAACATGACAATTCTACAGAACGGCATTTGTAAAGTATGGCTATAGAAGCATGATCTCTTGAGAGACTTACCTTAATTTCCATGAAGGCAATCAGATGTTTAACATACCTGCGTCATACCTGCTTAATTTTTAATACTTTAAGTATCAAGAAAATTGAATACAAATGTTAGTACTTAATAGTATCTAAAGTTAATTTTCTATCATAGAATGACAATAAACATTATAATACTGCAGGAGTTGAAAATGTCTTTGGGTATCTGTAACTCCAGCATCC
Organism: Rhea americana; assembly: GCF_003343005.1. NCBI lineage: Eukaryota > Metazoa > Chordata > Aves > Rheiformes > Rheidae > Rhea > Rhea americana. The sequence goes on along the minus strand of NW_028186756.1, from coordinate 10,966,101 downwards.
ATCTTCCACAGATTTCCAGTTGCAGTTTGTCTGCAGCATTGCATAAAAATGTGCAGTTTGCATAGTAAGTAGAAGAATCATAGAAGTTAGTTCACAGCTTAATCCAATTCAGTCTACTTTCTGAGTGTTTGGGACCTTGAGCCTATACTTCTTTTAAACCTATACTACCTCATTAAACTTTTTCCTACCACTCCAACGTTCACTTAAGTAATGAAGATACTTTTTAATTTACCTTTTTTTAACTGAAACAGATTATAAGCATTTTTGTCATGAGTGTGTCACAGAATAATTGCAGAATAATATGGAGCACTACTGTCCGCTTGTGAATGTCGATAATGTCGATCGTTATCGAACGGCAATAGTTTGCTTATTTCCCAGAACTGTCGTGAGGCATCGTGTGGGGACCTGACACAGAGCAGTGCTGCACAAAGCACGCTGAGCAAATCGAGCCGTGGTAGAGCAAACTGCTTTGATCAGTCACCAGAGCGCTCAGCATGTAACTCACGATGATTTAACAAACTTTAATCCTTAGATTGGCAGTCCTGAGACTGGGAGATAGCTATTCTTAATGAGGAGTATGTTGTAAAAGAAGAAAATTTACATTAGCCAATAGGCGGTCAGAAACTCCAAGTAGAATTAATATTTTCCGTTGTGTAAGTAGCAATGTCCCAGTAGATAAAGCAGCGTTTATTGTATTTCCGTAACAAAAAGGAGGTCAGAAAGCTTATGGCATCATATAAGCTGGTTACAACTGTGCATGTAAACATTTTTGGTGCTAAGTTGTGTGTGCTTGCATATAGTAGACTATACCTATGTATATATATCATACATATGCTTGGGATAGCTGATTTTAAAATTTGTTAACTTACTGAATTTTACATCTGGCTTACTGTATTTTCTTAAATTTTAGGAGAGTGAGAGAACACATAAGTTATATTTAATAATAAAATAAATATCGTAATTCATATGTGTCCCTGTAGCTAACTGCCGGCTAAACACTATCTCTTTTTATCAAAAACTGAGGCAGGTAGATGTGCAGATTAGTAAGACTGCGTTAACCTCTTCAGTTTGTTGACTCTCAGTTCATCTTTCCTTTTCAGTCCATGCCAAAAGATTATAAACCCTGATAAAATTTATTGGTTTATTGCAGCTTCCACAGAGGCTAAGTCCCTTCCAGAAATACATCAAAATGAATAGATGTTCTTTTAGATGAAATAATGTCAATGTTTTGCCATAACTTAAAACTAACTGCATGACTTTGGGCTAGTGCTATCTATAGCATAAAGACTATCATGACCTTGACAGGACCAGGAAAAGAATGCAGTAATCCCCACTGATTCTGAGCTTGTAAACACAGATGTGCATCAGATAACATCTTCATACAGTCATCAAATAAATCTTGGTTATTGGTGACTGGTGTTTTTCCCCACTTAAATCTTCTGAGTGTATTAGACATGGAGTGAGTTCTTCGAATTCATATTCTTTTGAGTTACAATTTGTTAGGATAAGAGTGTAAAGAACTTGTATTCCATTAAGTGGAATGTTACTTTTATTCATTATTTCCTTTGATTCATGATGACATAGAAAAGTACCTATTATTTACTCTGGGCTTTCTTGACATTATTTAAAATAGCAAGGCACTTAAAATTGCATTGGCAGCAAAACTCTGAAAAGAAACTACTAAGACTGCATTCCTCACATAATCCACGAAGGCTTTTTGCAATAAGATTTTGTTTATAGACGAGATCTAGCTCTTTTTAAATGCCATTCAAAAATGTAAAGTTTTAAAGAGCATCCTGGAGGTCGCTGATGCTGTATTAGTGTGTGTTCAGCTAATGGCTGCATCTTTGATCAACAGGAGCAAGGATGCCTGCCGCAGAATAGAAGAGAGGCACATAGTCATATAGATAAGAGTCAAAGCCCATGTAGGCTTGGAGAGCAGTAAATGACATATGGTGGCCTCGTACTGTAATTACTAAGTGGTCCATACCTTCTAACACTATCTTGAATTTCTAGAGAACGCAAGGTATAGAAGCTCATATAAGGAAATTCTTCTATTTTTAAATTTACAACTACCAGTATTTGCATCAAATTTTGTTCCTGTGGTATGTTACAATGAAGTCGGACCATCCCAGATCAGTTCTATTGGACATGGATATATAAACTAAGTTTTTCAGACCTGTGTAATTAATTTTAATAGAAAATAGATATCTAAATGAATAATGCCTTTTGAAGCTCTACCTGGCAGCAAATTATGCTAGTTGAACTCTACAGCAAGTCATATTCCAAGGAGAACAATTAAAATTAAATACATTGTGTATACTGAAGGTGAGATTTTATCCTAAAACGAAACCTTTGTGGAAATAATTCAGTGGAACATACACTAAACTTTGGGAGTTATCTGAAGCAGCCAAAATAGCATGTCTGCTCTGGATTATGTTTTAATGGTAATAGGTAATGCTAGTTGCTAATACTTCTATTAATATTTTTTATCATAAATATTGTTTCTGAAATAATGCAGACAGCCTTTAACTCATTGCTGAAACTAGTAGCTGAAATTAAAAAATAATTTGTGGATATTCATTCATTATATTTTTTACCGCAAGCATACATTGCCATTATTCCACCTTTATACTCTGAAGAAATTCTAGTGCTAAGCATTGAACTTAATAGCTCAGGTATTCTGCTTGCTGGTTAACCCCCAACCTTGTTAATCAACCTAGATTTCTGGCTATGGGACAGATAAAAAAAGTAGTAGAAATGGAAACATCGGATGAAACCGTTTGGGAATGAAAACAGCATTAAATGTTAGAGCTCTGCTTATGGTAGATAAATTTGGGATTTCATAAAGAGATGGAAGGAGCTTCATTATAATTCCATGTTTGGCTTCCCTGTCTCAAACCAACCAAAACTTTAGGCAGAATGCAATATATTCACTCTATTAAACAATCATATTAAATGGAGAATACTGAATAAATGCCTACTAATTAGATTTTAAAGATCTAGGTTTTTTTTCAGAGCTGTTATTTTCAGTCGTGGGACTTCCCTTTCTCGTGAAGCTTTTCATTGTGCCTGACACTGCTTTGCAAATGGAGCTGCCTGGGTCAGCTGTGCAGTCTGACCAGCTCCTGTGCTTGGTGAAGGGCACAGAGAACGTTGTTACTGTAGCTAGTGAGCGGAAATAACGGTGGGAGGACTAGGTCTTTAGTTTTTGGCTAATAAAACTTTTGTGACACTATGTTGTGATAGTAAAAGGTGATTTCTGTGTGAAGTGCTACTTGGAAGTCAAGTAGGAAAAACTATGAAAATTTTACCTATTTTCTGTCCTCCTCCTATGTAAAAGTTCATCTTAAAAGGGCCTTACTGTAAATACAGCCTTAGGATGCTAACTGTTCTGCTGGTGGTGGTTGCATCTTTGAAGATCAAGCACTTGAAAAGGAAACTTCGAAGTGGTAGAAGAGCTTTTTTTATTTCCCAGGTGGTCCCTTCCCTGTTGAGTACTTAAATGTTTGCTAAGATCAAGCACTAAGAGATTTTAAACTGAGTGGCGCTGATGCATTTGGACAGCTGTGTGGATAACACTGAAGAAATAGTTCTTAATCCAGACTTCATTGCACAAGCTAAAGACTCAGCCTTAGCCTTCTAACCCTGGACTGTAATACCCAGGCATACTATCAAGGCTGTAATGCTTGGTTCAAGGGATCATGTCAGGTGTAACAGGGAGTTGCTGCTCCTTAAATTTTCTGCCTGTGGAGAAGTAGTTGAGCTGTTGTTTCTATCCTCATTTCTGCTGAAATGTCTTTTTCTGTATATCCCATCTCCTTTGCAGGAATATTGCATCATTCCAAGGGCAGCAGAGAAAAGGAATCAGAGCAGTGGTTGAGGTTTGATTCTTTTGTGCCAAGAAAAGAGAGAGGAAGGAGTAAGTGATGCCAGCGATGTAGAAAAGAGCCTGAGACGAAGAGCTTTCTGCCTCTGTTGTGTGCATGGTGGATACCTCTGCACAACTCAACTTCCCCTGCCCAAAATGACAGTGCTGGCAACTGTAGAGAGCTATGGATTAGAAATAAGGGAAGATGTTCAACCTGTATCCTCAGCTTTTAGAGGTAAGCAATACCGTGGAGCACCGTAACTTCTATTTTACTGGGCAGCTAAGTGTCCTTGCTTTTAAATGCGCTCCTGCCTCAGATGAGAAGGTTAAGCTCAAGAGTAAGAATTACTTTCATGACTTCCAAAGAATGCCTTAGTAGAAGACTGTATTGCCCTCTTTCTTAAGAGTAAAGCCTAGTGAATCTGTGAAAATGTTTGTTTCATAAGATGTATTTCACTGAATTACAAGTATGTCAAAATATCCTGATCAATACCTTAGCTAAAAAAAGTGGGTTTTTTTCTGCTGCTGTGCCTTGAGAAACTGAACCACTGTATTGATGAAATCATTGCTTGACCATTAAACACAAAAAAGGAAATGCACTGTCTTCTAATTTTTGAAAAATTTACACTAAGGCGTATTAACGTTTGCAGTTTTTTGCTATCACGCTACATTTATCATATTTGAGGTGTGGTTTTAAAAACCCCTCTGGAGAAAATATAAATTGCTCTCTGTTGGCTGCACATTCCACTAACCTCTCATTATTTATAAAGTTCTATGGGGTCTTCCTACAAAAACACTATCAATCTTTCATTATAGAGTACTCGTACTTTGATTCATGATCTGAGGTGCAAATGTCTCAAACTAGTGTAATGTGATCCCACTCATTATAACCAATTTGCTACCTACACAAGGTGCTAGGCTAAAGGATCATCAAAGAAGAAAAGTTTATTATGCCTGTAAAGTCTGCCTCTTGGAATATCAGCAAAGCATAGGACTTGCAGAAATTGCTTTTTTCTTTCTTTCTTTTTCTTTTTTTCTTTAGGAATACAAAATTTATAGAAATACAATTTTCTTCTATTGGTGTTAGCATTAATATGGGGAGAACTTCAAGAAATACAAGATTTATATTCATTGCTTTGGAAGTCTATTTGATACTGGCCTTTGAAAGTCCAAGCTATTTCATTATATATAGAGCTTTCTTAACCTAGCATGCATTGGTTATAGGGGTGAAGCATCTGGTACTCTTTGCTTCTAGGAAAAAAAATAAGTACTAGTAGCGGCCTTACTTAGGCAGTTGTGTACCTAGAACATAGTTGCAGATATAACAATTAGAGAAAATTAAAACACTACAAAGTGGCTTAGGTTATTTTTAGACAGATTTACCAAAAACAGGTTATCAATCTTAGTTTCATTTGTGTTTTGAGTTAAATACATATATAACTTAAAATTTGTCACTGAAAACTTTTAAGGACACTGAGCACTGATCAAAATCATATTCTTAATGGAAAATGTGTGATCATCCTGAAAATTTTAAGTCTTTTGTGAGAAAGCAGAAACTGACCTTTTGGAACGGGCATAATGGAAGAGTAGATCACTTTGGACTGAGTTATTTTCAGTCTATTTGGAAAGAAATGAAGTGGGGCTGTGGAGTGGGGTTGATAATGCAAGAGTTTCATAATTATTATTTATCATTTCAATTAAGATATCATTCAGTTATGGTATTAATCTACAGAATTTCATTGTTTGAGACACTACATATACATTAGAAAGTCCTTGGCCTCAGGAAAATTTCACTACAAAATAACAGAGAAAAGCCTTAAGATGTATAAGCAGAGTAAACCACATAACAAATAAAAGTAGTATTAAGTAGTTCTGCTTTACATTTGTTATATTAACTGTACAGTTGAGTTATAAGTCATGAAAGTAACTCTGAAAAAAGAAGGAATTGTGAAAACTAGAGTATGAAGAAGGGCAAACAGAGTGGGGTGGAACAAACAGGTATCCGTCGAGGGGGAGAGGGCTGGAATGGCAGAGGGCAGCCTGAGGAGCACCTTTGCTCTTGGCTCTAGTGAACCTTCTGGGTGCCAGTCCACTGCAGGCCCTTTTCTGAGGAGGGCCAGGATCTCCAGCCTGGCAACAGGCTCGCAGCATTGCTTAGGGGCGGCTTCTTTACACAGGCTGGAAATAGTAATCACCAGGGAAAAACTGAATCATCTGATTCATTTGGTGTGTTGGGGGGGGGGGGTTGTCTCTCCATTATCACAGTGGGAAAATAAAATACCTACTTGTACTGTGTCTTTCTGTGCTTTCATGAATTAATATAGATTTCTGTCATATTAAGAAAGAAAAAAAAAAAGATTGTGTCTTCCTGCCATATAATCAAGAGGAAGGAAAAATGACAGAGATTGTGCAGACCTTTTGAAATATTAGTGGATCCTCTTTTTAAAAAGTGCTATTTCTGCCTTAACTTAGCCTCACAGTAGAGCAAGTGGGGGAAGCATAATTTCATCCTCTTCAGTATTTCCCATTTTATCAGGCTCTTTACTGATACAAATATGGTTCTTGCCCCTAAGCCAGAATGGTCCTTACCCCACTTCTTTTAAAGTGATATGAAGATACGCTTCTTTTTAGTGCCATAGAAGAAAATTCAGTAAGGCCGTGCAAGAAGAGAGAGAATAGATGAGTAAAAATGATTTGTTAATGTTATATCTGTGGGGAATGGGGAGGTCATATTAATCCCAGTGACCAGCAAAGACAAGTATTCAGAGAAGCTCTTTAGAAAAATAGAAATTGATCTATTTCTTGACTAGGCATCTACAAAGGTATAACGGAGAGACAGCTTGAGATTTTTCGAAGCAGATAAAGGCAATAAAATAATGGATGTAACTACATGTAAAGTGGTGCATCCGGAAAAATAACATTGGGTTTGAGCTGACGTTGCTAGTTAGGGATGAGGTTTGAGGGTTATAGTAGCTTTATGAAGCACCAAATTCATTTGCAAAGATCAGCCTGAGCCAGGATAGAAAGAAGTGGGGATGAAATACAGAATTGTATTGATTGCCCTCAGGATGTTGGTGTAGGAATGCTGGAAGAATATCTGCGGAAGACAAACAGAATAATGGTATCACGAAAAAGATGATGGCTGATGGATATCAAGAATGGCTGGCAGGTCAGTTAGGATGAAACATGTATTGATTCTGAACTGTAACTAGTGAGATACAGCTAGTGACTTTGTTGAAAATCATCATGTTGAAAGCATCGGTACAGCGCAGGGAGCAGAAGCTGAGATGGAGACTGCCTACAGTGGAGCTGCAGTTTGCTTCTCACAGAGAACTTGCAAATAGTTCGTTCAGTGAGCGTAGGGGAAAAAAAGAAAAATGAGGTGGTGGTTGGAAAGATGTACAGGAAACACAGATCACCCAAGAGCGGGTTTTATATAAGATAGAAGCACCTGAAAGCAATTTGCCTTTAAAAACCATAGGAGCTGAGATTCCTGAAAGGAGTCCAGGAATTGAGATTTTACAGAGTGGAGGCCTCCACATATGACAAATTTTGTGCCAAGACTGTGACAGCTTGCGATGCAGTGCAGCTTTCCTTTTTCGGAACAGGTTCACACTACTCTTCCTAAGCGTAGATGTCTTGTCTTCTCTTTCTCTGGTTATTTATGGTGTCTTTCGTGCCTTCCCTAGTGTTTGAAGCACACTTCTGGCTAATGATCATTAGTAGGCCATTAGTAATTAATGCATTTGGTTCTGTTATCTATTGTAGTTAATTTTACACAGCTTTATTTTAAAACTCTTAATTCTGTTTTTCAATAAATAATAAGATTTATCTGTTGCATAAATAATTTGCAGCACAAAGTTAATGTTTCACCATAGTTATACTTCAGCATTGTATCAATGTATGATGATAATCTTTAAGCTGTTTGATGTAAGGATTTTTTTTCTTTATATTTTTCCATTGTAAATTACTATATATTTACCAGTATAAATAGCAAATGACACACAAATAATTAGTATTAATACTACCTTTGCTGACTGCTTACTAAATCTGTTTAGATTGACTGTATTTCTACTACTTCTTTCTATTAAGACAGTTACATTCTCAATTAGTGGTAATAACTTTTTTAAAAGGTGAAAAAGGTTTTGGATTTTGTCCATTGATGCTCAAAACATTATCACTCTGGGTTAAGTGTGCTTTTCAACCTTTTTGTTTGACTAATAAAGTCATAGAAGTTATTGTTGAAAAACATAAGGTAAAACTTGATATTTTGTCTTTCGAAAGAAGTACATCTCAGTTACAGTCAGTTTTTACATACCTTTATCTTAAAAAGCACCCATGCAACAGCCACAGTATGCTTATATGTTTGTACGTTTGTGTATGCACATACTTCTTATAGAAGGGACTGAAATTCCATTTGTTGTCAAGATTTTCCGAACACTTTTGATGAGAAGAGTCCATTTCCAGTCCTGGCTTTAATACTCATTCTGAATTCTTTCTATGGCAGGAGTCTGCCATACAGAGTTATTTTTAAGATCTGCAGCAAATTTATTTTCTTTGTCAAAAGACAAAGCCTTGCAGAGAATATGAGGTAAAAATGAATCACTATGTTCTGATTAGATTACATAGTCGATTTGGCTATCACCATTTTTCAGGGATTCGTCTAACATTGTTGAGGAGTTATTAAAAAAAGCCATTAGCTCAGTAGGTTAAAGCATGGTGCTAATAACGCTGAGGTTGCGGGTTCAATCCCTGTATGGGCCACTCATTTTAGAATTGGACTAGATGATCTCCAGAGGTCCCTTCCGACCTTACCAATTCTATGATCCTACTGGATAGGTATATATGGTTCTGAGAACTAAAAAAATTGCATCACCTTTCAGTATTCTGCAGTGTTACATTGCTGTGCTATATTATGAGATCTATGGAGAAGGATTTTCATGTAGAATAACCTTGTAATTGGTTTGTAAGATTATTTTAATGTAGAAACTACTCTTTGCTCCTATAAGGAGACATGCGTATTTGTTAGCATATCTTTCTGAACTACATCACACACCTTTCTATTAAGGTGAGTGAAAACTGAATTATTTAAAATTTCATCTGTGTTAAGCACATTATAGCCCCAGAAGAGTCATGCTTGCTAGCTGGGCATCCTATGCAATGCCCCAGAAGCCATAAAGCGTAGCAAACTGTTACAGCTGCAGGTGTCAGAACTCAGAGGAAGGCAGTTAAACACTTTCTGCCAGAGGAAATGCACTTAACCACAGAAGGATAAAGAAGTACGTCAGGGGTAGAAACCTAAGTTAGGTAAGACCACTGACCTCTAATTCTGAATGAAATGCACTGTGATGATCGTTGAACTAAGTTTTTTTTTTTTTTTTTTTTTTTTTTTTTTTTTTTTTTTTTTTTTTTTTTTTTTTTTTTTTTTTTAGACTTAACTTGCTAGTAACTCTAGGGAAAGAAGAATTTAAGTCGCAATAATTGTTGTATAATGTCAATGGAATTTGGATTAAATTCAAATGTTAATTGAATGCACATGTTGAATTAAAAGAGTGCATCCATTCTGTGTTTAGAAGAAGGAAGACTTTAGTTATACAGATTTCTAATAGCCCCGGAGTCTCTTCTGCACCTTTTCTTTTTTCTCCTGTACAGCGGTGTTATATTAGTGGACTAGTTCATTAAGATGGAAAGTGAAACTAAAGACTTATTTCTCACCCTGGCTTACATGAGATTTCTTACTTTGGAAATTTATAGTGTTATATCTATATACAGCCCTTATCTCTGGATGCTATAAGGAAAAGCTTTTTCACAATAACGGCAGTGATGCACTAGAACAGGTTGTCCCAGAGAGGTGGTGCAGTTTCTGTTCTTGAAGGTTTTAAGACCAGAGTGGATAAAGCCAAAGTCGTGAACAACCTGGTCTAACCTTACAGTTGAGTCTGCCTTGAGTAGGCTGTACTACTGGAAGCTCTCCTGAGGTCCCTTCTCACCTGAATTGTCATGTGATCTTATCCTGGATGTGACATTCTTTAAAAGAATTTTCACATTCATTTTTTGAGCTTCTCTAAACTACAATTGTTTGTTATTCGAATTTGTCTTAATTTATTGGAGAGCTCACTGAAGTCACCTAAGGTCATACGTAGGGGATGACGATGTATCCACATTCCGTTATTGCACATTTACAAATTAAAAATGAAAAGATTAGTTTTGTGTGTTGTCTCAGATTCTGTCTTTAGCTATGTAGCCTTCTCTTTAAAAATGTTTGGTTTAAATACAGTTAATAGGTTCAAAATGTTTAATAATCATCTTTGGAGTGTTATATGTTTGGATTATCCCTGGTTTCCTTTCTTCATCCTTACTTTTGCAATAAAGTAGTGCATAAGACTAAATTAGCAATGGTTGTTATTAATTCGCTCTTTTAAATCCCTTGGCATCATCTCTAGCCCCATGTAATAAAAGCTGCAATACTTGAACAGTAAATATTGTGTAAAAGTTTCATATTTGAAATGAATTTCCTTCAGGCAAATAGCAGAAGTAAGACGATACTTTGCACTGTTGTATATTAAAATAAATATACTGCTAGTTAGAATAGAAATGTTACCTTGCAAGTAGAGCCAAAGAATGTGAGATAGAAGCTTTAATTTGATTAAACTTTGTGTTTTGAAATCGATAACATTTACTCATGTTTACCTATCCCACTTCATGAGAAGCAGGTGAGTTGCATCTGCCTCTGAGTTTCAATTATAATTTAAAATTGAACTTCCAGAGTGGATGCCACACAATTCCTGGCTGTTTACATGGAATATGTTTCAAAAGTTCATGCATTCTGCAAAATAAGGTAAGCAATGGGCAGACAGGAAAGAAGTAGATTCTGATATCTGAAAAGCTATAGTTTCTCCATTTTTTTTTTTCATTTTCCTTCATAAATTGTATTTAGTTTCTTGAGTATGCAGGAAGAACTCAGCAAAAATAATCACCTGTGCAAGGAAAAAAGTGAGGTCAACTGAAGTTAACACTTTGTTGACAATAGATTTACCTTATATCTCCCCCGTCATACACATGAAAAATTTGGTAGATTTGAAAAAGTCAAATGACTTTCTGGAGTATCAAAATGCAGTGTGAAATGGAGCAGTCTAAACTTTATTAGAAGAATAAGGTTGTTTAAAAAAAAAAAAAAAAAAAAAAAAAAAAAAAAAAAAAACCACCACCAACAAAACAACTAAAAAAACTACCTTATGTGCTTACAGATATGTGCATTTAAAAGTTTTCTATTGTACTTGAACAGTTTTATAATCTCTTCAATTACTGCAGAGATTGGTCAAGAATCCTTGTGAGATTCTTTGGAAATATCTGTATGGCAGAAATGTTTTATGTACACTGTAACATGCTATTAAAATCCTTCACAAGTCTGGACATAATTCTTTACAAATAACTATCAAATACTCTTCAATTTCCTTTTGCACAGTTACAAAATCCCTTTGGAATCAAAGGTTATTTTTCAGAGTACTTTTCTTACAGTTTGCCAGACTGTGTGAATCTTAAAAATGTATTGCTTGGCAGAGATTTTAATATCATTTCAAAATATTTTGAAAAGATTCAAAAACACAAACACAGCTGCTAAAGTGTCAAAAAGTTGTATGAACCTGAGCTATGTAAATATTCATTTGCTACAAGGCTTGCTCCTCTTCCACATCTCTCCGTCTGCATGTGTCACACCAGGAAGAAGTTCCAGCAGCAGCAGAGAAATCATCTCTCAGCAGTTAGTAGACAGCAGCATTTGACTGTTTGATCAGAGGCTGTGTGAATAGGGATAGATTTAAAAAATCTGAAACATAGGATTGTACTGGGTTTTGTCTAAAAAGCATGAATATATAGCTGTTTAATGAGATGTAGTAGGTTAGTCTAGGAGAGACCACAATCTCCTCGCCTTTTAGCTTCAGATCCTTCTCCTTTACCAGAAATGTGCCTTAGTCAGAAATTCTAAAATAACTGATTATTTAGCAAAATGTTAACATAAAAAGTGCCATCTGAAATGAAATAAGTAAGTGTAAAATATTTATTAAAAGCTAAAGATGTAAATATCTTAATACTCTTTGTTTTTTATTTTTGGTGTTTCCCATGTGCCAACAATGAAGTGACTTAGGAACTTACCTGTTTTAAATTCCTGACATGCTGAATTATCAAATGCCATGTTTTATATTGTTCCTAATTACAAATCTAATTTTTTGGAAATTTCTTATTGTAAAGACAAACTGTAAATATTCCATAATTATTTCATGGCAAACTTTACTAAATTAGCATATTATTTCCCTTTATAACTCCTTTTTTCCAGTTACTTATAAGAGTGAAATTGTTCAAATGTAGACAGTCTGCTTTATGGAAGAAGGTTTTGGTTTTGAATAATGCCATTATATCAGTCTTGCTGTCTAAACTTGTATCCTAATTACATATGTTTCTGCATGATATTTTATTTAACATAGCTTTGTCTATTTTGCGTTTCAATTTTAGAATAAGCCGATTTTGTAGTTCATAATCCCACAGAAGTACGTACTTCTGCCTCCAGAATATGAATATATATTTTGAGAGAAGCTGCAGCATACACTCTAAATTTCTAATTTCTGATAATTGCTGTGAAATAGAATGTCCAATGTGTGCCACTACAGGAGGCCTCAGAAGAAGATACGTGAGCAAAACAGGTATATCAGCCCTTCACAGTTGTTGGCTGATTGAGACTGTTTTGTTAAGATTCACGTCTCTAGGGAACCCTTCTTGCTCTTGTTTGGTCGCTGAGTTACACTGGTAGGGCTCGGGGAGGAATACGCGCTGCTCTGTGGTCAAACACGCTGTCGTTCATGGAATCATGCTCTGCATACGTGAAATCTGTGAGCAGTCTGGAGATGCGTCTTCGCTGGCACGGATTTCCCATGTCTTTTTAGCCACTTGAATTTGCAAGCAGCTAGAGAGGGGATGAGTTGGGTCTGTAACCTAGTTTTGTTTCAAGTCATTGCATGTGTGCTGTTTCTAAAAGTTGCGGAAAAAGTGACAAGAATAGGCAGTAAGTGCAGTGGAAATACAGTATTACAGGCTACCACTCGGAAAGAACACTGGGTTTTTAAGTGGGCATGTACAGTGTGCGGAAACTTGTGATGTTAGAAGTTTAAAATCATACCCTAGCTTGGATGTGCAGGTTCTATATGCTCCACTTTCGGGGGAGATAATCCTTAATCGATTTTCAATCTGTCTTTTTGGGTACTTAGCTGCTTTTGTGATAAAGGCATTAATAATAGGATTGTCGTTACAAAACATTCTCCTGCACTAAGAAAAGTTCATTCTGAGTAGTCAGAGTTGTCTAATGCTATGGAAAGGCAGACACATTCATGGATTTTCCTCTATGCAGAGTAGGTTAATCAAATCACATTCAGGACACCTATTTAGAGAATCTTTGAAATAAAACTTTAAGTGATTTTTAAGTGACACAGGGAACTCATACAAGAGAACATTTGAAGAGGTGATTTACGACCAAAATATTATTTCCAGTGTTGATTGGTATGGCTGATTTATGAACAAGTGCTGAGATTTACATTCCAGATTTCTGATTTATAGAACATGTGACTTACAAGACATGCAACTGATTTATTGTAATGAAGCTATAGTTACAGTTGTGTCAGTGTTGCTATTATAAACTCTTACTTTTAGAGATTTATAACTTGCTATAAAAATAGCTCTAATTTAAATTATTTTCTCTGAATTGTCTGGCCACATTTAAAGGCCTGAGAAAGGTTGAAGAAGAATCACTTAAGCATAGGTCTGATTCTTCATTTAGGTTTAAGAGTGTAGTGAGTTTTGAAGTGCTGAAGATGTCTAATGTACGATATTCCACTGAGTTCCCTACTTGTACTGCAGTTTTTTGTCCAGGGATGCAGTGACTACTCTAGACCAAAGTCCAACAGGTCTTATTTTTATATAGAAATGTCTGTTTATGAATTTTCTTAATATAGCCTTAATGATCCCTGAGATGCGCTTAGTTTGCGCTAAATGGTACAGAATCACTGTTGCCTCCAGCTGCCAAGCACTTGTTTCTCCGCTAAGCTCATTTCCGCCTGTTCCATGCGTGCTTCCATTTCTCTTTGGAGTTGCCTGTGTGCTACAGAGGTTTCTGTGAGGTGACTTTGAGATGATGGCATCAGGCAATGTTCTTTGGATTTTGTAGCCCTTCTTCAAAGATCTAGACAACAGACAGCAGTGAATGTGATTTTTGTGTAGTTTTTAAGGGAGTGTCTGGCTTTACCTTTTGTGTCCATTGGGGTGTAATTTTGGTGACAAAAAGAGACGACACTGTGCAGCCACACTGATGAAATATGTCTGCAGTGCTGTCTGCAGAGACGAAAAATCTTCCTTCTGCTCCTGTCTTATCCCCAAGAGTAATTGTGAGAAGGTGGTAAAAGTCTTGCACAAAGCACAGATGAGAATAGATTAAACTGTCTCCTGGAAAATGTAACCCTCCCTCTTTAATTTGTCTTACAGCCTTGGCATGGGTACAGGTGTGGCTGATTAAGTCATTTGAGAAGTATAGAAGACAATTACATGGCCTACATTCAAAAGAGGTTTAATGAAGCTTTTTGTTAGTTTGCTGCATGTATTGATGAAGGTATAGAATTTCTTTAAGTGTTGAGAGAGAAGAGTAGGAGTTTGTGTTGTTTTGTTTTTTTGTTTCTTTTTAATATTCAGCTAGCAATCAGCCAGTAAGTTAATTTAATTCATTGTTTAGATTTTTGGGTGGTTATTGCAATGGAAATCTAAACAGCACAAAGACATTAAAACAGTTAATTTCTGTTGTGAATTTGGCATGCCCAATTGCTGAAAGTAGTGAGTCCAGCAGAATTGCTTCAGGTAACATTAATAAACCCAACAACACATTTGTTTTTGGCAGTGCGGGCAGAAAAGAGGGGTTTTGTTGCCATAGGTCATTCTGGAGGATAACATTTCTTTTTATTATTGTTGAAATTGTTAGCCCAGTGAGCTTAATTCTCAGAAATATCTGAAAAAGAAGCTCAAATATTGGGTTTTATTAGAAAATGGATTAAAAAAATTAACAGTGAACATTATTTAGCTCCTTTATAATCCACTTACTTACATTTTGAATATGTAATGCACTTTGTTTCTGTCTTTTAAAAGAAAAAGAGAATGCCAGAAATGATAAGTTTAAGTATGTGGGAAGGCTTCCATACAAGGACTGAAAAAGCACGCCAAGATAGTTCAGGTAGGAGAAAAGAGGACTGAGGTGGATACAGTAGAGGTCTCTAAATCCCGAACAGCACGGAGAAGCCCTGTTGGCAGTGACTGCTCGTTGTCTCTTGGTTTGAGAAACAGAGCAGCGCGGTAGTGGAAACGCGCGGGGACCACGGGAAAGGCACTGGGCATGGGAACCTATACGTGGGTGAAAACCAGTGTAGAAAAATGCATAAAAAAAAAAAAAAAATCAGAAATCTGTTCAGAGCTATCGAATATAAGAACAACTTGCTACTGCCCAAAGGCCTCCTCATTCTGCAAATTGCTGGCAGCTGGGCGAGTGTTTCGGAGAAGTATCAGTGCCTGTTCACTGTGACCCTCAGGCATGGTGTCAAGTGGTTGTACAGTCGTACGGTCTACCGCTTTCGGCGGGCAGAGCAAAGGGACTCGTAGTCTGACTCCGTGCTCTCGTGCTTGCATTGCAGTCTTCGGTTCTAGCTGGGCCCTTCTGTTAGCATGTAGATTAAGGTTTTAACACCTCAGTGCTAAACTCCCTGCACACTCTAGTATTTTAAGGGTGATGCGTGCTGATTACAAGGTAGTTACTGGAGCCGTTGGAGTGTATTCTTGACTGTTGTTATTTCAAGCTATTCATGTTCTAGAGAATATCTGAATACATTTTTAGTAGGAAATTAATAGGATATAACATTTATTGTAAATATGAAACTATTTCTTACAACTATAAGGTGCCAAATATACCACATTTTTGTTTTCCATTAATTGTATTTGATGAAATTATATTAAATAATAAAATTATATTAATTTTATTTTTGATGTCATTGTTGAAAATATTTTTGAAACCATTACAATTTCTTTTTTAAAGCTATTTAAATGACACCAAAAATTTATTAGAAATCTGCATTGCAGGTTGTTCCATATATTTTCCTTAAAGGGAGAGGCCTTTTTCTCAGGGAAAAAAAAAATTGTGTTCTTTTTTTAAAAGAAAAAGAAAAAAGAAGAACATGATATGAATATCATTTTGGATAACTTGTTTTAATTTTGAAATAAAACAAGTAATTTGAAATAAAATGAGTAAGAATTTAAATGACTAAAAGAGTTAAATAAGATATACCAGCAAAATAACTTTTTCTTTGTGTGAACATCTTGATGGCTCGTGTTAGCTTACATTTCTTAGAGAGACAACATGGCTTTGCTCCTTACTGAAAAGACCGACAAAGTCATTATTTCTGGTTATATCTGAAAGTGACTGTCAAGCCAAGTTATAACAGCAGATTCTTTCTTTTATCCTTATATTTATCCTTATAAAATAGTGTAATTTTCTCAGAATTCCTTTTTTTTTTGTCGTTATTTTATATCATGTAATCCAGACAGAACTTGACTATGTTTTATCATTTCTATAGGGGGTTTAATATCACTTTCTAACGCAGGTATTCAGTGCCAGAATACAACAACTATGTATTGATTTGATGGTATAAATCCTTCACTCAGAAAAATGTGTGCTCTAATTTTAAGTCAGTCAAGAAAGTTGGAATGATTATTGCAAGATGTGATGGAATCAATGCACAGAGACATTTTATATTTCATACTTCATTTAGACTGATCAGTGTGCTTCACTGAATCATATCCTTGCTATAGAGTTATGTTTCACCACAACTTGCCAGCTGGACAGACAAATCACTTGAAAGTGTGAGGGTTTGAGAATCTTTTTCATTTAATGATCTGCATAGAAATCATTTTGAATGATTCTTCTGAGTTGTTGCTTTGCAGTGTGGGTAGGGTTTTCAGCAGTCTTTCCCAAATTTATCCCAGCCAAAGTACAATCTAATCTTTACTTTCTAAAGCCACTTTCAGAAAGATTTATTACTGTATTCAAAGCAATGCTACTAATAAAATGAACACCTGGATAAAGATCACAAATTGTTTCCTCATTCCATTTCAGTCGTGAAAATCTGAGTTGATTTCTCTAAAATTTATAGTGAAGGTGACAAGAATGATGGACGTGCTAAAGTCCATTAAGAAACTCTTTGACCTCTCTTGCATTTTTGATTAGATGTCCATCTTGTAATAAAGGACCAACATGGATTATGTCAACCAATTAAAACCAAGATTCTGACTAGTTTTGAATTCATTTATTAATGACATCCAAAGTCTTTTTTTCCCATAGTAACAAATATTACATATTAAGGGGAAAGCTCTTTCTTGTTACTAGATAGATGAAAATACAAATTCATTTCCCAGCTGTTGATTCCACTTCTCTGATGCACTAGGGACTCTTAGGCTATGTATGTAATATTACCAACATGGGACCTCAGCTGTGGGCATTTCAGCAAGGGAGCCTGTCTGCACTGAGAAAGTAGCGGAAGGCAAGTTCTCAAAGCACTGGCTCTTCCTGTGGTGCTGAGGACCATGTCTTGCCTGTATTCATGACAGGAGAGCTCTGAGATGGTGCTCAGACTAACCTTTCCTCACATCTGCTGCATTTGGATGTGAGCTGAATATGGTTTCTTTTCTTTTGATTTACCAATAAATGTAGTTTCATGAACGTGCAGAGCTTAGAGAGTTTTAAGCCAGGCATTATAGGAGCAGGAATTACTTCTAGCTTTACTGCTGTATTAATAATCCTAAGTTTTGACTTTGAAAATTCCTTGTTTTTCAATGATCCTTACGTAGCTTTGTCAAAATTAGTACAATTTCTAACCTGCAGTGTTGACTCCTTTCTTTGTCTGTCCTTTGCACTGGTTCTCGTCCCCTGTATCTCTCTCCATGATTTCATGCTGATTTTCTTTTCCTTTATAGGCTAGCATTTTGAAATGTGCATAAAATGACAAGGTGGTTGTTACTTGTATACAAAAGTGAGGCAGAGATAAGAGCATTAAACTCATGTAAGCATAAGACCTGTTGCAAAGCTTGAGATCTGGTCTTTAAAAAACAGTTATATTGCCTGAACCAACTGCGTATTCATGTAGAAATTAGAGAATGTAAAACCGCCATAATACGGTATCAGTTTCTAAATCTATTATTGTTCTTGACTCTCGAGTCAATTACTGTGATATCTCTAATAGTTTATTACAGTTTAATCATTAGGACAGTTTCGGTAGTTTTCTATGCAGAATAGGGGAGACAGTACTGATGTCTAGCTGGATTCTCCCTTGACATAAATTTTTCTCAAGATTCAGCGAACTGTTTTTTTCAGGATCAGATTACACTCATGTAGTTTGTTCTGATACCTGTTTACTGGTTGTACTGTACTGCTTAAGCAAGACAGTGAATTTGGTATAGCTCAATTTTAGCCAGCCAGTATTACATACCATGTTATAACATCTTAAGTAGTTAACAGTGATGAATCAGACTGGTGGATGAACAGAAGAGAGAAGACTGGGAGACAGTTATAACTATCTACAACAAAATCAAGTAAGAATACGAAGATAACGATTGTAATGTGAAGCTGTAGGACTCCTAATTCATACGTGATTTGATACCTGTGTATTCAGAGCCCCATACAAGCTGCAGTGTGGCCTCCCCAGTCTCACAATGCATTTATAGTTCTGTCATTGAGTTAACTTACGTCCTTCTGTACAGTAGAGCTGCTCTTGCAAGACTGGTTCAGGAGCAGGGCTAAGGTTCTTCCTCGCTGTTAGTTATATGTAAGGAAGAGAGAAGGTAACTCTAGCAAGAGATGACATGCTAGCACTATGGACCATGGTACAGTGATGCCTTGCGCAGATGTTCGTTGTTGCTCTAGAAAAGAGAAATGATATTTTATTTGATCTCAGATTTTATATTAAAAAGTTTCATCAACTGAAAGGTGATAAAAAAGATGGAAAAAAAGAACAAACTGAAAAGTAATGTATCAAAAGAACAGAACTCAAGTTTTGGAACAAAGAAAAAGTAATATGTAAGATCCGACTGGCCTCTCACGTTTTAAGTAGTTCCATAAACATTTAGACTGCTGATACTTTTTTTTGCCTTTACTTATGTATTTCAAAAATATAGCTAATGTTGTTACATTTAGTGTTTGTAGTCACTCATAGTCAGACTTATGCAATTAAGCGTACAGTGAAGACCTTTTAAAGGGAATGGCGTTTTCTGTGGTTAGCCAGCGCTGTACAATTGCGCACTGTCTTGTGTTTATTCATACTCAGCTATGAATGGTCTCGGAGTTCTCTTTCACTCTACTCAAGTGTTTTAAAGCAATTATTAAATGTTTTTAAATCTTCGATTAGGCTTTATCATAGAAGCACTTCTGTATGTTCTGGCAGCAATTCTATTGTGATATGCTATCATGATTTGAAGAAAATGCATTATCAAATATATGTATTTTTCAATAACGATATAATATCAAAGTTAGTGCAGTCTATTTACAGTGAGGTTTAACTCCCTTGACTTCAGTAGTCCAGGGTTTCAACCTTTAAATTTATATTTCAACCCTGTAGGATACTGAGCAGTGAAGATGCATAGTTTTTCATTTTTTATGGCCTGGTCATGATAGATAAGAAAGTAAGTCACATCTGTGGAGAGGTGAGGTAAAGGAAGATACTACAAATGTTTAAAACTGAATAATCATTCTAAATTCTTGACTTTCCACTTTAATTCATACAAGTTATTACCCTTCCTGTAGATCCTTTTGTAATTCTCATAAACCCTGCAACATGCATATAGCTGTGTTACTTGAAAAAGATAGTACTGTTCTATTAAAATTTCACCATCTATTATTTTTTTAAAAAGTAACTGCCAAAGGATGCCTAATTTAAGCATGGTCATTATTACTTTACTGCGTGCATAAGAATTTTTTTACTAACAAGATAGATGGGACAAAACTGTAAATATGGTTGTTTTGTCCTGTCCACACTGCTCATAAAAATACCTCTTAAAGTAATCCAGTGTAAATGGATTGAATGTTGTAATTGATAGTTTACAAATCCATTGTAAGTGGATGTAACTTTTTTTTACTTTATAATGCTCTGATGGTGTTTGTTCCACTAATCGCAATATCCCACTAATCTGAGTAGATTTTGACAATAAATCGTTAATCCCGTAGTAGGCTGTATTTGGAAAGACATCTCTGCCAGCAGTAGATTAAGTGGATTATTTTCCATAACCACAATGTGTTATTGCTGTGACCATGAGATGTGCTGCCTTTAGAAGAAGCAGTGAAGTTTACTTTCTCAGCTGTTGATGCTGATGCAAATACCCAGGAGAAAAATAAAAGGAAACTGCATGTAGGATGATAAATCTTTCTTTTAATTGCATAGCTGTTGATCATGGACAAATTGCTATGGGTCTGTTTCATGAAAATAAGTACTGAATTTTAATTATTGTGTTTATAGGTTTTGCAACTATTTTGTAATTAACAATCCATAGCTAATCCTGTATTTTTTTTAAAACAGAGTAGAAACAAAATGTATTATGTTGCTCCCAAATTTGAAAGTTGCTATATTTTCTAAGTCTACAAAATGTAAACATCACCAGTGCAGTTTTTGTTATGAGCATACATTACATACATAAGTTTGTATAGTATATGGTGTAACAGGAATCAATTTTTCTTGCAAGAACCCTTCTTCGTAAGTGAATTTGGAACAGTTTTGTAACATTTGAGACTAGTTGTCATGGAAACTCAAAGCTCAGTGATGTTTTTCAATAGTGCTGATTGGTTAGAAAAAATATTTTGACACCATGTTATTTTCATCTTGAAAACTTGGTTAAAAAACATCTTAACATTGTTGTGTAAAGTCAAGAGCATAACACAGGAGAGGCAGTCATTTAACACAGCTGTCATGATAATATATTACCTTCTTACTACAATTTTTAAAATGGATTATCGCTGCTATGGAAATCAGATAACAGGAAAACCCACCATGACTGCTGGAGTACTTTCAGCAAAACAGCATAACTTGCTTATTTTGATTGAACTATTTCATATCTACTCCACTTTTTAGACCTAGTCTTTTATGTTGTGTTCAACATCCATGTTACAGGTTGGAATAGTTTAATGGAAAAGTACTCTTTCAATTTGCTGTTTTTCATTTGGTCTGTTTTTTTTAACTACAGTTTACTACAGTTTTGTACTACAAAGATCTGCTAGGTATGTCAAAACAATGATTGTACTTGCCATTCTGTTGTCAAAGTGCAGTCAAGTCATAAAACAGGTTTGTCTTAGTGTATTTGAATGGAAAGGCCTTGCAGTTCTCTTCTGTGTTTTGTTCCTCGATGTTTTATAGTTGATATTGGAACTCCACTGACCTAATAAAATCATTTTGAATCACAATAGGTGGAGACTATGCTGAGATTCATAGAGCTTGAAATGTGACCTTGGTCCACTTAAGCCAAAGCACTTACTGCCAAATTACATGTATTTTTAGAAGAAATGCAATATAAATATTTAGAAATTAGTAAGAGCATGGATAGAGTGGTCTCTTGAGAAGGGAGCTAGAATTCCAGTTCTAACTCTTGCAGGGTTTAGTCACCAGACTAAGAGTAATAGTACAGAAGTTAGCTATGAGGTTTGTTTTACTTGCTATTTTGATTTAATAATTCAGTAATGTGATAATCTACACAATAAGTTAGCAAGCCTTATTCCCATTTTATGCATAGGAGAACTGAAGCACAGAAGAATGAATGTTTATGTGATCGTTTGGTGGTGGAGTTTAGAGGGGAGCTACTGTGTTTGGTTTCCCATTCTGCTGCCTCACCCACTGTATCAGAACTGCTCCATGTAAGCATGGGTTGTAGGACTAATTCCTTTTCTTTCAATACTTGTGGTGTTCTCAGCAACAGTATCACGGTATTTCATCCTACTGGAAAGGAAACCTGCCCCTACATTACAATGAAACCGGTTTCTGTATCTGGAAGTTGCCCCTTTGTGGCCTGTTTAGCCATAATCACAAGACAGCGTGCTTTCAGACCTCCTCTGGGTTCTTTGAAAGATTCAGCACAGGACAATTGTACTTTTCCTAATTATTTGTGAGCCAAGAATGAGGTTGTTAATATATTAGCTGTGAGAAAAGAGAAGCTGAAATACAATTTCTTACCTTCATAATATCCCAGTTAGCCATAAGAAATGCCATATCTTTTTTATTCAAGAATTTCCCTTATAGAGGAAGAAACAGTAGTGTTTTGGATATGGTTAAAAGTTTTTTTTTTTTTTTTTTTTTTTTTTTTTTTTTTTTTTTTTTTTTTTTAAAATTGAAATACTTGACCCCATGTAGCTCTACAGGCACGACTGAGGTTGGCTGGGGTTGCCTAATATGATGTAGAACTGATGCTATTAACCCTGCAATTTGAATTTTTCACCTGCACTTCACCCAAGACATATTATTAATGTACTGTCTTGTAAGGTAAAACATTGCCAAGTTTGGAAACTATGCTCCTTCAGATGAATTCTTTTGAGGTTTTCTTCTGATCTTTTTGTGATTTTTGTCATGCTCTGATATATAATTATGAGACTAACATCTTTGAAACTTACAGCATTTGGCTTCCTGTTAAATTTGCATAATGAAGAAGCAAGCAAAATGCAGAGGATGAAATAAAAGTGCAAAGTAGGTCTTAATCTAGTTTAATAGTATATTTTAAATTATTATTTACCATTGCTAATGGCCAAAAGTAAAAATTTATAGAAGAGACAGAAATTTGAAGCTCTGACAAGTGGAAGATGTAGCATATAGAATAGAGCTGTGACTGCTTTTCAGTACCCTTGGATTCCAGTTCATCCCTCCTATAAGCAGTTGAAAATACATTTTAGTTTAGGGTTCTTGTAGCTCCTTACATCAGGACTGCAATTTGTGACATGAGTAACTTTAAGCATTAGGAAAGATTTATAGAATAGATTGTACTATTTGCTAAAGAGCTGTAATGTGTGTGTGTGTGGAGAATAGAATAAAGACTAAAATAGTCAAGAATCAGAATACACAAATTCTAGATAGCAGCAGCTGAGACAGTGGTCAACAAGTCAGGCTTCATCAGTGAGGACTATCAGCTTATCTCTGACTTCACAGGATGTCCCTTTTACCTGTTTTTGTCAATCATATATGGAAGACAAGAAAATAATAAATATTTAATCTGTCAATGTATTACAGGATGATGAAAAAAATTTCATGAAAAATTCAGTATTTGCTAATCTTTGAAAGAATTGAAGGTACTAATAAAAGCAACACCCAATTTTTAATGACTGTATTAGTAAAGGTTGAAATATGTAAGTCACTTCTATAGTAAAAAGTTAGGCAAAAGAAATATAAAAAATCCAGGGGTTATGTGAAGCAATCAACTAAGAAATTCTTTAAGGTATTTTTATCCTGGATATTATGGCTATAGTGTATATACTTGTATACAAATTAAAATTATTCTTGTACTGAATATTATTATCAAATCACCACATTCTCAGCAGAGAATGTAGAACTGTTCTATCACTTAATCACCTCTTGCTTACAAAATGCATTAGAGAAATAGTGCATCCTACGATAGTATGAATGTTTGTAGCTCCAAATTCAAGTCATTAAAGAAAAGAAAAATATAGTTCATGGAATAAAAGTTGAATGAGTACTAAGGAAGTAGTTTGCTTCTAGAGAGACTTATGAGGCTTGACAGCATGTTTGATGAGTCAGTAAATGGTTGGAAGTTATGGAGGTAATGTGCTATGTGGAAGAAGAACGCAAGCAAGCATGAGGGATGAAGGAACAATTATATTTGTGTGCTAAATGGGGAGCACTACACATGAAGCAGTGTTCTTGGGAAATAGCCAGTGCAGAAAGAGGGGAAACATTGGGAATTTTTTCTAGAAGAAGCATCAAATGCATCTTAATAGTTGATTATAGCTTTCAATGCTAAACCATCTGGAGAACGTATCTCTCACAAGAACTATAAGCATTTGTATAATGCTTGACTTTATACCTTTTTTGGCTCTATTTTAATTATTTCCTCCTTGTCTTTACTGTTCTTTTTGCTTGAAGTTCATAATCCTCTCTGAATGTTTCTACTCTGTATTACAGAGATTTCCTTGGAAATAGGAAATTCTCAACAGTGCAAAAGAAATCAGTTTTCTCTGCTTCTAAAAACATTCTTGTGAGAAAAATGAATGATACAGTTTGCAGAAAACAGAGTTCTTTGAATTAAATTTTCCGTAGCATTTTTAGAAGATGTGAAAAATGAAATTAAATTACTGTTGCCAACTGTTAAAGTTTCATAATATTTCTCCAAACAAAAATGTGCTCAGGCCTAAAATTAATTCAGTATATAACAGGGAAAAAATATGAAGTGGCATACTACAAAGAAATGTAGGATGCAGTCTTACATTTCGGTAACTAAAATTAAATTCAGGTTTTGGTGTTCAAGAAAGCAGCAACTCATGAAACTAAAAACAGAAAAATGAAAATGTGTCTAAAAAAACACAGGTATCATGGAATGAATTAAAACTCCTGCAAAGTGAACCATTTCTTGTATAAATGTTTTATTCTGGGAATACCGTAGTGTCTCTGTTTCTTTCTACTAGATATTTTCAATATCAACTTTAGGCCAGCATTATCTGATAGTTGAGCCTTTAAAAGTGCACCAAATCTGTAATAACTTAGCTGGAGTTTAGAATGTGCATATTTTTCAAGGTTTCATCCTTTAAGTCTCAACTGCCAGTTTTGACAGTCCCAGATGTCATTATGGCAAACTGCATAGATATGAATAATTTTTTTCTGCTACACTATATTTGGCTAATTCCCTTTCCAACTATTTTTCATGATTAAAGCTCAGCAATTAAAATTCACAACCATGCTTTTCTATGTGGTTTCCTGTTCCCTTGAAAAAAAAAAAAAAAAAAAAAAAAGTGAAATTCTCATCATAAAAAATAACAGTAACAATATAATTAGAGCATGGTGCAATAATTGAAAGGCATAATAGAACTGCACTTGATGGCATCGTATTATTACTTTGCATACATAAAAGCTGGAAGACCAAGCCAGTAAGCTTAAATAGTGGTTCTACTAAAGCTTCTGAAACAATAAACTGTTCTTTATATTCAGTATATCACTGGAAGTGAAATTCACCCCTCTGGAGAGGACTAGAAGGCAGCCTTAAAACCACTTAAATTTAGATTATCAAAATAATCTACAATTGGCATGTAAATAGAACGTGATACAGGTATTGCTGTGGCTGCAGAAGGTGATTTGCACCTTCAGTAACTAGAATATCCCTAGGTGTGTTGATAGGGCAAGTGGGGAGTCAGGGGCAGCAGGCCTTAGCTGTAAGTACGTCCTAGGCGTCATGAATGTTCACATGGTGCAAGTAATCACACTTTTCCTGTGCAGGTCTTGGGGCAGATCAGTGTTAGCGGAGTTTCATATTGCCAAAGAAATAATGGTGGTGTGGGCTTTCCGTACTGATCAGCTAACGTGTACGAGGAGCAGAATTGATGAAGAAGGTTTATCTCTGGCTGTTGGGCTTGGACCCGGTTGGTCTGTGCAGGTAGGATCTGTAGTACAGAACAGTGCAGGTACGTGCAGGCAGGTTCCTTTGAGCCTTTTCAGAAGGTAAACCCTGAGCTTGCACAGACAGATCAAAGCCTTGGGAGGTGTAACTTATTAACTTGAGTACAGTGGTACACTACTTCCTCTACTGCTTGTGTGACAACAACAAATGTGGTTTTATCTGTCAGAAGAGGTTTCTGGAGTATATACTTTCTGTGTGCTTTCTTTCATTAGCTATGAAATGGAGACTATCTGGAACTTTAGAAGTACTATCATTTAGTTTGGATGCTGCATCACACATGCAAATGGTCTGACACTGAGCATTGCAAAATATATGGTGTGAAGTCCCTATCACATATGAAAAAAAAATGAATGCCAGTTGGTAATCTGACATACCTCAAACAACCCATGATAGGGACTTCTGTTTTTGAAATTAAAATCTTACTTAGATACAGATGAAATTGAGCACTGGCCACAAGGCTGGCTCAGTTATTTGGGGGATAAAAATAGACAAACAAAATCATCAGGTATATTAGCAGTACTGAACAATCTGATGCTATTTTGTCTAGTTGCTCTTTCTTTTACTGGGGTGCGAAGTAAGAAAAAACATACTTTAAAAAGGTCTATCACTCATAAAGCTTTTAACATCTTTGTTACTTCATGTCTGCATAACAACGTGTTTGGATTTCAGAAGTGCAGGCCTAATTTAAAAGGAAAAACACAGAGTTTTGTTGGCCAGCCCTTTGGCCTCTCAGATTGAACCATTCTGTCTCTGGTGCTCAGCAAAATGAGTCTGTGACATTTTGAAAATACTCTCTTTACTCGCCTGGGTAAAGAGACTGACTTTGTGGTTTTAGCTTTGTTCTGTTGCTAATGATATCTATGCATTTTTCTCCTGAAATTATTTTAGCGTTTTACTTTCTATAAATTTTGCTTGTGACTAGATTTTGTCTTCATTGGAAAATATTGATTTATCTGAATGGAAGAAAGAACAGCCAGTAACCTAGTGATCAGAGCAGTCACTGGGGAAGAGGTGTGTGTGTGTCAACTTTAAGCCCCTGGTAGAAATCAAGCAGAGTGGCAGCTCCCACCAATATTTTGTCTCCATGTCAGAGGAGTGTTCTAATTTATAGTGTTTTTTTTATTATTATTATTACATTTTTATGCCTCTATATCCAACTATAAAGCATTGGAGAAATTTTTGCATCTGGCACACTATTTATAATAGTGAATAATTAGAGACTGATGCCCATATATTCAGAGCATTAGTGAACTATTCTCACGTTCGGTCTATGTGGAGAGGTTATTAAACGGATCACTGGTTAGGGAGCGTCCCTGACAAAGCTGCTGATTGTCCGGACAAAGGTGATTTGATCGCAAAGTCTCTGCAGTCAACGCAGTCCATTTATACCTAGCCTTTCCTAATGTTGAAGACTCACTACTGAGTGAATTGCAGCCCTGGTATAAGCAAACTGAAACCTTGTATGTCTTACCAGAGATTATTAGATTTGACAAAAACAGTCATCCAGACATATTTTGGAGTACTGCCATGGTGGAACTTTGGGAAAAGCTGAATTTATTCTACTGAAGAAGCTTTGGGAGCTGATAATAGTTAGGAAATTATGTGCTCAATAGTTGGAACATGAAGTGCCAGTTTCTGCAGGAGAGTATGAGAGTATGGGCTGACAACAACAAAATGATTATTGCTAGTTTGCCTCTGCCAGAGTCCTGGATAGCAAGGTGAGTAGCTGGTGCCATTAAGGGAGATGCAGGTGCATACAGAACTTAAGCTACTTCTGGAAGATACCTCAGTGCCTCTCAGTAACCACCCTTCTCCTTCCCCAAGTGAAGAGGCAAGCAAGGCTTTCCAGAACGCTCCTTCTGGGACTTCCTGAATTTTCTCTGTCCTTACCATGTATGAACAGTTCTTAATTTTGGAACATCATCATCCTATTTTGCATTTTATCCTGTTGAGAAACCCGAAGAAAGTGACTAGATGAGACAGCATGATTCTCACCTCTACCTCTTCTTAAACTTCATTTAAAATTTTCAGTGATCTGCGGTTTCAGGGACAACCTTATTGATTCCATAAGCACCATAAAATACAGTCTACGCTAACAGGATACTTACCTCAAACATACAGATGATAAGGGGTACTCTACCTTGCTGGCAAAAGATGACATTAATTTTGTGAGTATCCTGTTACTGCATGGAGCTGAGCGCTGTGTGTTGTTGGGTTGTGGAGTCCCCTGGCATTGCTAGGACCCACAATATACGCTAAGATGCTTCTTTGCACAGAGCTCAGTTTAATGTGCAGTTCCACTTGCTGACACAGCTTTTCACCTCTTATGCAAGAGAATGGAAGCAACCCTGGTACATCTCATGAATAATGTATATCTCATATATATGTATACATATATATATAAATATATATGAGTCATAGTCTGTTCTAGAACTGCGCAATCTTCTGCCAGATCCCTCACTGATGAAACAGGAGATTCTGCATTACTCTTCTTCCTGGAGAGTAAAACAAAGCATAATTGCAGTGTCAGGCAGTTCAGAAATATTGTGAAACTCATCCTGTTCTGATGTAGTGTATTTATTTCATGGGTCTATTAGCAAGAAGAAATGTATGGGAAAATTTCTGGCCGTTTTAAGCCATCTTCGTTCTGGCAGATTAGGAAGAAGGCTTTAATTATAATACCTAATGGATCTTGATTCAAGCCTTAGCAGCCTTCAACCACAAATTCTATTCTAATTCCCAGACAGAAACATATTTTTCCTAGAAGAAATAGTTATGGTGGTGCAACTGATACAAACAGTTTTACTCTGCTGATGGCAGTTTACAGATTGCACAGAAAGCCTCAAAATACTGCAAAGTATGTGCAATTAAATGGAATGTAAAAGCCAAATTGATTTGTGCCTGCTTTCCTTGTTATGACAGTCCATCAAAACATACTAAATGCATTGGAATAATGGAAAATCCACTTGCTTTCTTTTCTGTGGCATCTCTTTTAGATATGGAATAATGTGTGTGAAATACCTGAGGAATGCTTTTATAGTACAGTAGTTTGGTTGCTTTTATGCAAGCAATTTGCAAAGCTCTGTTCAGATATCCACCTGCTAAACAGAATCTTTCTGGAAATGAAGCTAAAAGGAAGAATACAAAAAGCACTTTTTAATCCAAGTGTTGTAAATGTTCTATGTCTTAGTCTCTAAGAAAATGGATATTTTTCTTTCTTTCCTTTTTTTTCTTTCTTCTTTGTTTTCTTTATTTTCTCCTCTGAACTGTTTCAGCTCTCAAAGAACAGTGACATCCAGTGGCAGGTTGGTTAATCACATATCTGTAATTTGGAATATAGCCATTAATACTATTTTTCCCTTGTATTGAGACGTGGTCTTTCATATTGTTACAGGTTACAATAGTCATTCATCTACCATTCTTTCTTTTCTTTCTAAGGGTCAAAGAACTCAAGCAGGTAAAATGACTTCTCCGCAACTCAGTCTCCATCCCTAGCATCCTCATCTTATCTCAATCAAATTGTAGATGTGTGTTGAACAAACCTTTCTGTTCAGCTGTGGTTAATCCAAGTGATCTAATGAAGTTTAGTAGTTTCAGTAAAGGCATCTTAAGAAATGGAGTGCCAACGATGACACACACACACAAAAAAGGATGCCTGCTAATTCTTAGGCAGATTACAGGTATCCTCAGAGCTTAGGAATGTAGGGAATATCCTATAGTGGATTAATTCTGCTCAAAATCATTGGTGATTGCATAAAACTTTATATACTACTTATTATTAGGAAGGCTGTAGACTGAGTACCTACAAATTGTTTTGATCTGCAAGGTGCAGTCTGCCTTTCTCTGTGCTTTGGCTCTATCATCTGAATGCTATGTAAGTAATGAATAATTCTTACTCTTCAAACACATCCATCAGTTTTGTTCTGCCACCTTCATCGCATAGCATTTTGTGCTTCTAGGCTTCTTCATTCTCTGTTATTCATTTCTTCATTCCTTTTATTCATCTCACTGCCCTCTTCCTTCTTTCCAGTTTTTCTATTTTATTTATTCTTAACACCTTCCAATGCTTCTGTCATAATTGAAACAAGCACACAGAAATGTGAGCTGATTTTCATACTTGAAAGCTTTAGGTTTCATATCTTTTATGCCTCATACCTTTGTCTATTTTGTCTAGTTTAAGTGGAGTGTACCAAACTAAGCATTCTTAACTAGTTAGCTGTAACTGTTCTGCTGCATCTAAGTGAGATAATCATTAATAACGATAATGTTGCTACCTTATGAAATAATACTATATTTCATAGCCATAGTGGGAAAACCCTCACAGAGAAGTTAAGAGACAAATTTTTATAAACAGGAATTTATATGGATCTTTATGCTGAGGCTCATCAACTTTGATTCATGAATATTCAGGGCACCCATCCATCCAAAGATATGAACAAACACATGAATGCTTTAACAGATACCTAGAATCTCAAAGAATCAAAAATTAATGAATTCTGGTGAATTCTCAAAAAAATTACAAGTTGTTTAACTGTGGCCAATAGTTAATTGATCTATGTGCAAATGATGGCTACTGATGGATGATCAGTAGTTAGGCATACTTGGTCTGGTAAGCTGTGAAAGATAGCAGGAAGAAGTGAAAGGCAGTCTGCTTCACAGAAGGACTTGTGAGTCATTGAGCTGAAATTTGGTCCCTTTCCCCTAGCACTGAGGGGAATGTCTTCTGTGGCAAATATAGATTCCCAAGTCTCCACTGACTCCGTGATCATTTACTAAATTAATCTACGACTATTACATATGTGATCCAAACCTAATTCCAGCCTGCTGTCTCCCTCCCATTTTATGCTATCTGCATTTCTGTGCCATATCCTTTCAGTGGCCCATAATAAGGGTAGTCTATGCATGAAGATAAATAGACTGCTATACTTCAGGTAAAGTGTTGCTGCTATTTCTTTTATTGTTGACACGTTCATAGTTGCTTGTTTAAAATTCACCCAGTAGGTGTGCTGAATTTACTAAAAGTCAAGGTGTGCTGGATATTGACTGATATTCCCGGGAGATCAACTCTTCATTATTAATGGGGCAGTTTTTTGAGAATGGATTTAAACCAAGTCCATCTGTTTATGACAGGCTGTCCATCATATTATAACATCTACTGTGAAAGAAAATGTAGCTGATTGGCTTAAAACAAATTAAAGTAAGAAAACTCTCAAACACAAAAACTTATTTGATGGGAGAATGTCAGAAGTAATCGTATTGAATGAAAGTTAAAAAAAATTCCCCAAGAAAACAAATAAACATGTAGAGCTAATGTAGCCATTAGAATGAATGTGCTTATGCCCAGATGAACAGCTGTCCAAAAAATTGAGTTACGTTTGTGAATAGCACATGAATTTAGTGACAGCTGGTAATGCTGTTAAACATAGCAAACCTACAGGCAAAGGACGTTACACCACCACTGTGTTCTTAAGGAAAATTTAAACAAAATTACAATTTTATACTGAAAGGTGCATGTCTCTGGGAGTGCATACATGTTTGAGGTAAATGAGTGTGTCAGTGAAAGTACATTTTGCAAACATACTCTCAAACTAAATGTGTTTCTGGAAAAGGCGGGAGACACTGAGGTAGGTAAGAAACAGCATGGAGAACTTCCCCTAATGAGTGAACAAAAAGTAGTGGCAAAGACAACAAGGAGGATGGTCTGCAGTAGTTGTTTGCCTCCAGCATGCTCGAGGCATGTTTAAGACACTTAAGGCCACATCAACTTAGGAAATAACATTACTTTGTTCTGTGGTCTTATGAACTAACTTGGCTTCTTGCAAAACTTCCATAGCTTTTGATCTTTTTTCTTCTCCTTGTGTTCTTCTGCCAAAGTAGAAAAAGGGGCAGAGTCTGAATGCATAAATGCGTAGCTTTTATGTGAACTGCATCTCTAATGACTTCCCTTTGTACTTGTATAAATTTAAGCTACTCTGACCAAGTTGTTCTTATTAAATCTAGCCCTCTGAGTCTGTATAATGCCTGGAGTGAGTTCAAGAGGACTAACCTTCCAATGTAAATGCAGTGTGAGGTTAACACTTGCTGTGGAATAATTTAAGAGTCCGTGAAGTTGCTACCGCACAGTCTTTCCCATTGACTCATTATTCTGTTTCCTGGAAGACCCCCTACAAAAGGGGGATTACAACTATGTGGCTACACGTTTAAATCAGGTGGAGGGAAATCATAGTTAATGTTTACCAGAAAAAGGAGTAAAAGTACATATCAGTGAATGTGTAGCATTCTCTAAAGGAAAATCGAGACACAGTTCAACTGCAGGTGTAAAACATCTGACAGACCAAATAAAGATTTTTGTTAAACTTCTTAGTACATATTTAAATTAGAAGTGATGTCTATGCATCATATAGAATTGTTGTAATTTCAGGAGCCATTGTGTGTAGCAGAGTTTATAGATGTTGAAATAGAACAGTTGTCACCTTGAATTTGACTAGCAGACTGTTTACTTTGCCAGTGTGCAGTATCACCCTACTACATTACTTAAAATGCAACTCAGGTGGAAGCAAAATTTAAAAAATGTTGTGCAGGTATTTGGAGAGAAGTTAAAGCTGAAACTGTGCCCTGGCTGTATGTTAAAATTAAGATACTTATGTCACCTATATTTTAATATGAATATGCTATTTTAAATAATTTGTTTTCTGGTTTAGCTGCTGTTGATAATCCATTAGACTAAATAGGAGGGAGAAAACCACATTACTGTTATTATTTTGATTCTTCCATCATGAATGCAAAACAAGCTTGGTTTTTCTCAGTGACTTGCTGTCATTCTGTCTTACAAATTTCAATGGATTGCTTTTATGGCAATACAGTGATTAAATGAACACCCCTATCTTTAAAATGGGAAGCTGATAGTTTGAGGAAATTAAAACTTACAGTATTACGATATTCACCCTGAATTGTACTTTTACAGTACTGTTACTTGGTTAAAGCAAAATCCTCATGGAAGGAACTGAAAACAATAGTGCTTTTTCTTCTTTCAGTGTGTGCTTGGAACCTGGGTTATATGTTTGAATCAAAAGATCTAAGCATATGTAAGACCTGTTTCTGACTTAGTTTCAAGGTATCGGTGTTTGACATTTCGTGGTTGCTGTAGCATTACTGTGATTCATCTCAGAGTATTATCATAACAATATGTGACTGATGCAACAGCATGTGACATATCAAAAATATCAAAACAACACTGTCGGAGGCCAAGGAACTCCATTTTTAATACTACTGCAAAGAAGCTGTTAATTTTTGAGAGGTTGTTTTCCTCTGAGTTGTTAAATTTTTGTCATTTTGATCTGAATCCAAGTGAACTTCTGCAATGTTATGAGCAGAGGCTTTAAATAAAGAAAGAACTTCCAGAGGGAGGACCTGGAAACAAAATCTGGATCTGAGCACACTACATTTAAGTTTATATTTTACTCATTATAAAAAAAAAAAAATCAAAATTTTCTTTCTAAATGTTGCTTATTTTGCATCAGCATAATTCGTAATTTAGAAGTTTTTGATCACAGACTTGAAATCAGAGTCCATCAGAGTCCATCGCTTTGTACAGAGGCAGAAGTTCATGGTAGCGAGTCTTCTGTAAAGTCTTCCAGTGCTTGGCTTCCGGGTATCATCAGTGGTTGGAATAGAAAATACTAGTCCTATCATACTGCTTGGTAGTCCCAGAGTTTTAAGCTTCCCTGCAGTGTAGCCAGGAATGCCTGCCCTTTGGAAATGTAGGGCGTAGGTGTTTCTTCTTGAAACACTTCATGTTAAACACTTCATGTTTTTCTTTTTCTTTTCTTTTCTTTCTTTTTTTTTCCCCCTTAACTGGGTGTGGTCAAAAAAGAATTTTGTCATTTTAGGTCTATTTTGAGAAGCAATGTCCAAAGAAACACATTGCCGCACTGGAGAGTGCTGTAGAGGTGGGTTATTCCTTGTCATATCACCTATGCAGTACAACTGTGGTTAATAGTTGGGTAATACCTTGATGTAAAACCTGAGAAGGTGAGTGACAGTGACCACTTCAGGTAAAAATAGTCAGGTCTGTTAATGATAACATCTCTGATGAATATGTTAAAACGACAGTCATCTCTTTTTTGAGAGATCCTACTATTGATCTAAAGGCTGAGACTGGAAAGAGCAACAGTAATTTTTTTTTTTTTTTTTTTGTAACTGAAGAAAAGACATTAAAATGTCAAGAAACTTTTGGTGACTTTGCAGAGGTGAAGGTGAACTAGTTTGATTCTTTCTTCTGGTCTAAGTGTACTTCCTCTAGAAATAAAAGATCTCCTCTAAGAATTTGAACATAATTTCTTCATCAATATAATAGAAGGCTAAAGGAAATTGAGTTTAAGAAATTTCTAATTAGAAAGCGCTTGAATATGTCTGTCTTCACTATCATTGGAAGAAATGTGTCTTTGTAACACAATTTCTTCCAGTGGTGTTTACTTTCTTCCTCTCTCTCTGAAATACTATATCCTAAAATTTTAGCTTATAAATAGCAATTAGCGAGAACCCTGCTTTATTTATTTAGACCAATGATGAATGTAATAAATAAAAAGAGGGAAAAAGTAGAGGAAAATAAGAGCTGAAAACATGAAATGAAAGCAGGAAAGGAGAAGAAGCTTTGAAGGAACACGATGGTGATGTGTCTGGGCTCCATGGGCAGAGGAGCGGTGCTCTGTTTGACTCTTGACAGATTTTTGCCTACAAAATCTGTGGCAACAGTTTATTTCTGGCTGTATTAAGTGAACCCCAAATCAGCATTGTTATACACTGAAAGGAACTGATTTGTGTGGTCATTTAAAACTATACAAAGTTATTCCATCTCTTCAATATAGATGTCTAGCTAACACATTTATTTTTCTAGTAGACTCACATTTCTACCAGATTTTCAAAGCCACTGTGACTAGTTGGATGAGGGTGGATATTTTTCACCTTTCTGTAATACTCTTATGTTTTTATTATTAACTTTCTAAACTGTTGGAGAAAATAGCATGGTCTTGGAGTTTTGAGGTTTGCTTGGATTTCAAGCATTGAACAGAACATATGCTTTCCCTTTCAGTTTAATCTGAGCCTTTGAAGCCCTTTCTCTGCAGTTCTTTTCAGCTACATACCTTCCGTATAATTAATAGCAAATATGATTTTGGAGGATAAAAACTACAAACACATCTTTTCCTGAGGATAATTTATCATTATGTCTAATCTTTGCTAATTTTATTACAACCTGAAGCACCAGGTGAGATAGGGTTTGCTGAATCTTTGTGGGCCAGTAAGTTCAATCTTCTGCTATTGCAAAAACCTTCACAACTGAATCACTTTCATAAACTCCAGAATCTTTCTTTTAGGTGGTTAGGTTTTTTTTACTTCCACTTCTGTCTTATTACTGAAAGGATATTTATTATCTTGTTGTTTGGGAATCTGGCTGCAGTCTCCAGCAGGTACCTACAGCATAATGACTATTATTCTTCTACAGATAAATTTATTTATATGAATTTACTTTTACCAATTAGCGTTCAGAAATTACATGACATGAGTATCAGTGTTCAGAAATCTGTATTCACAAAGAGACACTTAAGTGATAGAGCCTCACTGGAATGTAATTGCAGTCTTATAACCATAAAATGCGTGTTAATTTTAATTGAAATAGCTGTATTATCTAGATATCTAAGTTGAGGATCCTTTGTGAGCCCCCAGGTTGCCCCCCCCCCCCCGAATGCAAGTACTTCTCTGTTGGCTATTATCATCCATTCAGTAATACTTCATCTTAATAGCTGTTTTTTTCTCTCTTTATCACATATAGTTAAAAAGTCAACCTCTATTTTGAAACA
The DNA here is from genome assembly GCF_003343005.1 of Rhea americana. Classification (NCBI taxonomy): domain Eukaryota; kingdom Metazoa; phylum Chordata; class Aves; order Rheiformes; family Rheidae; genus Rhea; species Rhea americana. Next base: position 10,930,656 of record NW_028186756.1, on the reverse strand, counting down.
CTGAAAGAAGAGACATCTATCTTTGGAGTGCTAATCGCCTGCAGCTAATAAATTCTGTTCTCTTAGATGGCTGTATTTCTTAAGGATAAATATGTAGTCATACTAGCTCTTGCAAAAATAGAAAAAAAAATTGGGAAGAGTCTGAGTTTGTCACCTCCCTCTCTCTTCCAGTTAACATTAGTTACTGTTACATAATTCTGGAGTTCCCTCCAGTTTAGACTGAGACTGTAGGATATGCTTGTATTATGTGTATATTAAGAGTATTGCTATATGTGAGAGATCTTATTGTATGGGAGAATTAGATTAATATTCTGTCTTTAAGATAACACCTTCAAACACAAATCAAAGCATTTAACATGAATATAATAATCTTCATTTTGTTCAAACATCAGGGATACGTTAGTGATTGGTGATGTCCTGAATAATGAAGACTTACTTCACTTAAAACATTTTCTTGGAAAAAAAAATTATTTGAAAAAGTCTTTGCTATTGGAATACTAGATATTTTCAGTTTGGGTGCAGTGTTAGTGCTGTATTTTTCAGTGTTATTGGATTCCAGTAGTGGGTTGCGGAAACAATTCTGATGCTTAATTTTGTACAGTATATGTAAATATATAAAATCCTTCTGTCATATTTAAGATACTTTTTTTTTTAGTTTTGTTGTATGTTTTTAGGTAATAAATTAAATAACTGATCTGTCCAGAGAGATAATTGAGGTGAGAGAATAATGAGATTAGGGTGATTAGAGTGTGTGGGCAGCAGAAGTGCAGAAAGAACCCTGTTGAAAATCCAAGACCTTATATAGTTCGAATAAGTTGAAAAAATCTGTGGGCTATTCACTTTGAATGTGCTGCAGGCACATGCTTGTGGAACACAGTCTGTTGGACCTGCGGCATAGAAGACCCACTATGGGCGCTGAATGGCAGCTACTTTGGGTTCCCAGGTACTTCTGAGTATTTGTCACAGTGCCTACGTGTTTGGGGGCCAGTCTCCAAAAAGGTAGGAGAAGGTCAGCAAGGCAAAAAGCAAGCCAGCTCAGTACCTTAAGCTTTACAATATTCATGGTGGAATGCAATAGAGAAAATAACAGCAGGAAAAACTCTCTTCTTCATCACCTTCATTATGGCTTTACTGTTGCACTGAATAGAAGGCAAGCTGAGCTGACTCTTCAGATAACCTAAAAGAGGCTAAAATGTCACTTTTTGTACTATCTACTTTTTGTAGGCTGCAACATTAAAAAAAAATGCTCCATTATTTTTCCCACCTGTATTTATTCAATAATAGGAGCTACTAATAACTGTGCTGCCAGCCAAGCCGCTCATTCCCTACGTTTCTGCATGCCTCACACAGCTCTCAAGTAGCAACAGTCATTTGTCTCAAAATAGTATAACTGATATTTAAAGGTCAATAGTGGCTCAAATCATCTGTGGTTCTGACTGCTTAAAAACAAAGGCAGCAGTGTACACACACACATGAAGAAAATCCCTGGTCATTTGCTTTATGTCTAAATGATTACAGTTATCAAAAGTGAAGACACATCTTTTGGGAGCTGATATTTCATTTTTTCTATAGGCAGAAAGCATTGTCGTATGAGAGACATTTGAGGTCTGGGATTTGTGAAAACTCTGAAAATACTTTCTTGAAAACTTTCACTAAGAATCACAAGGTTTCAAAAAATTCTAGTGTTCTTCTAGATGTTATTAATGCGAGTTATATCATCGTAAGTGAGAGAGTAAAAGGCATTATCACAGAGATGTGAGGAAATAAAATTCCTCAATTTTAACAAAAATGTTTAATTGATTTAAAACATTTTATATATAACAATAGTGTCAAAAAGCATTATAATTTGAGAAAATAGGCACTATCATACATCATCAGGTACAGTTTTTTTTCCAATATGTTCAGTGTAAGGCATGGAAAGACAGGGTTTTCCCCTGTTCTAGCCTTCATGATGCTTAAGGTGTAGTCTGCACCATTCCACCTTTTCTATAAATTGTAACTGGAGCGATTATGCATCCATGTGTCAAGTCCTTTTCCACAAATTCAGTCCACAAATTCTTTTTTGATAAACTGCAATGATATGCTTTTGATTTCCTTTTTTAAATTTTTTTGTACTCTGAATCAATTAAGAACTGATTTCTTGCGGGCATCTTAGAATATGACAAATGTTTGAAATTAATTGTGAAGAATTGGTTATATATGTTATTTTGGTGGGGAGGTAAGTGCTGACCTTCATATTCTCAAACTTAAATTATCATAGGTTGTGTAATAATAGCTGACTATTTTAAATGGGGATACAGTCCTGTGGAGGAAAAGTTTCTGACTCCTGATCCTGGATCAAAGTTCCCCCCCCCCCCTTTTTTTTTTTACAGAAGCATAACTGACTCTACATGGCTTTATGTGAAGAACCCTTTTCAGAGATTAAGGGATAGAAATTACTTCTATAGGATAGAGGCTTGGCTGCTGTGAATCAGCATCACTCTGTGGGCCTCTATAGACATATGAAGGATTAAGAACAGCTCGGGACCTGGCCTAGCATAGTTCTAAACATTTTTTATTAACATAAGCCGTAGAAAACATTCTTTGATATAACGTTAGGGAAAATACTAGGTAAGAAATACTGGACAAAGCTTGCTGTCCGTTAAGGAAAGATTTTACTCTAAGGGACAAGCTGTACAAGACCCTTCAAGCAGGATGATATATATGGCTGGGGAGGCCAGCCGGGGTGAGTGTTGTAGATACTTGCATTTTATGTGTTTGGCATTTGTTTGGCAGAAGGCCTGTTTGCAGAGGAGTTACGCGTTGATGGGGTTGCAAACTGATAGTATCATAAATGCTGCTGAGATGTAGTCCAGTGTGTATAATAGAGCTGGCCAGTAGCTATGGACATGTAACAGCTCAGTGTGCTTTAACTCTTGAAAGTATCTAGCTGGTGTTAACCAAAGAGCAGTGGCTGCATACACTTGGGGGAAAGGCAAGATATCTTCTGCTTTTCCTTCCTACCATGGAGGAGGAGGAGCCTTAGCACCTCCAGTAAGCCCCAGTGCAAGAGGCCCTGCCTCCGAGGTCTGCCTCTTTGCCTTTTTGAAGCTGAAGGAAGCTTTGGGTTCAAGTGGTGATAGGTGATGTGATGGAGTGGTGTGTGGGAGGAACTGAGTTATAACTTCTGCTCAGTCTAATTCAAGACAGAGATTTTAATTAACTCTCCTAATTTTATATCTGGACTCTTAAAGAAGTCAGAGAATGAGAGGATCTTTTCTTTCTGTAAAAGATACTTCTATGGATACTATAGTAACAGTAAGAAAACATCGGTAAATTGGTAAAATTTTATTTAGCTTATATTATATAGGGATATTGAATTTCCAATCTTTAGCTGTGTTGTTTCCTGGAAAAACCTAGATCATTTCATATTGTTATTTCTCTACCAGACTTTACTTCCATTTCCAATAATGATGTAATTGCCATTTGGAATTAAGAACTAACTAAATAAAAATAATATTTGATACTTTGTCTTGTTTTATGTTTCTTAGGAAGTTTCAATAAAGCTTAAAGATTTTAGACCTTTGCTCCTAAAAGTAGAAATCCGTATGATTCCACTGTATCTGGATTCACTGTGATCCCATATATGTTTATAAACAGATACGGTCTTTTAACTTTGTTTTAAAGTCTATCACAGAAGCTTGACTTTGCATAGCCCAGAGCTCTGCAGTATATTGTCGTTGTAAGATTGGGCAGATCCTATCTACAGTTGCATAAATACTCCTTAAAGATAAATTTGCAATTGTTGACTGAAATGTTTTAAAAGATATTATAGGCTTTATCAGAACGTACCATCCTGTTCGTTGTTCTTATGCGCAGTTCTGATCAGTAACTTTTTGAATTACAGTGTGTGAATTATTGCCTCAGCAGAAACCTGTTTGTGATTCATGAGGTCCATTTAGAACATAGTTTGACTTTTGTTGACAATGAGAATTCTGTATATGGATGAAGGACTGTAACATAAGATATAAAATTATATCCCTCAAAATATATTTATTCCTCAGAAGAGGAATAGGGGATATAGGGGAATATAGAGGGATAGGGGTCTGATAAGCAGCTCTTTATGTGCACGTGATACAGAAATGAATGCAGATGGGGAGCTGGAAGTGGACAGGAATTGATAATAAAATTTCTTCTTTCCTACCACTTCTAACATTATGTTTTTCATTGATAAATGATAGTGTCATTTGAAGAGTCACTTAAAAATCTGTTAGTAACAGGTATGTCGTTTGACAGACTAGAAAGCATATTTAAAGAGACAGTTTTATCAGCTGTTATTCTGTCTTAACACTTTGGCATTGGTACTGCTTTATACTCTTCGTTTATCAAATTCTCTGATACTTGTGTTGTTTGCAATGGAAGTTGACAGTTAAATGTCCATCGAGGAACTTGATTCTGATGATGGCAGGCAAGTGAATGCCCTATATTCAATGATACAGACACTAGCTGTTCCTTGAAGACAGACAACCTGTAGATTACACATACTCTAGCTAGTGATGTAAATTATTCCCAGAAGAAGGCCTCTGTCTGACTGGTCACAACTAGCAGAAAATCATTTTAGATATGATGCTGACAAAGAGAGAACTTGCCACCTCAGTAGTGCAACACGTTTGTGAATGCAGATTTTCTTAGTAAGTATCCTGTGTCACAAGTTAAGGCATCTTGTTAACATTATTTTGTATGGAGAAAAGGATTTGAGATTAAGAATAGAACAAAAATACAGTTGCCAGGACTAAAGAGATTATTCCTCTGTTTCCACTGTATCACAAAAGGCAGTGATTAATCTACTTTTACAGCCTGTTCCCTTTTTTACTGCCTGTCCAATGCATGCTGCAGGGTTTTGCTTTCAAGAACATGATGAGATGCTGATGAGCTTACAGCTTTTGGGAAACAAAACAAAAATGTTTTTAGATGCCAGCAACATCTATCAGTTACAATGTACCACAAAACAGCAGAATTGCCCCAACCCATTTGCAGTGCTAATTTACTGTAGATTTCCTAGAGAGAAGAGCTGTCATTAGATGACACACAATTTCTACAATTAGCTGATTAAGCAGCATTTCTTTGTAGAGTAGCATAAAAATGACATGTTCCGGAACAGCACATTAGATTTTCTTCTAAGTGACTACTCTGGGGAATACTCTTTGTCCTACAACATAAAGGTCAATGATAATTGAAGAATGTCAATAATGGCCAGAGCCACTACAAAAATTCATATAAATCTGTTAGACCATTTTATATGTTCTTTCTTCAGTAATATCGCAGGAGATGATAGCCCCATAAGTCAAATTCTGTAAGTAGGAAAGTACGTGACTTATCCTTCAAATATTTAGCCTTGCAGAGAGAAGCATGTTAAATTACAAAGTTTGTTCTGTAGCATATATGAGTTTTCTTTTTAGTTAGTATTTCTAATAGGTGAAGCTAGATGGCAACTAAAAACATATCATAGGGCAGTGGGAGGCAGTTATTTGCGATCTAGGCAGCAGTACAAATGAGCAATGTTTTGAAGCTTGGCCTTAGGACAGTGTGATTCTTCACGTCTTCCAACTTTGTCAATTAACCTTCGCTATCCAAAAATTCTACCTGAGTAGAAGTGTTTATGGGAGCAGCAAACAAGTGATCAGTGCCAGAGAATGGGAGTTTCTTCCTCTCTTGCTTGCACACAACGGCGTCTTAATGGTTGTCCTGTCCTCAAAGAAACAAGAGACACGTGGGACACGGAAGCCCAGAAGATAGGACTCCTAAGCATTCAGAAAGCACCTGTTCTCAGTGCGCCAAAAGCAAAGGGAGCAAACGACTCCTCTCTCTCTCTCCTGCTTCTCCTACTGGAGGTGTATGTTGTCTGCCTAATTTGTAGCATCTATGATGTTTTATTGCATTGAAACTGGAATCTGAAGTACGCATGCAGTTACGAATGCAGGAGTACTGGAAGGCACATTCCTAATATTTTGTGACTTTTCTTAAAAACACTTTTTTAAAAAAAAAGAATGAAAGACAACATCATAGTTCCTGTAGATAAAATCTTAACCTAGAATGTAGTGTTTCATTTCTCAATTTCAAATGCAGTAATTCATTAAAACAGTGCTCATAGTTTAGTATGTGCTATATTGCTTTACTCTACAAACTAGTTTTCTTTCTCTCATATATACTGGAGATGATGGACTCATTTCTCCATTTTTTTTAAATATCTGTCTAAACATGTCTGTCTAAAATTTTCTGTCTAAATTACTGTCTAAACAGTACTTTCTCCAAGAGAAGAAATTTTCTGTGATAGATCAGGATTTGGTAACTTGGGAGATCGTAAATTTCTTTGGGAAAGAAGGTGAAAAGGCCTAAAAGCAAGCAGAGTCTTTTCCTGTCAAGTGTTATGAACATGCACCTTGTTTTGATTTAGTTTTGGAAATCAGACACCAAAGGTTTTTTGTTCCTGTTTCACTGGAACTTTTTTACTTTCCATATACATATTTGAATGTATCTACTCATTTCTATATCACATTTTACAACGTATGCAAATTTATATCTGTCAACCATATCTGTAAATGGCTTATGCATACAGTTGCTATTGGCTAATTGCATTCATAAACATAATACCATCTTGCATCCAATTTTCTTCTCCTATTTTCTTTAAAAATACAAACACACAAATATACTGATTGACATTATTATTCATTTTAGGTTGGCTGAACAGATTCAGAAGCATTCAGGTACAAGCTGCTGATACTGTTGATGTTTTCCTTTCTAAGAAGCTATTTGCCAACTCAAGTATTTTTAAATATTATTGAGAATTGGCTCTACTGACTGCTGGCTGGGGAGTTATTCTTGTGAAGTACCTTGGGAATGACATTATACTACTACTGTTTCTCACACTTGGAGGCATAAATGATGGAGTATTACCAATTAATTTTCACTGTGGCTTTCAGTGATATTAAAGCACAGTGTAGCAGAAATAGAAATGAATTAGTGTAGGACTCAAATGCTTTACAGTTTAGCTTTTTTTAAGAACCAGTTATCACTTCAGATTTAGAATCACCACAGGCTTGATCCTTAAAATGTACAAATCATCCAAGAACACTTGTCCTATTGCTAAATTAACTGATAGGTATAGAGTGCTCTGAGGGTATTAGATGTCAGCACAACATGACATGGGACAAGATAGGGTCAGTATAAATTGGTACCTCCATAGCGGAAACAGTAACTCAAAAGTGAAGAAAATAATTGTCTTTGTAGCGAAAGCACATAAAAGAAAGTATAATTAGCTTGTAATGCACTGCTCGGAAATCAATCTAGCAACGTTTCATAACGTAAGGATTTAGAGGTATGTCAGTGTGGTGCCACGCAGAAATAACAGAGCTAAGTCTGAATAAGGCAGAAGCAATACCAGGAGTGGTATATACTTAAGAAGCAAAACCGAATGCTGGGGTGGCTTTTCTTCTGTGCAGTTTTGTTTCTTTGATACGTAAACAGCTCAAAACTAGCTCAGATATTTCTCTGTTTCAACTCTGAGGACATGCAGGATCTGCCTTTCAAGTGTCCACCAAAACGTGTAATAATATGTGTCTATATGCCTGGTTTATATCTGAAAATGTTATGATTGTGGGCACGAATCAGACTTGCATTTATACAACAAACATTTTAGTCTGGCATTTCTAGGACAGAAATACGTCTTAGATGTCTTGTGACATGGGAATGTGGTTGATCTGCATACACCAAGCAAGTCTGGCACTTGTGGATGTGTTGGACTTGCTGCAAAGTGAAAGTCAGTTGAATAACTTCTTAGCATCAGGCTCCCTTGGTGTGCACAAATAAGCTGTATAAAGTAGGCTCGGTAGATATGTTCAGTGCTTCCCACATGGGTCAGTGCTACTATGTTGGGTTCATGCCAGTTCAAACATCCACTCTGCTGTGCTTCACAATACAAAAACATTTTGTTAGAGATTTTTATACCCATTAGTTACAGCACAAGAGGAAGTCATCCTAAAGGAATTTTGCAGTTCATCTGCGCACAGCTTGTAAATGTTTTCAGATTTTGTATAGATGTAATAGGTTGGGTGGAGTATGTGTGATGGGATCCATCAGAAATTCAGAAACCTGTGATAAGGATGGAAAGCCTGGATAAATGGTAGCTTTATGTATCCTAATGATTCAAGTTCAAATAATAAGCATGCAAGTAATGTATTTTCATGCAGGTGTGCTGTCAAGAGCTCACAGGTAATTTACAACTGATTGTACAAAATGCTTAGGTGCAGGTTTGCACTTTTTTGTAGGACAAGTAAATTCTTTGACCCAGCTACTTGTATTTTTAAGATTGCTGGAAAGAATATTTACAATAATTCCATCCTGCCCATCTGAAATGGGATAACTGATTTTTAACCCAGGTTGAAAAGTAACATTTTGTGTGCTGTCAGGAATGCTCAATTCCCAAGTCGTTGTATCAGCCATTGGCTATGGGAGGGAACTGTTGAAACATAATTTAGGAATCTATTATCACATTTTAAACAAGCTTGATACAATGGCAGAAATACTAAAATATTAAGGTTGTAAAAGTTGCATAAAATGTGCTACAAAATGAAGAAAAATGGATTTATATCTCCATTAATTGAGATGCAAGGTGTGACCTCATCCCTAGTGGTAGACACATGAGAATCCCAACAGAAGAGTGCTGTAAGAAACAAGTCTCCCTTGGCTTTACTGTTTACCCAAGAACAATTTTCTTTTAACATCGTTATCAATAGGTATTTATCAAAAGTCAGCAGAAGAAAGCCTATTTTCTCCATAGTTTTAATTCTGAAATACAATAGACTGAAATAATCAAACATACCAAAGATGACAAAAAAAGAGATGCCTGGTGAAAGTTCTTGTGTTCCTGTTATAGCTAGAGCAGTAGTGAAACTTTCACAGAATATAATCCAAAGAAAGCAATGCTGGACCATTTCATTTTGGCAGCTAAATCTGGATTGATTCCAGAGCAGCTCATCTTTTATTCAAAGAAAATTTGAAAAGGGATTTGACTTGGCATAGTGTCTCATCTAGAGAACAATGAAAGCAAAAAAGTAAATAACAATAAATACAACAATAAAGGCATGTCAAAAAAACAAGTCATGCTAAAAAAAAATGCATAAAATTGAGAAACAGAAAGGAAGATGAAATAATAGGAGAAAAAAATAGAAAAATATAGTATAAAAAATGAAATAAGATCAAGTAGGAAATTATATGTCAGAAGAAGTAGTACAATGGGAAGAGAAAACAGAAGAAACCATGCAGAGAGAGCAAATAAAGCAGAACAATATTGAAAATCAATTTGAAAGTGAAAAAAAAACATATGATTTGTTGGGGTTTTGTTTCCCTTGAATGAATTTAAAATATAAAATCTTGTATTGTCTAAGGTCTAAACTGAAAAATGTCTATTCTAATGGAGTTTTAATGGAATAGTCTTGTTTCTTTCAGTATTACATAGATTATTTTTGCCCAACTAGTGAGGAGAATACACAGACAATTCTACACTTAGTAACTAATTGCAATTAGAACTGAGGTGGTCAAAATGCGTAGTGAAGTTTGGCTAATTTTAACAAAGTTTGTGCCTTTAAAATTATAGAAGGTATACATTTAAAACAGAGATGAATTTTTTAGTTTTTATTAGTTTCATCATAATGCAAAGCATTAGTCTGCTTCATGGTAGTTATTGAAGTACTATAAATGAGGTGAAAATTAATGAATGTAGTAACAAATGAGCAAAATCTGAGGATCCACTTTGGCATTACAAATATGAAATCTTTCAATCTTAATTCCAAACTTTGTCTTTTGCAACTTAATTGCTATCTACAGTCCCTCTGTTTCAATAAACATAGGCTTTCCTAGCTGCAGCAGTAAATGCAGCTTAGTAAAGGCTGAGAATACATTTGTTGTGGTTCCAGGAGGTGCCTTAGCCATAGCACTGTAGAACTCAGTGCAGGTAATTTAACCTGCGTCTAGGTGGTTTTTGCAGCTTACTCTGAATTCCCTAATATCTTGGCTAGGGTCAGAGTTGAATGGAGCACTGTACAGGACCCTCCAAGCTGGCACTGCTTGCTCCAGAGCTCACCTTGGAAGTGGCCGCTTGGAGCAAAATTTGTGAAATTACAGACAATGTGAAGCAGAGAGGTAGGTAAGTCTGTTATCATGGGTTTTCAGTGCTAACCTAAGAATTCTAAAATAGAGTATTCCAACTGACTAATAAGCACAAACTCATTTAGAAAAGGCTTTTCTTCATCTCTGCAAACACCTGTTATTCTGTGGGTCCGGTAAATACTTTATCAGAAGTCGAAGCTCATTTAGACTTGCAGGGTAAAAAGAAGGTTGTCCAAACCACAGAAACTCATCCTGCAGTAGAAGTAGTATAGCATCAGATCATACTTGCCTAAGGCTTGGAACAAAATCACGTTTTTTTAAAAATCATCAGCAGCAGAAGTTGTGAAAACTGCTCTGGGCAGCTAATTTGAGAGAAGAGCTTAGAAAATCTAAAGGGTGGTGAAGTTAGTATTATTTAAAAAACATAGCAAAAGGAGAGAGAAATAAATTACATGTTTAGTATTATCTCTTACATCCTTCACTGCAAATGTTTTCACTGTCAAAAGATATGTTATGTCTCATGCTTCTATTATCTTTTTGTAAATTATTTTGTAAATTGTACTGATATTTGTATTTTTCCCATTAAAGAAGGGCAAATTCTGTTTCATAACAGGTTAAAACTGTATTGTCATACTGCAAAGCAATTGCTTTACTTCTCTTGAGGATATAATATGGCTTGACAATATTTTTCTCCAACTTTGGCATCTCTCTTCATGATGGAATTTAAATTCAAAGTACCTTTCAGCTAAAGATTCAGCTTCCCTATTTCTGGATCAAGTGCTTGTCACAGGCAATTAAAACCGTATTTCATTTTCTGGAGGCAGTAAGAAAAGCCCTAGTTTGACAATATCAGGACTTCAGCAGCAGTTCTGGCGTGCATTCCTGTCACAACCAGAGCCATTCATTTCTGTCTTGTGCTGCAGCATAGTGTTTCCTCAGTTCCACTAGCACAACTGTTTATGGAGTCATGCTGTGAATTGGATCAGCAAATTCATCTGGGTTAAAACAAAACAAATTACCTGCAAAATTGGTGGAATGGTAGCACTTTCAACTGATGTTTCTTCTGAAACCTTGCTGCTTTTACCCACACTTGAACTAACCTCTTTCGTGTTTCATTTGGGTGTACTAGTTCTTTGAGCTCTGGGATGGCATCCTTCATCTCAGTTAATATTTCCTCCTGTCTGTTCTTTTGATTCTGGTAGCTTTCTTCTCGAGTACAAGCAGCAATTCTGCTTATATGTATGGCTTTGGCCATAAGATCTCAAATATCACATCCCAGCCATAATACTACATTTACAAAAATACAACCCGTTAGAGTTTGGAGGAACCCATAAGATTCATTCACAATTCAGCTGTCCTTCCAGAGTCTCTGCTTTCATACTAAATGCGAGTTTTTAAAATACAGCCTTAAACAACTCTTCATTCAAAGGACACAATTTACTGAGGTATAAGTCTTTAACATTTGAACAGGAGTATATGAAGGTTTTATGAAGTCAGATAGAGATGTGTAAGTATGATGGACTTGTAGTCTGCCAAGTCACCTGCAGTTTTGTAGGTTCGACTGTATTGAATTAAACTAAAATTCAAAAAGCTTCTGAAACTATATGCTGACCTCTTTGATTCCTTCCTCCTCTTCGGATTAGACTAATCGTTTATCTGAATTTTGCTGCATGAGAAAAGGACCCTGTCTCTGTGTTCAATATAGTTATTTTATAAGCTGCACAGACCATATGAACAATAAATAACTTCATGAATAATTATGTAAAAATTATTCCTATGTAAGCACATTCTTCCCTGTCCACATGCATACCAGTTACTGGAAGCACTGCAGTGTTCAATTTGCTAAATGAAAATAGCTGCTTAATATGTTGGGAACAAGATGCAGATTTCATTAGGATGGCATTTCATCTTATCTGTTAAAGCTTCTGGGATTATTCTTTTCTCCTCCCATTTCAAAAGTAATTCATTATGCTGTGATGTACAGCAGGAGTACAGCTCCTTTTATAAAATTATTAAGCTGCTTTACAATTAAAATTGCCATCTTTTGTCCTATTGCTGTTGTTTATAAGTGAGAATAAAAGCTGAATGCCAACTAGAATTATTGTGAAGTACGTGCTTCTTCTCTGGGAGTGCCTTTTCCTTTTTCTTATGAAGCACTGACTTTCCTCTAGTGTGTATTATTAATCACATATTTTATTTATCTCATAGTAGAAGCCCCCATAGGGCTTGGGAGTCCTATTGTGTAGTTACAGCATACACACGTCATAATAAAAGAATAAAAAGGACTCTGCTTCAGTCTGTTTAGAAGGCTACAATCAACAGAGCTAAAGGCCTTCTTTCTGCAGGCCTCACGAGGCAGCAGCTTCATTCAAATTTTGGTAACAGCATTCCTTCACTGTCACAAAGTCCATACAGAGCAATTGCTCCAGCTGACTCAACTGTGATTATTAAATGGCAATGGATTTTTTTTTTTAAATGAAGAGTTTTCTGTTGTTGTGTGGCAATTTATTTTGTATTACAGTCTGTTTTATAAGTGATGATACTTTTTGTATTGATTCTTTATGGCATCGTAACCTGATACGCAATGCAGAGCTTAATTTATTGGATCATATCAGAGGAGGTCCTAGAGGGAAGTGCAGTAATTGCTTTCTGTCTCACAAGGCTTTTATAAGTGGGGCTCTACTAGGCTTTACAATTCACATATGGAGCAGTTGAAGGCATTAGGAAAGAAACATTGATTAAAACAGTTATAACATGGTGATGGTACTTAGCTCTCTCTTCTTTTCATTAATCTATCCCAGAAGTTGCAGCAATGTACATGCTAATGACTGAGATGTGAAAGAATGCTGTCTGAGACTGAATCTGAGTGCATCTGAGATGATACTGCCAGTTACAAAGCGTTAATAGGGTTATACTGATACTATTTTTTTTTCCAGAATGGATTAATAGTAATGAAAATACCAAATAACTGATGTAAAACTTTGAATGATTTTGCAAAATTGTGGATTGTAGTTAAATATGTTCCAGACTGAAAATCTCTGGATTGCATGATAATACACAGATTGTGTATTATCAACTATCAGTAGTTAATAAAAGGAGTATGAAGGAGAAAGAATATGATTCACACTAACAGATTGTAGGGGATATATCCTAGAAACTTCTGATTTTAAAATGGACTTCAGAGAATCAGTGTCAGTACTAATTCAACATGATGTGATAGCAGCTCAGTTGGTTAGAGCATGGTGCTAATAATGCCAGGGTCACGGGTTCGAACCACGTATTATGCTTAACGGTTGGACTAGATGATCTCCAGAGATCCCTTCCTACCTTACCAAGTCTATGATATTCTGTGATATTAAAATAGGGAATATCAGGAAAGAGAAGAGTATGCCAAGTGAAAAGCTGAAGGCTGGCCTCAGTTCAGATATTCATTCCTGTCCTCTGTTTTATGTTTCAGTTTGGCTATTGTCAAGATACAGAGTAGTAGTACCTACAATGCACAGCAAAAAATTGCGTCATGAATAATTTCTTCCTCTTGTACGCTCTGTGATGAATGCATGGCGCACATGGAATACAGGTAACAGATGCTACGCTTAATTTGGTATTAATTAAAAGATGACATTAAGGTGATTAAAACTGAATTATATTCTGATGACCGTTTGTTTAAAAGATAAAAACCTAAGATGTGAAAACTTCAAAGGCATCTTAAGTTAACCAAACATTTCAATGAAGGATTATTTTTTGGCTTTATGACAGAGAGTGTACAGTAATAGCAATAAACACATGCGAGTTTTTTTGGTAACATAGCCTGTTGATATAAAGCGTAAACATATCACCAGATTTGGAAATGCGCTTTGTTAATTTCAACAAATAAATTTAAGAGTGAAGAAGGATAAAATCTGTCAAAGCTGATTAAGTTTAAATTTAACTGCATGTGAATATTACTGACTACAGCACTTAGGCACAAGAAGTCTCTGCAGGAAACAAAAACATCAAGGACACCTGTATAATTTTTAAATACTATATTGTCAATGTGTCTGACCTATAATCTGACAAAGACCATTTCTAGGAACAGACATGCAATTAGATTTCTAGCTTCATTAATCCTTGGCCTACCTGATGCAGTGTCCAACAAGGGTTGAAATAGATTTTTGTTCCTGTAGAGCTCGACTAAGTTCAGTCTACTCACTTTCAGAGGTAAGTGCTTTGCTGCTAAATGGCAATGATTTTAAATCAGTGCTACGCTGAGATACGTTCTGTGCTGTAGTCTAGAAGAAGAGCGAATCCCTGTACTTCTCGAAGATTCAATCTTTTCTCTAGCATTTGCCTAAATAAATAGAACGGTAAAATAATTTTAGCATAAGCCCAACATTGCTTTGTTAGAAGATACAGTTTATCGAAAATTATCAGCCATGTCAAGCAAGACTTGTTACCGTCTTGGTCATGGTTTGCCCTGCAGAGATGGTATGCCTTTATTGACATTCACTATTTCCATACTGCTGTTTCAATTTCTATGTATTTTTGTTGGGCATGTCTACCACAAAGAAATACTGGTTAATGAAGCGGATGTATAGTTTACCCAAGGAATAACTCTGGATTGGACCTACTAACTTGTTATCAACAACTGTTAATCTTTTGCATAATACATATTAGTTTTTATCTCGTTTGTTATCTAGATTATCTGTTATATTTCTAGCTGTCTGATATTGTTCATTATTTCTTCTTTAGATTGATAATTTACATTGAGAGAATGATGGCCACTCTGGAGTAAATAAATTGCACTCATACATCTGACATTTGTATTCTTCTATATATTATTTAAGTCTCAAAGAACTCTCTCTGTAAGTCAGCTAGTATACTTTTTATGTCATTGTTAACGAGAAATTTCAATTAAAATGTTATGAATAATTTATCAATTCTCATTGAATATTGTATCCTGAAGCACTTAGCATTTCACAATATTAAAATGGTTTCAGGTGCCTGTGTTAGGTTTTTGGTAGGATAGTGGTCAGTATGCTCTGGATTCCTGAGTAATCTTAGTATTTATAATAAATCACAATATTTTAGTTTTAAGTTCAATGTATTCTGTGGAAATTTTACATTTTTCCTTTTTTTTTAGGGTAATAACATACTTTCAACTGCTAACATACTATTTTGCTGCTATTTTGCTGTTTTGAGGTGACTGTGGCAAAACTTGACTATACCATCCATTACATGAGGAATTATATAATATTTTAGCTGACATTTTGACCAAAGCGTACGAAAGTAATATCACAGTGATCTGTTAAGGATTAGATTTTTAGCTCTCATGAGAAGAGGGAAGAAAAATAAAAGAAATGAAGGCCATCTGCCCCTTTCACCTCTCCTACAAAATGGGTAAAGATGAGTTTTTCTGGGAGTGTTTGTGATCGTTTCCACTGAGGAAGGATGGAATCTGGAAACCATCGAATACAGCCAAGTTCACCTAAGTTACCAGAGGAATGTGAATAGCGTGTGAACAACTACCCAACCTGTGGGAAAGACAGCGGAGCCTGTGGCAGGCAGCGGCGTTGAGGCAGCGCACTGTAGGATCTGAGCCGTCTTTGGAGGAGATGCAGTGCAATACTGAAACCAGGTTTCTCTGTAGCTGAGTGGGCTGCACCTTGTTTGAATGTGTTCCCAAATGGAAGCAACCTCCCCCCACACACCCCCCTACGTATTTCTCAGCAGCTTGTTACAGTGTACTTGTGTACTTCCAGGCGTGTTTGTTGTCCCGCGTTTGAATGCTTCGTAGTGAGTTCTCACTCTTTGGAAAGCATTGCTTAACCTAGTTTTGCTGAGCAGAGGTTTTATAGTTGTGTCAGTGACAGAAATGTTATGCTAAGGCAGAGTGGAAAGGAAATGGCAAAAATTTAACAAACTTTTATGATTGTGACTTCTAAGTCTTATGATGAGATGCAAAAGCGGGAAATGTCACTTGCATGGTAATTTCATCTCGAGTAAAATGCAGGCTCCAAGCACTTTTACTACATAATTCACAGAGAAAAAAAAAAATTGAGGGATTGTTATGGGCTATCTTCTTGTCAATATTTGATTTTCAGGATTTGGCTATGAAGCTTCACCGTTTTAATTTCCACAGAGTCTAATCTTGATTATTCAAATCAGAGTTTCTTTCTTCTTCCCCGCAGATCCTAAGCCTTATGCGTACATAACTTTTTAATGCTCCTGGGCATAACATAGCTGATCCAAACAGATAGATTAGTGAAAGAAGAGGAGGGAGCCAGCATTACATTTTTCTGGTTAGAAGATTTCTAGTTCTACGTGCATTTTGGGGCAAGGGAAAGACAATGGTTCAGGCTGTATCAGGTAGCAGATTACCTGTCAGGACAGATGCCTCTAAGGCCACCATGGTTATGCCAGCACCCTTTTGACAGCAAGCAGGACAAATACTGCTTTTTCTGAGGCAGAACTGTAGGGAAAAACAGTGCACTTGCCAACAACCAATATGAAGGCAAAGTAGAATCAGAATAATTAAGGAATGTTTAGGACTGTCATTTTGTTTATAGCTTGACAGAGTGATGTTCTATCTTCTGTGTCTCAAATGCAACTTTCACCTTTGGTCCCATTCAACTGGGCTGCTTCTCAGGGAGAACAGATTAGCAGTGACACTCTTCTTTCCCTCGCAAAGAATATTTCACACCACTGCAGGAAATGTGTAAATCTATGAGGAGTTGGTCACATTCGCGCTTTGGGCTTTTGCATGTTATCGGGAGAGTGGGTGCACAGGAAAGCCTGAGCAGTGGGTTGCAACCCCACAGCTGCTGCATGAGCTGCTGCTGACATCTCTACTGTGTGGGGTGGGACAGCCAGAACGCTGCTGAAAATGGAGCTTTTTTCTCAGGAAAATTGTAATGTTCCAACATCTGGTTTTTTTTGTTGTTGTTGTTTTGAAACATTACTATAAGATCAGATAGTGGCAGCATCTCGGTAATATCTTTTCTTGAAGGGTAAACCCACATTTGCAAAAAAATCTACTTTTTTCAGGAATATTATGTAGTTAAAGATGTCTCTAGTAGCTGCAGCAGCAAACTTTCCCCAAATGCAAGTGGATAGTAAGCGTCTGTTTCTGCACAGTTGAGTGCAAAGGTCTGATAGGAAGAACCAGAATGCTTTGGTAGTCAACCTCCAAATCACTCGGATGACTGCAGACCTGTCATCCTAATCTGCATATGAGACAAACATGATTAAATGCCTTAACAGGCAACTTGTATGATCTGTAGAGTTTCCTAGTACCTTACAGTTTATTTTCTGTAGGTTGCGATCTTCTTGAAAAAGTTTGACATTTTAAATTGATCAGTATTACATACTTCTACCTAAGCATCTATGCAGAATTCAAATCCAAAATCTACTGGAGGAGAAGAGTGCACAGGAAAAGACATCATCTAGAAAGGAAAAGTCCGTGGCTGCAGCCTCGGAAAATACGACCTCCTCGGTTCTTCAACACAGAGGGTGTTACTCCTGAGAGTCATGTACCTTGCTGAGATCTGCAGTGTAAATTTCAGATTATAATTTAGGAAATAGAAAGAAAAGGTGAATTTAGCCTAAGGACAAGAGCTAGCAGATGCATTGAGTGCTGTAGCTATTAATGCACTACACAAAAAAAGGAAGTAAGACAAAGACTTTAATTAAACTGTCCTTGGGGGCATTTGACTTTCCTCCTTTGTCACAGCATGCTGTTGCTTGTTTGCTGGGCAAGAGTCAGACCTCCTCTGCTTTCAGCAGTGGAATTTCCAGTGACGCTGACTGAGAAGAACCACTGTGACTTTAAAATTAGTGTCGTCTTATTTGTCTTTTCAAGTTCATTTATGTCAGTTGCCACCAGAGCCAGAGTGCAATCTCTTTTTAATCATTTCTTCATTCCCCCTTGAATGGTCACAGTATAGCCAGCTAGAAACTGAGATGAAAAACTCCACTTAATTTGGTTGCCTTTCATCAGGAACTTCACTTACTACAGAGCCACTCTATTAGACCACAGATGTCAAGGCAGCTCAAGACATTAGCTGTCGAAGTAACTCTCCATAACCACCTGCTATTTACATGCAAAACATGCCTCCCTATTGAGACTAAAACTGTAAACACATTTCTGGGAGAAAACTACTGGCTTAAGCTTTGACAGAAACTTTTTCTTTTTTGCTTTTATGTGATCTGTAAAAAAAAAAGTCCCTTGCTGTCAAAATGAATGCAAGAAGCCCCATTTGGGAAGAACTCTTATTGCTTTAAATGCTTCCACAAAACTACTTTATTTTTTGTTTTGCAAAAAGGTTATAATTTATTTGTCTCTCTTCACTCCCTGTCTACCTCATAGCAACTATGATTACACACAAATAATAAAATCTGATTGTCTTGTCTGCAGTATGACAGAATTGCTGCTTCTGCTGCAATACTAATAGCTGATTATTTATACCTCTGTGCTAATTCAGCTCTACTGAATGATGCTTTAGAAGGTCAGCTTCTCATCCATCTGTGACTGTTTTCTACTCTGCGGAAAATATGAGGTGTATTTTTTTTTCTTCTGTGTCTCCACAGAATAACTATTTGAATAGAAGGTAAGCTTTTGAGTTCATTCATCCTCAGTTAATTCTTTTATCCTCAGTGTGCATGCATGCACACAAAATATATAACAAGATAAGTCTCCTTCCACTGGAAGGATAAGACCATGACCTGAAATTCTTGAAAGTATTAACCTTTGGGGGTCCATGGTCCAGAGATGTTTGCTAGCCCCAGGCAGATGTGGTAGATACGCAACTTCACAACTTTTGTTGATGGTACTGGTTGAACAGTCAAACTTGATTAAGCAGATCTCCAGTCGGGGGGCATTTAATGTTTTAAGTTTCTATGTATGACTGTAGCACAGATAAAGTAGCCATGTAGCTGAAAAGACACAGATGTAGACAGAGAGCAAATACAGACCATTAGCTTTTGCCAACCAATCATTTTTTTTTCTTACAGGAAGTGCTAATGTCTATCTTTAGATACTGTGTAGTTTGTATATACCTCTAAGAAAACTTATTATTCTGGAATTTCAAGATCTCCTTCTGGACAGAGAATTAGGTGTATTAGAAAGATAGTAGTTACTGCATTGGCATCGGATGGAAGTTCATCAAGATTAAATTTAGTCTAGTAATTGTTGCCACGGAACTGTTACACCTGTCTGATATTTATCCTGTTAATACAAAGCCCCAAACTCTGGGTCCAGTCAGGCTAAGCTGGCAGTTTTAATTGGACAACTCCCTGAGCTTCTTTATCCTTTATTCCTTATGCATTCTGAATTTTGACTCTTCAAGTTTGAAAGGGGGCATGGGAAAGAGCATATTACTTTACTGCTGGAAAGAGATCTGTGTATGGAATCCTAAGCAGGTAACTTTTTAGCAAAATTGAGGATATTTAAAGTATGCAGAACTCAGTTCGTGCAGAAAGATAGATTAGGTGAACTATTAGGAGCTTTTCCATTTCTGATTTTATGCTTCTGAGAATACAATGCTTGCCACCAATGCCTGAAAGTCATTATTCCAGTGTTCCCTTTCTGCTGATGAGAGAAACGCCCCTCAGAGATCTCTACATATTCTTAGCATGTAAGAGCTGGCAAATTAGGCAGGGAAAATGGGAGTAAGTTAAAGGATATTGTAATACCTAGATGGAAAAATAATGGAGTTCTGAATCAGACTACCTACAAAATACCCTAGAAGGTTATTTTGATGCGACTCATTCTGAGCTGTGCATATTATGATTAGAAAATAAAACTCAAATAAATTTGAAAGTTTGTAAGTAAAATAACCAGTAAATTAAAACGATGTGTTCTGAGAGTGCTACTCCTGTGTCTGTATTTTCTGCTAGCTACTACTTCCCCAGTTCACAGAAGAAAGTTACGCTTGTGAATTAGAAGGCAGACTGTGAAGGCTATAATGCAGCACAGCTACTCTGGTCTTGGATGGCAGTTGGACAGCACTTGTGAATGACTGCAGCAGCAGGGAGTGCAAAGAGGGGTCTGCCCACCAGCAAATTAACAAAAAGCTTACTGCCTAAAAAGGCAATATAGAGCACAAACTCAGTCAAGGCTGAATAAAGCTTACAGGACTGTGCACTCCAATTAAAAATCTAAATACAGAAACATAAACATTGCAAAACATAGCAATTTGTTTCCAGTTACATATTTTAAGCAAAAGGTAGCGGGTGTTTTTTTTTTCTGGTTTTATGACCAGAAGAGGAAGAAGCAAATGCACCTTTTAGTTCTCAGATTGCACATGTTATTTCTTTGCAGCATCACTTAGCAGGGAGAAAGCCCAGTGCAGAAAAGAAGACCCTAAAGTTAGAGATGTTGAAAATTACTTAGGATGAGATATGAAAAGAGAAAAGGTGTTCTTTCGAGGGAAAACTTGCTATGGTATTTCTGACTGTAAACATACTTTTGGACTTGTGCTGAAGATAGGTATGGAGAGACTGTAATAATATGGACTATACAAACACATTATGGAAATACTGATTGGTTTCACTGTTAAAATTAAGGTATTTTAGTGATGTAGTTCTATCAAAGTAATTACTTAGAAGAAATTTTAATGACAGAAACTTAGTGTAGCACAACAGAGATTTAGATCCATTGTCTTTAGCCCATATATTTATTGATAAAAATTAAAGGTGATGTTCTCTGTTTTTCCAAAATAAAGCAGTGGTACTCTGCACCACCCCTGCACTGACTGTAGGTATAAAGGTGTAGTCAGTGACTGACTGAGTTTGACCTGTGAATCCTAGAGCAGGAGACAGCTGCAGCTGAGGTTGCATCGCCAAGAAGGCCAGGACTGCAGCAAGCTCTATGCAAAGCGACTGTTTTTTTGCTTTTGTTTTTTTAAGTGGTTAAGTCCATATTACTTTAAATATGCAGACTCTTAGACATTTATCTACTACTCAGCTCTTTATTCTCCAAAATAATAGCTGGCATAGGTTGAGGATTCTTCTTTATATTTACTTTACGGGAAGGTGTTCCACAGAGGATCAGTTCAACTTTTTCGTCTTCCTGCAATCTCCTTTCCTAATAATTGGTTCGGTAAGAACACAACTACATCTTTTAACTCTAGTTTCTTGTTATAGAGGAGTTCTGTGTCGTAGCTTCACTATCGTTTGTAAGAATTTTTGTAATGTGTTGCTTCAGGGATATCTACTGTACAAACATAAAAGAATAACAAAGGCTTTTGATTGCTAAGTTTTGACAGAGGCCAGATAAGTTAGCAAGCAGATGGATTTGGAGATGTTAGAGGAGATGACTCCTAAATGTGGTTACTGTAATGGAGAAACAGAACTTTGGCAAATACATAAATCTCATTGAAATCAATATTTTCTGAGGAGAAATTGGCTCCTGAATTGAAGATTTTCTTAGGAAAAATGTTTATTGACCCTACAAGTTAAAAAATCTTCGTGCCTGGTTGTTTGTGACTGGTTGTTTTGTGTTGGGTTTAGATCAGTATAATACATTGATTTTTATACAAAAACACATGAAGATAGTTCTTGTTTAGGAGATACAGAGAATGCCCAGAAGATAATAGGGTTTGTGTGGCTTTTGTCATGATTACTGAGTTGGGGAAGGAGCCTCATGGTGTGGGACAGGTCTGGAGGGACTCAACAGATAGAGGTGAAGCTCAGAAGCTGGTATGAGATGCGATACTGAAAGAATCATCCTACATAACATTGCAGAGTGCTTGGCTCTGGATTCAGAAACTGTAAATAAACCAATGAAGGTATGGAAATTTACACCACTTTCAATTGTGGTCCTTCATAATATGTGCTAGAAAAATACCTAGAAATTCTTGTGTAAGTATGATCATCATCAAACACAATCATAAACAGTCTACTTTACATCTTTTTTGTGTAGAAAATCACAGATTATTTATTCAGACAGGATAAAGTGATAAAACTTTACTAATATCGATGCAGATATATTGGCCCATGACAATATTATTCAACTATTGTTATTACTATGGTATAGCAAATTTTTACTTCCAGAGACTAATCTGGAAACTCTTTTTTCCTGATGCTTAACTTCACTGAACATCTAAAATAGTACATCGCAGTAATTTGAGGTACAATGTGAGAATGGGAACAAAAATCATGATTTTTATGACCTTCTTTTATGCTTACGGTATGTTTACGGTAATTCCAGAAGGAATAGCGTTTTTTTTTGAGTCATTAATTTAAATCTAGTTTTGGACTACCTGTTGGCTCTAATTAGATGTAAGATTCTACTTTAGTGGAGAAATATATTTCTGTAGTGGAATTTAAAAAAAACTCCTAGTAGTGTCTTTGCTGGTTTATTTGAAACCATTTTTGTCAAGATGTAATGCAGTAACCTCATGATGAGATACATAATGATAATTTTTGATGGAGTTATCTCAGTTTTTATGCTGATAGTCTTTGGAATCCGTAGGAAGATGTGCAGTACTTCTTTGTGCAAGATGACTGAGAGATTAACAAAAGCAGAATTTTAAAAAAGTGTAAGTGACCATGAGATATTCAGGGTTGCCAGACAGGAAGAGGCTGAATGAATACTTTATTCTTCAGTAACAGATAAATCCACCCAGAGCAAATTTTAAAGTAGAGTTTTAGAAGAGATGTGTATTTCACTTTTTAAAGGAGTCATAAGTAATTTTCCTCACACACACAAATGTGACAGCAGAGAAACTCCAAAGATGATCTCTAAAATTTTAATTTAATTTTTGTCATGTCTACTTATTATCACAAAGGTAACCTCTTAAAATGTAGCCAATATTTTGGTCTCCTGTAGATAGGAATCATATATGATCTCCAGTGACCAGTTTAAATGTTTTTAGGTTATATCTGGGAAAAAAGCTATTTATGATTAAAGGTGCTTTTTTAGAAGAATAGGAGCTGAACACTTGTACTGTGCTTATGTATCCGCCAAACATATATGCTGGTTTGGGTGACAGTCTGTTGCTTTGAGCGTTGGTGGTTTATGCATTTCTGATTTTCTTATAATCTTAGAAAATTGCAAAAAGCAGCTACTTCATATGTAAAAATCAGCTGTCCATACTGTGCTGCGTATGTCCAGTATGTCTGGATACATTGGTCATGGAACTCCTTTTGATGGAAACCTGAATTTATGTTGATTTAGTGGGCTGGTAGCTTAAGAGTTCACACACTTCTTGCCTGCTCCATAACTTTATCCCCATTTCAGGTCAAAGCTCAGAGGAGGTGGCGTGGCAGTAGCTGAGACGGCAGTGGTTCCCTCCTGGAGAGCCCTGGCCTTGTAACAAACACGGCTCTCTCCTCCTGAAACAGCACTGCTGAGAGATGGTGATGGGAAAAATAAAATGCACAAGTTCAATAAAAGGAGGCGTTAGTTAATGGCAGAGTTGCTGCTTCTTATCGGGACATTATTTTCATCCTGTACTGTTTTCTTCCTGAAGGGTTGAGTTACTGAGCAAACAGAAACTTTAGAAGCCAACATTATGTCTATGTGCAATGAAGCCAAAGGGTAAATATTCATTCTAGCTTTGAAGCTAAAGGCCAGATTTTTTGAGCCCATTCATATTCTGTGCGTTTGGGCTTCAGTTTTCATGACAGTCAGATTGACTCCCTGCATGAACACTGAATTCAACATGAAGAAAAATAAATTATTACATGAGTATTTTAATTCTAATACTAATTTTTACTTAAGTGGCTATTAAATTTGAGTGCTTAAAAATTTAACTTTATAAATTAAATATTTATTGAAGTATAATTCTTAAAAATTACTAATATGACTTTTTAGAATAGATTAAAATATATGTGTTCATATTATTATTTTTGGTATTTGGTTAGAATTTGTCAATAAAACTAGTTTTTAATGATACTTTGGAGAAATATTTTACTTATATTGATGTCAACCTTTGTAGTAATATATAATGAATAAATTTAGAAGCATCTGTGTGGTTTTGCTTCATGTACTTGACATGACTCTGGCCTTTTAACTTTCAAAATATTTCTCCAATTAAGCTTTTCAAGCCCTTAAGGCTGTCCACAGCTGCTGCAAATTGATTTCTCCCATGATGATATTTAGAGTCCCTTGCTGAAACATGAGAGGGCAAAATAATCAGCCTCTTTTAATATTTCTTTTTATCCTTTTGGACTTCTTGCACATTTCTAAAGGTAATCTGAAAAGTTGTGTTTTTCTTCCTTTCTTCTTCATCTTCCTCTTTTCTGCTGATCTTGAAAATGTTTATTTCTAAAGGCCATCTTGTCTGGGGTTAATCCTAAAAATGTCCTGCATGAGACCTTTGGTGAGAAGAAATCTAAAGCATAAATAAGAAGGCCTGAAAAATTTTTAAAAAATAGAATTGTAAGCTTTTGGAGTGCTGTAGGAAAGACTGATAAGGTGGTTTGTGTCAGATGTTTGCAGGCTGCTGCAGGTTAGGTATGAGTAGGCAGGAACTCGTGTGGAATTGCTCCTTACTGGTGAAACGAACCATAGCATGGGAGCTGTGTAATGCTTCACTCTGGGAAGTTCCTTGGAGACAGCATGCTGGAGTGGCCTTGTGCTGCTCTTCTCAGTGGGAGTCTGTCGGTCACCTCAGGAAAAACGATTTCTCACTACTTTAGCCTTACTTCTAGTGGTTCACTATAGCATTTCTTTGCACGTGATCCTTAGACTTGCAGAAACATTTGAACAGCACTCACTGAGTTTCTGGTTATACCTGTGCCTCAGCTGCTCGGGCACGTATCTCACTTGGCTTTCACCTAGACAGCTGGAGTAACAGCTACAGTGAAGAGATGGTGGCAAAGATTTCCGCATGAAATCCATGCTGGCTGCTCTCTTCAGGTCCATACAACCTATAACCTTGGGTCTTCACCACTCTAGCTAGGTAAAGATAACATATATCTGTACCCATAACATACATGTGCTACAAATGATAGCAATGACTTGTAGCACAGTGGACACAGCAACTAAAAATTTTAAATAATATGTTTTGATAGTCAAGTGTTTTCTATTTGTGTGGGGTATTGGCTTAACTGAGTGATATTGATACTGTTTCTGCTTTTTGATTAGATGTCTCTTTTTTTTTTTAATGGAAAATCACAACATTGAAGGTAGATCACTGTTACAGAAATTCCATCCTGAATGTTTGGAAGGATGATCAAGGCTGCAAAATGTTCCCTTTTCCTAAATTTAAGGAACAGGCAGAAATATCAAGGAAATGTATTCATTACAAACAAATAATAATAAAAAAGAAAACTATGTTCAATTCCTAACATATTTGTGAGCTTCCATATATTTTATTTTTGCCTGAACATTGAATTTGCCAAGCCACGGAGGCAGCCTGAAGTTATTCATAGAGTCATGACTAGAAAAACACCACTGCAGCAAAGTGATTACTGTTTTTTTGAATAGGACATTTGGTAGGTTTCCAAAGAAAATGCAATGCTGCTACTTTGATCTCCTCAGAAAGACAGGCCTGTCCCAGCCAGGGGCGCAAGGGTAGGAGGCTTGGCAGATATATGAAATGCCTTTTTTTTTTTTTAAAAAAAGAAAAAAAAAGCTCTTATTTACACATGGGATATAAATGGTGTTTGACCTGACTTGCACATATCCTTACAGTTTTTCTCTGTCTTTCTTTTACGAATGGTGTGGGGGCCACCATTTAGCTGCATGATACAGTTCTAGGGCTAATTAGGTCTAATATAGTTGTAGTTGATATATGGTGCTCTGTTAATATGGTGACAGTTCTCCCTCTACTTAAACACGTGGCGTTATGCCATACTATGTAGA
Organism: Rhea americana; assembly: GCF_003343005.1. Classification (NCBI taxonomy): domain Eukaryota; kingdom Metazoa; phylum Chordata; class Aves; order Rheiformes; family Rheidae; genus Rhea; species Rhea americana. The sequence continues at coordinate 10,904,723 of NW_028186756.1, read as the reverse complement.
CAAAACAGTTTATGAGGAATTGATGCAGGTATCTCTTTTACAGTGTTGCATCTCCTGTGTCATTCTTTACACATCCTCAGTAAGGGGAAAATATTTGGTAAAAATCAGTCATAGCCAGTCTAACTCATGCTATCCATCATTTAAGTCATTTGCTTTATGTCAGTGCTACAGGCAGAGCGTTGATAGATTTTATATATATATATATATATATGTGTGTGTGTGTGTGCGCGCAGTAATTGAATATATTTGTATGTTTTTAGATCTCAGATTTTCAAAATACTCTCTGTAGCTTCCAGGTCAATGTGCTAGTGACTGGGAATATAGGAATTTGGTTTGCCTCAAACCATCTTGAAACTGCTCTGCTCTTACACTAAATGGTTTCATATAATCATAGAATCAGTAAGGTTGGAAGGGACCTCTGGAGATCATCTAGTCTGACCTCCCTGCTCAGCAGGGTCACCTGGAGAATGTAAGACAGGGTTGCGTCCAGGCAAGCCTTAAAGATCTCTAGAGAAGGAGACTCCACAACCTCTCTGGGCAACCTGTTCCAGTGCTCTGTCACTCTCACAGGGAAGAAATTCCCCCTCACAGTCAGGCAGAACTTCCTGTGCTTCAATTTCTGCCCATTGCCTCTTGTCCTGTCACACAGGACAACTGAAAAAAGTTTGTCCCCATCCCCTTGACACTCTCCCTTTGGGTACGTGTACACATTGATCAAATCCCCCCTCAGTCTTCTCTTCCCCAAGCTAAACAGGCCCAGCTCTCGCAGCCGTTCCTTACAGGGCAGGTGCTCCAGCCCTCTGATCATCCTTGTAGCCCTGCGCTGGACTCTCTCCAGTAGCTCCATGTCTCTCTTGTACTGGGGAGCCCAGAACTGGACCCAGTACTTGCGATGAGGCCTCTCCAGGGCTGAGTAGAGGGGCAGGATCACCTCCTTCCACCTGCTGGCAACACTCTTCCTAAGGCACCCCAGAAGACTATTGGCCTTCTTGGCCACAAAGGCACACTGCTGGCTCATGGTCAATCATCCACCAGCACTCCCAGGTCCTTCTCTGCAGAGCTGCTCTCCACAAGGTCAGCCCCCAGCTTGTACTGGTGCGTGGGGTTATTTCTCCCTAGGTGCAGGACCCTGCACTTGCCCTTGTTGAACCTCAGGAGGTTCCTCTCTGCCCAGCTCTCCAGCCTGTCCAGGTCTCTCTGAATGGCAGCACAGCCCTCAGGTGTGTCAGCCGCTCCTCCCAGCTTGGGATCATCCACAAACTTGCTGATGGTGCACCCCATCACCTCATCCAGGTCATTTATGAAGAAGTTGAACAGGATGGGAGCCAGTACTGAGCCCTGGGGGATGCCACTAACCACAGGCCTCCAGCTGGACTCCACGCCACCAATGATGACCCTCTGAGCTCTGCCTTTCAGCCAGTTCTCAATCCACCTCACGACCCACTCGTCTAACCCACACTTCCTGAGCTTACCTAGGAGGATGTTATGGGAGACAGTGTCAAAAGCCTTGCTGAAGTCAAGGTACACAGCATCCACTGCTCTGCCCTCATCTACCCAGCCAGTCATTCCATCACAGAAGGCTATCAGATTGGTTAAGCAGGATTTCCCCTTGGTGAATCCATGATGACTACTCGTGATCATCATCTTTTCCTCCACATGTCTGGAGATGACATTCAGAATGAGCTGTTCCAGTTTTGGTATGCTGGGGTTTCAGGTGCTGAAAGTTGGTTAAGGAGACGTTATCATAGCTGGAAGTTCAAATTTGGCTGACTAACCTGTTGCTACAAAAAGGTATATGAAAGTTGTGATTGTGTGAATTGGTAAACATCAGAAATAAAGATGTTATGCTGTTGTTTAGTTTGGCATTTAGTCTTGATCCTCTTATTAGCCCCTGAAATCTCCTCCTCCAGTAAATGCAGGGAAGTCCCATCCCCTCTATGCACTTTATTTGAAAAAAGCCAAGATCTAACTTCTTCAGCACAGTTTGCAGTGTCATTAATTTGTCACTAAATCAGTTTGTCTACATGAATTTTGTTTGCATGCTGTTATTGATGTACATTTAATACTAAATTTAAGCTTTCACTGAAGTAAATTCTGGTCAGAAGACCAATTGGATAACACTGTGATTAAACCTCTGTTATCAGTAGCACCATTGCTCTTTTAGATAGTGCATGGTTGAATGTCATCTCATTCAGTTGTTATCAGAGGGCTGCCACTGGTTCATTAAAAGCTTTGCCCATTGAAATGGCAACAATCTAATGACTTTATATAAAAGTTTTGCTTCCAAGGGACTCCGTTGTTCATGGTAGACATGATGTAAAATAAATTATTCTGAGAATTGTTTAGTTACTACATTTTATCACAATTAAAAGCTAGGTGTTTGAATTTAAGAACAGTAGAATTTAGTTTGCTTTCTCGTTTAATTTTATCATTAAAATGTGCAAGACAGGAAACAAATTTTGCTAGTAGAAGCCTGAATCTTTAGTGTCTCACATAGACTTTTTTGTTAGGTTAATTGCTTCTTCTCCAAATGAACATTATGCCATCCAAACTCCTTGTCATATTTATTCATATTTTCAGTGGTGCATGCTAATTTTTTGTGACAGTTTTTCTTAGGACTAACTTTGAGATAAATGTGGCATTATTCTTAGACTACATGGGTTTTTTTGGAGTAAGGAATGAAAAATCAAATTCAAGACATTTTTAAATGGATACTTAAAATAAAAAACTATAGAGCCAGAGATTCCATATGTCTCGTTGGGAGTAACAGGTTAGTAGAGCAAATTTCAGCCTTCAAAAATTTAAAAACTTAATAATTCACTTTCAGACACTCAATATTAAAAATTAGTTTACCCATTGCATCTTCACTGCCTTACTGACAATAAGGAAAGTTTTCCTAGTTGATTGAAGCTGACTAACAGATCAGTTATAACAATGTATATTGTATGTTGTTTAGTAATGTACAATCATCTTAAACATGATTGGGAAAAGGTAAATAAAAATACAGTCAAACAACAACAAGGCATAAGAGAATGTTTCTCCAAACTTCTGCCTTACATGCAATCTAACCTGTGGTCAAACACAGATTACTAACTGAATGTATTGAAAATTAGTTTCATAAAATCTCTTGGCACAGATAGCAACAATGTGTAATTATGTCCTTGCTGTGCTCTGCTCACTGATTAGCATTGAAGGGGAGGGACTAGAATAGAATAGGCATAGTAGGAAGGCAGCCAGCACATTATCTGCCACTTGAGTATACACAACTCTTAATTAATCAAATTGGCGAAGTATCAGCTGGCACTTAGTGACTGTATGTGTTCGGCAGTAGTCTTATACAAAATGTAGTTTTTTGACATAATCAATGATTATTATTGGAGACATCACAATTAAACAGTTACAAGTATGTTATTAAACTCTGTTGATGGTGTTTTCTGTGAAGGGTAATGAACTGTGCATACCAGAATTAATTTTATTCGTTTCCACTGAATTTGACTCCGTAGCCACTTTGAGTAAGACATCAACTGACACAAGGTTAGACGCTTTAATCATTTTGACAGACTCTAACTGTCATACTGTGTCCTGAAGGCAGGGTATTTTTTTTTTATCTAGCTTTTGTGTAAATCTTAGTGAATAATAATAAAAAAAAAAACACGCCACACAGTGTTTGTTTATGTTAGTAAGCAATTAGCTTTCCAGTGTCTTAAGAAACTTACTACATGAAAAACAAATAGCAAAGAATATATCCATATAACTAAGTTTTCACATCTTTGAACTTTTTCCCCATTCTAATGAGAAATTCTGTTGTTCAAATTTTGTTGCTGTTCAGCATTGAAATGTCTCTTTTGAAGTTTGACATTGATAACCGAAACTTGTTGGTATTGCTCCTTTGTTACAGCCTTGTTTACTCAGTCTGTCTCAATGTTGCACACGTTATGCTTGCAAATACTTTAAATCCATGCAGGAGCAAGGGCCTTACTGATTCTGATAATCCTCCTGAATAAGAGCATCTTGCTTGGGAGCATATAGCACAACCTGACACGAACAATTCAGGGTCATTCTCCGAGCCAGCAGAAATTGGAATACCATGAACCTGTCTTTATTTTGCAGTATCAGGTGCAATATTCACTTTAGTCAAAAAGAGACTCTGTCTGCACATACGTGTGTATGTATTTGTATCATAGAATCACAGAATAATTTAGTATGGAAGGGATCTCTGGAGGTTTTGTAGTCCAACGCCCTGTTCAAAGCGAGGCTAATTTCAAAGTTACATCAGGTAGCTCAGGGTTTTGCCCAGATAAGTTTGAAACTCTGGAAGGATGATGATTGCACAGAATTTCTGAAGCCCTATTCCAGTGCTTTATCATTCTTTCTGTGTTTTTTTTTCCCCACTTTTATCTGCTCAGACTTTCCCTTACAATGGGACCATTGCTTCTTGTTCTTTCACTGTCCACCTCTGAGAAGAGTCTGTCTCCATCTTCTTTATAACTTTCTCTATAACCTGACAGTTGAAGACAGCAGTGAGGCTCCCCTTAAGCCTTCTCTGCTCCAGGTCTGCAAACACAGTTCCCTCACCCTTTCCTGACACACATTCTCCAGCCCCCTGTCACCATAGTAGTCTTCTGCTGGCCCTTCTCCAGTTTTTCGGTATCTCCCTTCTTCTGGGAGGCCAAAACTCGGGAGACACAGCCTCACACGTCCTGAATAAATGTTTACTTGCTTCTCTCAAATGTCGGCTACACTGCTGTTAACGCAGCGTAGTATGCCATAAGCCTTTTATTGTCACAAGGGTAACGTAGTGACTCAAAGTAGTCCCTGTATTAACCCCTGAGGAAGACTTCTAACTGGCTGCTGGTTTCAATTAGACTTTGAATTGTGGACCACAACTCTAAAAGCCCAATAGTTCAGTCGTTTTTTTCACTATCTGTATCACCTTCTGTTCAGTTGCAATCTCTACCACTCAGTTTAGGGGATGCTCTTGGAGACTGTTGAATACTTTGCTAAAGTCAAGGTAAATGACTAGCACTGCTCTGACCTTGTCTGCAGGGTAGTTATTTTATTATAGAAGGCCATGGGGTCAGGCAGGTACAATATATCCATGGCTGCACCCAATCATTTTCTTGTCCATCGTGAACTGGCATCCAGAGAGATTTACTCTGCAATTTTTCTATGGATGAAGTGGGGCTGGTTGGCCTGTAGTTCCCTGGAACATCCTTCTTGCCCTTATCAAAATAGATATAATGAGTGCCATTTTCCGGCAATCAGAGCCCTCCCACATTCACTGCAGTGTTTCGTAAGCGATTGAGAGCAGTCTCTCAATGATACCAGCCAATTCCCTCAGCACAATTGGAGACATCCTCGCCAGTCCTGTGGACTTGTGTCTCTGTATGTGCACGCATGTGTAAAACCATGTTTAAATCTCTATGTTCTCCGTCATATGTGTGACTGGGTATTGAGATAGTGAATCATTCTGTTAGAGAGATGAAAGAAAAAGTTAAAAAAATGAAGACCTTTTAAGATGATTTCAGATTAATTACCTGTTTCTCCACAGTAATTGATTACTGTAGAAAGATCCCACTGTGAGCAGAATGCTAAAGAAGCCAATTAAAGGACAACATGGGGTTGAAGGTGGGAAGTAGAATTTTAGTAGTTGAGGAAGCATGCAAAACCTTGGAAGTATGTAGCTGATAAAAGCAATTTTTGTCAAAATAGAAGCACTCTTAGGATAAGTGAAGAGGTGATGCTTTAAGAGAAAACTGTGGTGTGTAATGTATTAATTTCAAAAAGCTGCAAATGTGCAGAGCAGCAGGGATATAGTATTGCTTTTAGTTACTGAATTAATACTTCTTGAACATAGGTGCCAGATATTGCATAATAAATTGAGGTAAGTCATATTAATCCTAGCTGCAAACTTATTTATAGTTTAGAAACAGTTTAGCAATTTCACGTTAAACCTTCTAGTGTCATATATTTTTACAACCATGTAGCATCATTGACTAATCTATCTAGTCTTTTGCCTTTGCCATTTCCAATGGGTAAGTGCATTACTTATGGCAAAAATTCTGATTTTATTTCCAGGCACCTTGTGCAGCTGAATTTCATCACATGAGTTCAAGGTCATCCAAATTTTCCTACAGATATCTCTAGTCCTCCTTTGTGGTGATGATGTCTTACTGCTTTTAGTTATTACCAGTTTTCATTAATAAGTTCCAACTTCTTGCCACGTTCAGAATAAAATGATAAAGATAATCCATTTGACTTTCTTTAAGGACCACATTGCTCTTTTCCTTTTATTCATGTTGTAAAATTCATGCATAGCTCTTAATTTTTTCTCAGTTCAAACAATAATGCCTCACATTGTATAGTGAAACATGTTTCATTGAAGTTCAAAGCGATGAGATTTACTGCATTTTCTTTGTCTAGAAAATTAGTTATTTTATGAAAAAAAAGATATGCATATACTTCTGATTACTTATTACCTCATTTTCCATTTAGTCTTTGGCTTCTCTTTGTTCCTCCAGAATGTGATTTCAGTTTTACATACTATATGATAAGTTTAATGAATCCACAGTTATCTAGCTGTGTTTGTCTTCCTCCTTCCTCATCTGAAATTTAGACATAACATATGCTGTCCTGCCGGTTCTAGCACTTTCCCACTTCGGTAGATATTGATAAAATATCTTTGACATTTAAATATGTTACCAAAATTTGCTCACAGATTTCTGCAATCAAGTTCTTTGAAGTATAATTCTAGAGATGACAAGTGCAAGAAAAGGAGAGGTTTTTTCCTTCTAAGTTCTGAATGAGTGACTGATGCTCTCTGCTGAAAAACTAGCATTTTCCTGGTAATAATAGGTAACATGAACGAAAGGCTGGGATAGGATATTATTCAAGCTGACAAAGTTTTGTGCAAACCAAAGATTGACTTTCAAGTTTTCAAGAATAATTAATGATCACGTAGAGATGAGTGTTACAAGCATTACTTGGCAACTCTGTAGTACTCATGTTATAAAATGTTTCCTATTGATACAGAAAGCAATAAATATTTACCCTTAAGATCTACTACCAGGAAGAGGTGGACTGTTTGGGGAGAATTTTCTGGCTGTCACTCAGTAAACATGCAAAACTGTGGCTTGATTTTTATGCACAACTGGCCTTCTGTACAACTTTTGGCAGTACAAAGAAATCTTAAAGTAAGGGCAACTTACTTGCATGAAGTTATTTACTCTGTTCATGATAATGAAGTACTATAAAGTAACCAAGGGTAACTAAGGGATATATAATTTATACAACACTGGGTATCAGAGCTGTGAAGATACTGAAAAGCCATCATTTATCAGGATTGATCAGCTCTGTAGTTCTTTTAGAGACTACTGTTCCTTTTCATGTCCCTTTTAGAAAACAGATGATAGAGCACCTGTTTTGTGAGCTTCTTGCTCATCTATCTCATCTTTCATTTGAAGATTCATGTACATAATACATAAGACTATATTTTTGCTGCATGGTTAACATCTGTTTTAGATCTGCATAAATAAGAATCAACCCAGCAGATAGCTAAAAGCACACTTCCCATAAGAGCTGGGATTAGAAAGATGTGGAATTACATGTATTGAACAGAAGGAGCAGGCAGAAGATAGATGGTTAAAAGAAAAAAAAAAAGAAAGAAAAAAGAGAGGAAGAATTCTTCTGTCCTTTAGAGGACACTGAGAGACGTTTTCTTTCCCCAAAATTTGGGAGTGGAGAGAGGAAACAAGAGAAAAGAGGGAAAATTCAGCAAAGTAGACATGAGGAAAATCCTAATATTTAGATATCACTATACAGAGCTATTCTTTGCCTTTCCTGTAATTCAGCTTTGAAACTTTTCAGGTAGCCTTGTCCTCACCAGACAGTGGAGGAGGAGAAGTAATGATAGCTGAGAAGTACTGTGTGTAACCTGCAAGTATTCTTTGCTTGACTAAAAATAGGAGGTCAAATGTGAATTTCTGTTGTTCCTTAGGAACAGACTGTGCCACATGAAGGAAGCGGAGATTAGGCAGCAGCGAGTTCCCTTTGTTTGTGCTAATGTTGCTGTCGTTAAAGGGTAGAAGCTTTTCAGTTAATTTATTGTGTTTAACAATATACACAAATTGGGCTAGAAAAAAACACTATTCTATGTCCAAAATTTTTAAAAAATATATTTTAAAATCTTCCTTTGGTAATAGTTCTACTACAGATGTGTCGAGTAGATGGTGTCAGTCTACCAAAAGCTGTGTGCGTGGGAGGCAGGGGGTTGCTTGAGTCACATGTTGCTTAACTGCAACTCAGGTGCTTCTTGGTCACCTTCAGGGTTTGGGAGTACAGAACAAAATTTATGGTTAGCAGGAGAGGAGGAGCAGAGACCATGTTACCTCTTCAGAGCATGGTGATCAGGGAGCAGAGATCTGTTTATTTTTTGATAATTCCTGAATGACAAGAGAAAATCTCTCAGAATGGAAAACGCGAATACAACAAAATTTGTGTCTTCAGGAAGAAGCGACAGACTCCGTTCTGATACTAGAGGAATTTTTATTTTTCAGCTGCTCCCTCACAGTGAAAAGATATATTAAAAAGTGGCTTTTCGTTGCCTAGAATTAATAAACTACTTATAAAAACATGTCACAACACAACAGCCAGTTCCTAGTCTGGAAAACATGACAAACTTCTGGGATGGATGTAGTGTTTTTAACTGTTGACTGGTACTTTCAGAGACTGAAGCCTTTGCAATATTGAGAAAACACATTCATCATGAGCAGCACAAATCCCTGCCCTAATCTGCTTTGCAGTGTTGCCAGGAGGAGTGTTTCTCAATGGCAAGGGAGAAGGGGGGAGTTTCTCCCCGAATACTCCCCGTTTACACCCAGCGCGGCCTTACCAGCCAATTTGGGCTCTAGCCGCCCTCAAGCACGAGCAGCAGGGCTGCTTTGGCACGGCGCTCAGCTTGGATTAGCGTCGCGCGCGGCGCCGCACGGCCGGCCGGCCGGTGGCAGCTGCGGAGGGAGCGGGGAGCAGGCGAGGCCGGGCCGCTGCCCCGCGAAGCCGAGCAGGCGGGGGCCGGCGGCCGCAGCTCTCACGAACCCTTAGCTTTCGCAGCGCGTGAACGGCTCATCTGAAGGCAGGTGGCTTTCTGGTCTTACTGTTTTATTTATTACCTTTCTTTGCAATTTTTAATTGGAATTAGATTCAAGCAAAATGCCAGATCGTTCTCTGTAGATGCACCGTGTTGGCTTAAAAATTGAAGGTTTTATTTACTCTTCCCCCTGCCCCGCACCAAGCTAACAGCTTGCCAGGTAAACTAATTCAAAAACTGAGCTTTGCTATTTCTCTTTTAAAAGAGCTCGTCATTTTTAAACCTCTTCTGAACAGCTGTCCTGCTGTCCCTCTCTGTCAGACCGTTTAGACAATTTGCAATGTATTTTTCATACTGTTGACAATATGGGAGTGAACAACCGAACAGCTATGGGCTTGTAGGCCGGTTCTGCGGTGACAATTATGACAATAACACCATAATTACGTGACGATGCTCTGGGCAGAGGGAGAGGCAGGTCTCCTCCAGCAATATGGCTGGCTGCACTTCAGTATAATTCTGTTTTCTATTGCAGAAATTTTTTCTTCTAAACAAAAACAACCTGCTGCTGGATAGCTTACTATTAAATTTATGGTAATTTTAGATGGCATGTGCTTGCACTCCCTGTGCGACTTACGATCTGTGTTTCCTGAAGGAATGCTAAGCCCCAGCCTGCCTTCCCAGGGCTGTCGCACGCCTTGCAGAGGGCTTCACCTCACATCACATAACACCCCAGTAAAATCGGGAAAACCGCCTAGGAATTATAAATTGGTGGCTGAGGTTCAAATCACATTGAGGGTCTTAGCTTTTTGGGGAGTCAGCCAAGCCTGTGTATTTTAAAAAAACCTAGTTCTAGTTTTAGAAGCGTAACCATTAGTTCACCCAAGCAGCTGGGAAAGTGTGGTACTAAGTAACCTGACAAGAACGAAGTATCATGGAAAATTTGCCAAGTTTTGAAAAGAAATAAGAGTGCTGTGTTTCTTGGGTGGAAAGGAAAAAAGATTGTTAAGTGAAGACCAGGAGCAATGAGTGTGGCAAGGAAAAACACAGCAGCAAACGTGTGCTATGTGCTACAAAAAAAAGTTTTGATTATATTTTAAATATACCATGAATGAAAGAAAGCTTCCTGACAACACTACCACAATATTTAAAACTATTTCCTACGTTATAGAGAATAGTTGGATTAGGTTAATTCTAAGTAAGGCTCATCAAGCTTGGTAATACCTATTTAAGTTTCTGTAGCTAAATGAGATACAAGGGTCTAGAAGCACCTTTGGAATGAAGCCCTATACATGTATCTGCCTACCTGTGTGTGTATTTCAGTTTCTGTAGGTGCTTGTCAATCTGACAAATTTAATAGTGTCTGTGTAAAAGAAAACATAGTCCACATAATTAGTTACTTCAATAGACTTACCTGGTTTTAACTGAAAAAGTAGGTAACTTAAATATTGTCTTTGGCTGTAGTAAACTACCACTGAATTTTTTAGTTACAAGTACATTCAAGTTCATCTCCCTTCTTACGGAGTTTCATACTAGGATTTACTGCAGGAATATTTATTCCTCACAAGTTCTTCTAGTGCTCAAAATGAATATACATTTTAGAGAGTAAATACTTTCATTTCTACGGGACATTTGAAAAAAAACTGTATGTGGATGTGGTTGGCTGTTATGGTAGAAAAGCACACAGAATGGATTTTTGTTAAAATGACTAGGATTAGAATAGATCTTCTACAGCCTTTGTATTTTCTCATTTAGAAATAAGTTGTTGAAAAATACTTTTCAAATACTTTTAAAGTAGATATTTGTACATAAGAACCAATAGCAATGGTCAGCAAAATTGTCTAATAATCTTTAGTGCCCCAGGATGGATTAATGCAGTTCCAGCCAAAAAGAAAAAAAAATTACAACAATAATGACATGTGCTTACATGACCCTGTTGCAGATTTTCTCAGAGTTGCACCGTTTTTGTTTATGTATTCCTTCTGCTCTGTGTGGAAAGTGTAGCTGTGTGTTTATTTCCCGAATATTACTTTATTTTAAAAAACGACTGTCAGTAACAGAACTGTAATGAAAGAGCTCAGTAAATTACTGTCTGAAAAATGTCATCATCAGTGTGTTGTTCACTTAAAAGTATGCTTTTATATTGCAAATGTGCTACAGTAATTTTCTTTCATTTCAACTATTATAACAACGTAGTCATCTCAATTATAAGCTTAGTCCCATTGACTATTATTTTGTAGTAACAAACTCTTTTCTATTGTAACAATAATTCAGTTATTCATAAAACCGTATTGCCAGCATTTCCCTGAACTGACCTTGATTATCATTGTAACACAGATTTTTGTTAGCTCAGTGTAACTGCTTTAGATTTTTCTTTCTTTCTGTGTAATCATAATCATTCAGCTTACCCAGAATATCCCAGTAAGTTAATTATTATAAAATGTCCATTAACAGTTTCATTTAGATTCTGCTTCTCTCATGGAGAGATTTAAGCATGTGCTTAATTTTATGTGCAAAAGTGATTTATGTTGAAAGGGATTAGCACATGTTCAAATGAGATACAAGAGAAAGTCTTTGAAGAATCAAAAACATATTGAAATATAATTCCTACAATCTGCCTTTGTATAAAAACGCTTTAACATTATCTTAATAGTGTTCTATAGAGTAAAACAGGATTCTATAAAACTTTAAAAACCCATGCAATTTAATAGAGAATTGTATCTGTTATAAAATTCTTTAGACAGCTTTTAAATTTGCAGATAAAGTTATAGTTCTCAAATTAAATTTTATAGAGATCTTCAGTAAGAACAGATTTCAGATTAAAAACAAAATCAAAACCACTCTTCTTGCATTTTACCACAAAGTATTTTTTTTTCTCCCCTACATAAAAATAGCAGTAGAGGGAGGGTCGCCATATAAAATTTAGTATAGTCAAAGCTAATTTTTCCAAGGAAGTCATTCAAAGATAACTTGGTGAGGATATTTATAGATCTGTATTTTTTTTCACCATAGGTTCAGGGGAAGCCATTACTTAATGTGTTGTATCTATACCTGCAGCCACACTGGAGACTAGAGTGTAGAAGTCCTCCGCAGCAATGAACTATGCAAGTAGCTCAAGTTCACAGAACAGTTATTATGAATACTATTTTTGCCCAAAGTTTGTAATATATACAGTTCCTCAGGGCAGCACTAATCAGTGTGAAGTTTGATAATGTAAGTACAAAGTAAAACCTGTAGTTTGATTCTGATCCCAGTCAGACAAATGAAATGAAAGATATACTATTTAGTTTAGTTATTTTATTCCTCTAAATGAAATTACACCAATAACTGAAGAGATGTAGGACTCTACAATGAGTTTAGAGTTTGACTTCAGAAAATGCAAAGGAATATCTGAGAATAGTATATACAGGTTGATAGGAGTTACTTAGATATTGTGGGTACTGCAGCTGTTAAGATGATGTCCTTAGAGCTAGGTATTGTCACATCAATATTACAATTTTAAAATTAAAATAAAATTTTAAGTAAATTTTAAAATAAATCTTTGATCTCCATGGAGATTATGTGGGATACTCTGTTTGCAGCAAAAAGTGAAAACATTGATTTGGCCAGATTGCTTTCTTCATTTATTTGACTGCAACACCGAGTGTGGTGACATGGTGCTTCAGTGGAACTGTTGTGGAGCACCTCAGCACCAGAAAGTAACAGGTATTCGAAGTAAATGGCCATAGGAGCGTCACCAGGAGAGTGGGAAATAACACAGGCAAGTAAGTGGGGAGGTAAAATGGACACCCATGTACTTCTGATCAGTTTAGAGTAATGTGTGTCTTGTGCGGGGAGTGTCATGGTGTGTGCTAGAAAGCTTCTGTAGGAATTAAAGGCTCTTGTTCTCCATGATGTGCAAACCTGGCGTTCCTAATCTGCAGGCCTCCAGTGAGGAGCAGCTTTTCACTGCAGGGCTTGAAAGACAGGACCTCGGGGAATAGTTCAGAAAGAAGAAAGACACTTACGAAAAAGAATTTGCTGAGTGTCTCTAGTGCTGTTCACAGAAAAAAAATACTTCCTTTATTTCAGCAACAGCTTCTTTGGTATCCCCATTAATATACAAAGAGAAACCAGCGCACTGATAAAGCAAAGAAATGCACTGTGCTTTCCTAGGACAGTAGTCTCTGTGTGACTGCCTTCAGTAATCATATCTCCTGCTGTTACTCATTCAAATGTACTCCTGTGTGCCTCCAGCCCTTCCTATGGAATAGAGGTGTGGTTGCTTTCATTCACTGCTATTAATAAATTCTGTTTTCATTTTTTGCTGTATGATACTAATCTGTAGTGGAGAAAATCAGGACTCAGTAGGCCCATTAATATTAAACAGAAGCATAATCATAATTATCAAGTACATTCTATTACATCTTTCTAGTGATTCTCATGATCATGAGAGAAGCATTTTGCACATAATTGCAGATTCCACTCCTAAAAAACTTAATGACAATTAATTCCTCAGATGTATCAGGATAAGCCTTTTGTAACTTTCTGATAAATATCAGTTTTGTTAAGGAGCCTTACTTACTGTAAAGTAGCCTATTTTATCAGCATCAAAAGTACTATTGATAAAATACCTGAGAACTCTTACGAGGGAGAGCAATGAGGTGCTCCTCATCTCACTCTACGTAAAAATTTCTAAAAGCAGAAATAGAAGATTGCACATGCACATTCAAAAAAACCAAGAACCACATCCACATAGGTTCTGCCTTCTCTGCAGAGTAGTTTGCCTTAGCTGTAGCTTAGTGTATGAAAAATAGAAGATTGCAATGTTTTCCACTCTACTAGTGGAAGTCCTTGCATTTCTGAAATACACAACGTGCATGGGAGAGCTCGGCTTCCTTCCCACACAGTGGCTGTCGGTGAGCGGGAGGCAGCGGGGGGCATGGGATTCTGGTCAGGTCACAGGACTCTTGTTCCAGCCTGTTGGCTCTGGTGATTGGTGGTGGCTCCTGTGCAGGATGCTGAGGACGTGTGGTCATAGAAAGCATCTGGTCGATCATGTTTCCACTCTCCTGTTTTTGTGGAAGTTTTGCTCTAGAATAAAAGTGAGTTTATACAAAGTCACGTATTCTCACTCCCCCAGCTACCTTAAAAAAGAACCCTAGCGTTAGCAATTCCCATGCTAGGGACTATGCAAGACCCCCAGCTGTCATTGCTACACCTGTAATCCAGGGACAGTCATACTGGATCTGGTAACTACTTGTTCCCCGAAGCAGTGCGAGGCAGTGGAGTATCTATACTGTCACTTGCATCTGCAAGACTTTGCTCAGATGACCAAATCAATTAATGGAAGGTCAGCATTAATAAATATTGGTGATACAGTTCTGAAAAAACCAGTATAGAATGGATTTCTAGTAAAGAGAACTTGAGATATCTGTGTACATTGGAAGTAACTTTAAAAGTAAGTCTACTGAAATACCAAAGGGCATGTCAAAGAGAGCTTAATTAAGTATAAATTGCTTTTGGAAGCCTTTTCGAGGGGTTAATAATTATGTCTGAAAAAATCAATGTACAGTGTAATTAATTTGAAAGTACTTAACAGATGCTTTACACTGATACAGCACAAACATAAAATTATCATTTTCTTTAATGAATAGTAAAGCATGCAAAATGAGCGGAATGTGTTAGGACATCCAAGTGTTGAACACTTTGTCCTTTGCTAACACAGAAATGCCTGAAATTCTGCATTAGCCAATGTACTTTTTTTTTTTTTTTTTTTTTTTTTTTGGATTTTTTTTTTTTTTTCCATTCTACACTCTATGATACAGGAGAGGATTGGAAGGCAGGGGTCATACTTGCATGGAATTCCTGTGCTTGTGTTGCTTTCAAGTCATGTATACAAGAAGCAGAAAGAACTGAGGTTTTTGGATCACGCAGGAAAAGGGAAATAATTTATTAGCAAGTCTTGCACCACTGTCATATGTGATTTGTAAATCTGATAGCTGTGAAAAAATAAACTTAACTTTTAGTTGTTTCATCCTCATTACAGGGAACTACCAGTTTCCAGCATCCTCAGCCCTGGCCAGTGCACCTTTGCTATGCTATTCGTAGTCATGACTGAAACATAGTTTTCTTGAATTAGGACTTCAGGTTTTTCTTAGCAAACCTGCCTTTAATAAGAATGAGCATTCGAAAAAATCAAGATGTTTTGAGTGCAATTTTGTCATTGCATTGACACAGCGTTTTCTTGATAAATACTTTCGTCAGAATAGTGCTGATCAGCTCTAGTGTCTAGCTGTAATACTCTGTTTGACTCGGACTAAGTATTTGAACATGCCTCCAAAATCCTAAGGCTTTCAACCTCAGCGTTACTGTCTACTGCTTGTATCTTTATTGTAAGAAAAAAATTTTAAGGCCATCCCCAATAGGAGAGAATAGGTGAAAATGAAAAGAATATTACAGGACTGAAAATCCTTCTCAGCCTGCCTTTAATATATGTCATCTGGGGAGAGTCACTACAAAACTTTCCTTTTAGTTTGCAAACCTTCTGGTTGGAAACGTACAGAAGAGACGTCTGGTGAATGAAAGGGGGAAAAAATGATTTGCAGATGTTCATCTTAATTTTAAATGAAATCCTAACTTGGAATCTGCCATGCGGAGTTGGATGAGTTTATATACTGGTTTTTGGTAAGACCCCAGTGAGGGTTTTCCATGTAGCAAATTCATCAGCTACTTTAAACAGAGGAAGTAGAACTTGCTAGTATTTTTTTTCCTTCCTCTCTGTAGCATATAGCACTTTTCACAGCTGACATCGGGTGACCCACTTCTTTGCTTTCAGACTACCTTGCTTTGTATATGCTCTTCTCCATGTTGCTAATCTTTCCTTTGATTCCAGCAGTTAGTGACAAAATGCAACTAAGAGAAGGAAAGCAAAGCACAGATTCCATGTTCTTTGCAACAGTTTATCTCCATTTTACTATATTTACAAAAAAACTTTTGCAGAAATCATATTAATGTAGATCGACATTTTCCATGTTAATCCTAATAACGTGTTCCCCAAGGGTAGGACAAAGGTCTTTTTCATCCAACCTGTTTGTATATACTACAGTATTCAGCTTCAGTTCTTTTTTGTTGTTGGCAGGACATTTAGATATTTGGGGCCATTTTTCTGCTGTTGCTTGCACCTGCACTTGTCTTAGCTCTATACAGATTTCAGATATGTGACTATATAATACTCTTTCAGTGGAGAAAATGATTGTTCAAGCAAAAGGCTTTCCCAGCCTGAACTAGGAAAACTCAAAAGGAGGACACATCTGAAACTTCAATTTCTTTAATCTTAGATTCATTTTTACACTTTGGCAACAATTGGTTTTCCCTTTTTTACAGTCTACTTTACAGGGATTTATTGGTAGAGAGAGATAAAACATTCTGTTGTATAAAGCTTACAAAGCTACTTAAGTGTTATGCTACCATAATTTTTATAGATTAAGTTGGATTGCCTGAATAAATTGGTAGAAATCATCAAATATTTATCTTGTGTGCTGATTTTGATCTTCATCTTCCCTGCTGTTGATGCATGGCTCTTGATTATAAACTTGAGATTGTTAAAGGTGCTATGACTTCCTTAAGAGCATTTAAAAAGGCAAAAATCATTGTATAAAAATTATTTCCATGTTGTCTTTGGAAAATATGATTTATTGTGTTTTCTATTCTGTGTTTCCATTTGTAATGTACTAGATGAGATTTGGTTTGGAAGCTTTTCAGCACTATTCATTTGTTTTGATCTTTGAAATGTAGTAGGTAATTTGCTATGCAGTCTTCTGTTGTAGTGTTGGATATTCTGTTTGCTTGGAACTCCCCTATGACCAAGGCAGTATGTTTTGGTACTTGGCCACTATAAAATGTGAAACAGAGTCAAGAAGTACTTTCCGCTGCCATTGCTTTCAGTAGTAGGATTCCTTATAGTAGATGTTGAGGTGTTGAAGATGCTTGGTATTGTGCAAGGCTGTGCTTGCAGTGTATTTATACGGTTAGCAAGTGAAATAAAGTAGGGAAGAATCAGTCCTTTTGCTCAGTTGCATTAGCTTGTCATATATCTCTTCTCCCATTGCTTATCTTGCAAAGAAGAAAAAAGTGATAGCCCATAATATTACCTCAGTTGCAAACATTATGAGGCATACCACCAATTTCCATGTGGACTTTTTTTTTCCTTTACAAAATACAGATTTGGATCAATGCCCTATTTTTTTCACCTGTGATAATGGATGGTAAATTACATTGATTAAAAGGAGAGAGAAAAGAAAATGCTTGAATTGTGTTCTGAATTTTGGCTCAGTAGGTTACAGCATGGTGCTAATAATGCCAAGGTCACGGGTTCGATCCCCATTTGGGCCACTTGCTTGACGGTTGGACTGGATGATCTCCAGAGGTCCCTTCCAACCTTACTAATTCTATGATTTTCAGAATTGCTTTGAACTTCAAAGCAAAGCAAATTACTATGAAGTTTTTTACTAAAAGATGATGAGAGTAAAAGGTTTTGTTTGAATCCAAAAGCATTGCCAAAAAGAATCAGAAGAATGCTATTTTTTTTCACTCTGGTCAGAACAACAAGATTTTTTCCCAACTCTTTCTGTTGTACTAACTTCAACATGTGTTCAGATTGAGCCAGTGACTATTACTGACAGAAATGCACTAAGGTACTGGATTTTCAAACAGATTTTTTTTAATGAATTGGAAATACTTCTAAAAATACAGAATTGAAATGAAAAAGTACTTTCATATCAAATAGGTAGGTCTGAAACATTTCAGATCTTGTTGAAACAAAAAAAAATAATTTCAATTTGCTAAAAATTCAGAAAAATTCTTATTCTGCAACGTAAATTCTAAATCTTTTTCCAAAGTATTTTATAACAAATTTATAGGAAGTGTTGGGGAAAATAATTCAAAATATAGAAGAGGACTAGGAATTTGGAATACAGATTTATTTATTTAAATTTTTTAAAAATAACAAATATGAAATAATTTTGAATTCAGATCTAGACTATGTCACTGAAAGTATTCTTTTTTTCCTGTCTGCAATGTATATAGATAAGTGAGGAATGACAATATCCATTTTTAGCCACCAAGGACAGAAGGTGCAGTATTTTTGCATATCGGCTCCTTGTATAGTTTGCATAGCAAATTAGAATTAATTAGACATATTCTCAAAAATACTATTTTTTTCATTGTATGCTACTGATTTATTTTCTCTTCATAAAGTAATGCTTTACTGCTATTTTTGTTGTGTCCAACATACTAAATCAACTCCTGTAGTAAGCAAAATTGTGCAGGGAGCTTAAAATAATGGTTTTTGCCATGTGTTCAAGCGCCTAAGACAGGTCTAAGCAAAATTGTTGTCAGCTTCCTGTTGAAATGTGTGACAGATTACATGAACGCAGGCTGACCTTGTTTGTGCCTGCTGCTTATATTCATAAAAACTTGCGAGAGTGTGCAAAACAGAAAGATGCTGGAAATTCTACGTGCTGCAGTAAAAATGTCTGGGCAGAAAAGAAAACATTATTTATAAAAAACAGAACAAAAGAAAGTTAATAGCATTGCTATGGTAATTTTACACGTAGGGGACGCGAGTATGCTGAGCAGCGTGGATTTCGCGTTAACAAAACTGACGCCCCTGAAACGTCAGGCAAGCAAGACGTCCTCAGTGACGGGTCCTGTTTCCGATTCCTTCAGCGAGCGAAGGCGGCTGCGGTCTCTCTCGTGTCTTTTCGTTTGGTAGTTGATTTGATGGACGCTTTTCCCAGATACTTTGGGATTGTAACAGTTGAGTCGGAGGTAAGTGTAAGCAGACTGTGAAGGGCCCTTAAAGGGACAAGTATTACGTTGTAACTTGGGTTCAGTCACTGTGAGGAAAACACGTGGCTCTGATTTTCCCTACTGATGATTATTCATGGGGTTGCTCTAACCCAAAGCTGGCTTATCACTCTAGTGTTTGCTGGTTTGCGTAAAATATTTATTAATAAGCATCATGTTTAAAGCAAATACTTGTATTTTCAATCCTTCCAAGCACTAGATAAATACAAAGGAGTTTAAATCTTTGAACTGACAGTGGAGGAAGAAAGAGAACTTTGACAGAAATTTTAACTTTAGAAAAATTCCTGTGGTGAATAATAATTACTGGTACTTTAATAACGTAATTATGCCACTTTCTGGAATACATACGAGTAGATTTATTTCCTCGAGGCCTGTCTGAATGTTCTTAATAAATCTTTCTAAAAATGTTTACAGTTCTCCTAGTGCGGCCTTGTGCTCTGCCAGGGAGCCGCGGAGTCACGGGCCAGGGGCTCGCTGGGCCGGGGGCTCGCTCTGCTGGGGGCTGGCTCTGCGGGGGGCTCGCTGGGCCAGGGGCTCGCTCTGCGGGGCCCTGGCTGGGCCGGGGGCTCGCTGGGCCGGGGGCTCGCTCTGCGGGG
>NW_028186756.1:10860987-10885011 GCF_003343005.1 Rhea americana | reverse complement strand
TCTGCGGGGCCCTGGCTGGGCCGGGGGCTCGCTGGGCCAGGGGCTCGCTCTGCGGGGCCCTGGCTGGGCTGGGGGCTGGCTGGGCCGGGGGCTCGCTCTGCGGGGCCCTGGCTGGGTTGGGGGCTTACTGGGTTGGGGGCTGGCTGGGCCAGGGGCTCGCTCTGCAGGGTCCTGGCTGGGCTGGGGGCTCAGTGGGCCGGGGGCTCGGTGGGCCGGGGACTGGCTCTGCAGGCAGCTGCCCGCCCCCCGCCCATCTCCACTCTCCTCCTCGCAGGCCGCAGAAAGACCTCAGAAGCGCATCGTGCAGTAGCGGGCGCAGAAACTGTTTGAGAAATAGTTTCACTGAGTTCCCTCTGGTCTCGGAAGGTGGGCAGAGCTCAGGGGGTGAGGGCAGCTCCCGGTTAGCTCGCCCGCCTGGGCGGGCCAGAGCTTGTAGCAGCGGTGACCTTCGCCGCCGCCGGGGAAGGGGGACGGAAAAGTTCATCTCTGTCCCTCTGCCGCTGTCAAAATTCGGGCAGTGCTCCTCTCTGTTTTTCTCATTTATAAATTGATTTTGCTGCAGAGTTCCGGTAGTTTTATTTGCATAAGTGCATTATTGCTTATCTATATTACTGTGTGCTTTTTTTTAAAGGCAGCGAATGCTGGTCTTTGCCAATTAAATTACACACAGTAATTTACAGAGCCACAGCTGTAATTTTGTATATGTCTCTCCAATTAAAGTGTACTATCTTAGTTAGTTGGAAAGGTCATCTACTTTTTCTTTTATACTTGGCTTCTCATATATAAAAAGAATAAATATAGATTAGTTATGGGCCAAGTTATTTAACTGGAACAGTTTGTTGGTTTAAGCTAATATTCCACTTGTATTGTATTAGGCCTTCTTTTGTTAGAAGTAACTGAGAGACAGTTTGCTTTTAAATATTAAAAATCTGATTAAAAATTAAATAGTTTTGCATGTTTTCCTTTCTTGGAGAAATGATTTCTGTACTGTACAAGTCCCAGATAACTTTGTCTGTTCCCACAGGCTTTCCTTGTCTCCGTTTCTGTCACCTTTCGCCTCATAGTGGCCCTTCCTCAAGGTGTTGGCGTATTCTGTAAATTATCAGTTACCCTGCTAACTCTAAACCTACAGTTCATGAGATCTCACTGGAGTTACAGACTCCCAGTGATTTTTTTCCCCCTCTCAATTAATACTGTATACACATTAAGGAATTAAAATGCAGTAGTCATGAAAGATGCTATTAACCTGACAAAAGGTCTCAGTAGGGAGAAAGAAATCACCTTGTTTAGATGTGTCATGATAATCAACTGGTTGGACTTAAAAAAGGAGAAAAGAAGGAACTTGAGCAGTTAAAAAAAGATCTTGGAAGACTGATTAAATGTTGAGGGTTTTGGTGGTGGTGGGTTTTATTCTCCTCTGATATATTATGCTTTCAACTCTCGCACTTGTTTCTTTCTAAAATGCAGATACATCTGGGTATTTTTTTTTGCCTGGAAAGAAGACATTTTTGTAAAATTCTCTGCCTTAATGCTGAGCTTTTAACTGTACTAGGAGTAATGTGCTTTCTGCTTGTAGCACATTCTACCAAATAAAGAACAGGTAGGGAAAAGGAGGAAGGGAAGGAGGTTCAAGATTATTTTAACCCCTTATTTCTTGCCCTTAAGTGAGACTTTGTATTCTTGTTTATTCACTCCAGATACTATAATATCCAAGATACTTGTTTTGTTTCTGCTGTGACAGGAAAAAAGTGATTAAAAATGAAGTTATGGTAATAATCTTTAAAGCGATCAAAATCAGGTAATGGTGTATGCCATGGTTGCCGAGCATACTTATGTATGTAGATATGCATATTCTTGTGCTGTTTAATCGTAGGCTTAATTTTTTGAAAGTTACGGTATTGAATGTAAATCCATTGATACATTTTAGTAAGATCATGGCCAATCCAGTGTTCGGGTGATAAACATGCATATCTACTGTTGCGTTTTAGTCTTGTCAAGATTCAGCCTTTAGGCATTAAACTGGTAATATTTGGAGTTTGGTGTGATAACCCATGTAATGATAGGTTTGATTTTCAGGAAAAATCAAATCTAAATTACATATGAAAGTGTGAGTTCCAACAATTCTTCTTTGTAGTTAAAGTGGAACTTTTCTCATCTAAGCAGTGGAGATGAAATAATGGGTTTATAAAAGCAGAGCATTGATGTGTAAATGGTTGCCTGATTAACAAAGGAAAAATAAGAAGGAAATACAGACTTAAAAGGATTTTTTTATTGAATTTTGAGTCTGAGTGGAGCAGTATGTGACAAAAGGGATGTGGATGAATTTTGCCATTGATTTAAAAAGGAGGGAGTCATAAGCCTAAATGCTGATACGTGATATATTTCTCTGTTTTAGTACTGCTTTTGCATCATTTTAGCAAATAAAAATACCCAAGTACAAAACAGAAGTCAGGCCACAGTGAGTCATGCCCACTGATTCTTCAAGCTATACTGGAATACGCAGTAGGTGAGTGCATTAGTAACTCAAGTCTTACCTGCAGTGTACTGCTACAGACAGTTGTCTTCAATGTCGTGGTAGACTGTTAGAATACCAGGTTAGTGCAGTGCTGTAGGTTAGCCAAAAGTGGGTATAATTGTTACTCTGTTTACTTGCCCTAAACCCTTTGTGTATGGCAGTTTTTTCCAATTCTTCCCCTTAAGACTTCTCTTCACGATAAATATCGATAGCTCAGCTTCTGTTTGTTTTTGTTTCTTTTTAGAAAATTTTGACAGCATTTTAGTGAGGACTTACAGTCCCACGATTATGGAGTTGCTATTAAATAATTGTTTTCTTCCACATTTAAGTGCCAAAAAAGCTGTTGCAATTTTCAGTGCCTTTGAATATTGGTAGCTCTGTCTCTTAGGGTTTTTGTTTGTTTGTTTGTTTTTGTTTTAATCTTAATATTTGAAGAATAGCATATACTCCTTGGCATTCCTAGAAATGTGCCATGTAACCAGCCCTGAGGGAAGATGCAGCCTTGTTGTGTGCAACATTAGAAGAGGGCATCGTGATGAGTTACCAAAGGCGAGGAAGTTCTTTCATTGTATTCCATGAAGTAGCATACCTTACGTGATGTGCAGTATTGATCGTGCTCAGGTTTTTGTGAACAAAACCATGACGTCCTTGTCTACATGTGCGTTGGTGTGTGATAAGACAATCTTTCTCTGGATTTTAAATTGCACACTTGAATTACCTGGAAATGATGGAATCTGTGCTCTTGCTGCCCTTGAACTGTCACATATTCTATCGTCGTCTTCAGGAAATAACAGAAGCAAATTGGAGACTGACTTTTTTTTCAGTACTCTTTGAAATTATAGCCAATTTTCCTTTGCGACAAAAATGCTCCTATAATAAATTTCAAAACATTAAAAAATGAGTTTTCACTCTATAATCTGATATATACTCCTCTGATCTGATATTGTAATAAAAGGCAGTATAAGCTGATGTAAATGTAGCTTGCTGTCTTGTGGTCCTCCCATCTGCTGCCAGCCACATGTTCCTATCTGGTGTTGTACTGGCATTTACACATCATGTTGTAAGGTAGCCACCTTAGGAAGCCTTTTATCTGAAAACTAACCCTATGGAAGAAAGACACTTGGATAATTTAACTTCCTGGACTGACTTCTCTGGACCTGTGAAAATACTTGTAAGGCACGAGCAAAGAATCATAGATGTCTAAGAAAGGATGAGAGAAATATGAGGAGTAAGCCTGGCTGTAAGCTACCTTAGTGACTGTGCAGCTGCACTCAGAAGACTTGTAGACCCTAGTGCTGAAAATCTGTGGCCAAATAAGTTAGCAGCTGGATGTTTTTTTCTAATAAAATCTAGCCTGTGAGTTTGCCGTTGCTTCCTACCCTGTAAGCTGCATGGCAAAACAATCAAATCTTCCGGAAAGCAATGTAACAAACACAATGTAATTAAAATTCATCCCAGGGGATATCTGTGTTGAAATAGCCCATTTAAAATACAGCTGTGTTTGTAAAGGGATGATATTTATGATCACAATACCATAACCTGATGGTGGTGTAATACAGTGCCTTGAATTTTCAAAATTTTTTCTGCGTTTAAGAGTTGCAAAGTATAATGTTAATCTGTATCATTTTAGGTTTTAGGGGTTTAAGAATTTAAGTTCTTAAAACTAGAAGAAAACTTTATGAATATGTACCTGAGATACAACCTTATCTCATAGTTATTTTGGAAGTCTTGTTTCTAAAAATGAAAGCTAAATGGTATCTGCTTTGTAGGAACACTTTGAGAAAGACAGAAGTATTTGATATGACATGTTTATACTTTCCTTGTCAGGCTGAACAGTTTTCACTATTATTCACTACCCTCTGTGTATGGAAGAACATATCTAAAGTAAGCTGAACACTTGTGTTTTGTGATAGTGTACTGCTGGGAAAATAAAACAGCTACAATTATCTGCTCAACAAATAGGACTTGTCAGATGGCAGGTGTACGGAATTAATGTAGATGGCCACCGCACAAAAGCTGTCACACGGCAAGACTGAAGTAAAATATCTTTTCTTCATATTCTGTTGTCTCTCTCTCTCAAAACAAAAAAGGCTCCATGTTCAGAGGAGTTTTAATGCTGTTTCTTTGCTCAGATGTTGGTGTTTTCCCCGCTTCTAATGGAAAAAGGAAAAAAAACTCTTCTTGCAGAAGAGCTATTATGGATCTTTCTTACAGCATTTGCTAGAGCAGACACTACTGTCTTTAATTGCTAAGCAACACTATCTCCACCCAGTTTTGGAGTCAGTGAATTTTTTTATTACCACTTCTTGCTATGCTTATTCATAGCACTAGTTTCAGTACTTACTATTTATTTCACTAGACTGAAATTTCTTTTAAGCTCTCAGCCTCTGACAGACTGGCATCAGTTGCTCGTCTAATCTGAGAGATAGTCTCTACCATAAATGTTTCTCTTGCAGATGTTCATGTGAATTATCCAGGAGTTCCCTGTGCAGTCCTGAACTAATACCCGCACTGTGGTATAAAAAAAAAAGTCCTCCTTGATGACAGGACTGTTGCCATCCTTGTATGAGGTCTGACATAGCCTACTGCCCATCTGCCCTATGATGGTGTTGCCTTGCGCTACCTGTAGGCACCCAGGTAAGGGACTTGCATCTGGAGTTTCTGCAAGGGAAGAGCTGTGCCTCCTTCATGTTTGCAAGATTCATTTCTCCAGTCCTGGGCTTTTTCTGAGGCAGAAGGTACTGAGTGTACACGGACAAGACAGACAGCAGGCCAGAGGGCCTCTTGCGTCCTGTGACAGGTCTATGGCTGTTAATAGCTGCCTGGTTCAAGAGGGCTGAACCAAGGCTGAGTGGCCCCACAGCAGGTTGCAGGAGAGGTTGGTGTCATTTCCTGCAGAACAAAATGATCTGCTGTGGCCTTCTGCAGCCATAGGGGCCACAGGTCGCAGCGGAAGGAGTTCCCTTCTCCTTCCTTCACTTGGGAAAAAGGGGCATTCTTCCTCTAAACCGCGGAGTGACAGGTGTTTTGGGGTGCGACCTGGGGGCTGTGAAAAAGGTCTTTGCCAGCAAGGGTTCCTCTCCCTGAAATGCAAAAAGAATATGGTTTATGCCTACTGTATATAAAAGTTTGGGGAACACAGAGATTTTGTGTACTCTACGGCTGGTAACTATTTTTCTTATTTGCATGAACATGCTATTTACCTTTGCTTTAATTTGCATGATTTTAGATCCACAGAGAAACCGTCTTCTGTTGGAAAGCATTTTTATTATTTACTGTCCTTTCATGTCTTTTATTCCTTGAAGGTAATGAAAATATTCCTTTAGACCCACTTACCCTCATCTTTCTATG
The DNA here is from genome assembly GCF_003343005.1 of Rhea americana. Lineage (NCBI taxonomy): Eukaryota > Metazoa > Chordata > Aves > Rheiformes > Rheidae > Rhea > Rhea americana. Next base: position 10,879,145 of record NW_028186756.1, on the reverse strand, counting down.
CAACAAAAATATGTACCAGTGATATGGATATAAAACATCAGATTGAAGTAAAGAGTATGTTAAAAAGCTACTGTTAGCATACAAATTGTTGTGCATGCTGGAGAAATTGTATTTGATTTGTGACTATATGGATCTGGCCTACCCTGCAGAATGATGAAAATGAGAATATGAAGAGAGCTCTTGGTGCAAAATAATCCAATCCATCTGAAGGGTGTCTGTTAAGACTTCCATATGTCAACTGTCAAGCTGTTTTTGTGTTTTGTGGCATCAATTAGATTTCCAGTTCTTCTCTTCTGTCTTTTATGTTTTTTAATTGGTAATATCCCCACCCCCACCCCTGCCAAGTGCTTGTTGTGCTGGGGTAGAATTTTTGTCCTGTAGCTTGAAAACAAAGGGATGTGCTACAACTACAAAGGCAAATAAACTGAAAACAAGTAGAAGGAAATATGGAAGTGCAGGACTATGTACGCAGACTGTGAAATGTATAGCTAGAAGCATTCAGTCAGCTGGACTGGACTTTTCAAAAGGCTTTTGTGCGAAAGCACACAATTGGTTAGATGTATATTATATGGCAATGTCAGCCTCCAAGGGAGGATCACACACACACCAGTGGTCTGATCCAGTAAGGCTCATCCTTTGATCTAAATGATAAGAAGCCATCCATGTGCCAGTATAAACTTATTTGATTGCACTAGCTCATGTTATTTCCCTTTGCTCTGTGGCATACCCTAGTACAAAGCTAAACTGGAAGATTAATATTCACTTTTGTGTCTGTATCCTTTGTTGTTCCCTGTTAAGGAGAAAAATGTTGAGAAGCCCTTATTTATTTTTAATAGAAATCCTAATGTGTGCTGTAACTTGCTGTAATCCAAACCACTCTACATCCCAGACTGGTATGTGGCACGTTGTACGCTGTTCTTTGCTTAACTTCTTACAACAAAAAGTAGCTCTAGGCTGTGTCAAAGATTAACCTACTCATGGGATTCATGAGATTTATAGCTGGATAGGGGAAAAAGCAACTATTTCTTTTTTTATTTTTAATGTCTCCAACATTTTATATATTAAAAGTTTCTTGCACCTGCTGTTCTTTAAAGGATCTTTTGATCTTAAATTCTAGGATCCTCGGGGCTTTAAGAACGCAGGCTGCTGAAGTGCCACTTACAGTCCCTCAAGGGAGACTTACAAACACAAAAATTGTTACAGGAGTCTAGCAGTCTGCTATGGCCTTTATTTTTTTAGTATTTTAACGTACTTCAAAGTATTTCCATAACAAAGTTATATTCTTAAAATCCATTTTTTTTCAGATGTCACATTCTTTATGCAAGAATAATATAAAACATGCTTTTACTGAATTTGCAATTCATCAGGCCTTTTTTCTTTAAGTGGACACAGAATGATGAACTTTAGCAGGAATTATGGAGCCATGAAAAAGACTTTTCTAGGTATAAATCTATCTATATTTTCTTTCTAAAAGTTACAAATACATGTTTGTATTAGGTATGTATTTATATACATACTGAAACACCTGTTTTAGATATCCATATATGCAGTTGCTTATTTTGTATATAGATGTGTGTGCCTGTACACTTTGGCACCCAATTTTGAAGAACTTGTAGCCTTTCAGTAGGTTAGTGGACTTGCTGTAAACCAGGGAAGTCAGTAAGTAAGAGGATAAAGTATTGGGGATAAATCATTGGTTGTTGCCATTCCTAGATCAGTGTTCTGGTGTCCTGTAAATTAGCACCTCTTAAAGATGACCCATGTATACTGTAGGCCACAAAAAGGAAGAGGTGGAGAAATGATGGAATGGAGCTGTGCTAAGTGCAGATAAACCCTGTTGCTATGAGCAACTGAGCATCTGAAATAAGGATAGAGCCTTATAAGAATGAGAATAAGGATAAGCCTTGATTTAGGCTGCATTTACAAGGTGAGTAAGGGCACTAAGTATCCTAATGGCATTGAATTCCTCTGAGATTTAGAACAGACTTGGTGTGTTAAATACTGTTCACAACTGGAGAAAGTAGTAATTAATTTTATTAGTAGTACTTCTAATGCCTATATGCTGTAAAGCCAACATTGGCCTATATGGCTTAGACTTTTCTGGACAATACAAGATAAATCTCAGAAATTGAGTTCAAGAAATTGAGCATTTTTGTGTGTTTTTTTTTTTTTTTTTTTTTTGATGATAATGAAACAGACCTTTGAAAGATAAAAATTTTCATTGCAGAGCAGATTTTCATTTGGCTGTGATTAATACTTTGTTTTACATTAAAAGAGTGAAATGGATTTCCTGTAGCCTGGTTTTAGGAGTTGAACCTGATGGTTCTTAAAAAAACTATAATGCTGGAATCAGACCCAGTGTTTGATCTTCTGTAAAGACCAGTTGCTTTCCAGTTTCTGCCCTGTAGGTAGGGGGACAGCTTTGCAACACACGCACACACACACGCGTACTTACATACAGGCACACATAGGCTGTGTTTCTTACCTTGGTTCCGTGAGGCTTTCAAGAGTCTGAAAAATGGGTTGGTGAGCTGTTATAGTTTTCCCATGCTAATTTCTTTGATTATATTGTTTTAGCTGTGTTTTTCTTAAATTTTGACCATTTTGGTCATTCAGTGCTGACAATGTAACTTTCCTCTGTTCACGTCTGGTTGTTTTGAAATGTGTGCACTAGAGATGTTTATGTTCTTCTAGATGAAGGAGTAGGATTTCTGTATAGGAACACAGAAACATGAGACACAATGGCTTACTAGCTTTTCAAAAGAAAATACAAGTTATTATCGAAAACCTTGCTATTAAAGCAACCCCAACTACAACATTTTGTTGTAAGAGATTCCAGCATGGAAGAAATAATTTCTGAAAGTCTCTTCCATTTTATTTACATGAGAGGGTGACCGTGAAGTTTTAATGAGCAGTGATGCCACATTTTTATTTTCTGCATTATTTTTGGTCCAATTACCCCCAATAGAAAAAAGAAAAAAACTGGCAAAACAGAAAATCCCATACACATAAATAAAGATTCTCACAGGTAGCACTAAAAACCTGAAACTCGTATGTTTGTGCATTTCTTGCCACCTGGTAAGAAAGATAGCTAAAGAAGAAAAATAAGAAAAAGGAAATTGGTTTAGTATATAGAATATACTTGTCCATGCAGTTAATGTACAATGGTTCCTACACTATCACTTCATATAGTCAGTCATTCAAGTTGCACTTACATTCAATTTACTACATCATATTATAGATACATTTGTAACATAAAACTCTAAATACCTCATAACTTATTTCCCAGTATTATGATGTTGGCAGGCTTTTCATTAGTGCTGTCAGCTTTTTTTGTTGTTTTTGTTTTTTTTCATGCTAAGTACACAGAAGAACTCCTAAATCTCTCATAAATTTAGTCCAAAAATGAGACTTCAAATTCCATTGTCATCACTTATTAAAGGTGATACTTAGGCAGGTGTCTGGCTGGAAATGGTGTCCCAAGTACATACTTTATTCAGCAGTAGTGTTCACTAAGACTACTAAAAGCAAAACTTAATGTCAAGACTTGGACCCCAATTGTGGAACAAACTGTACCTGGCTTTTGATGCCATGTGTTTCTGTCTTCTTTATTATTGTTTTATGCCTTATTCCAGCAGAAAAAAAGTGTGAAGAACATGCTGAGGACTCAACAAATGGGCCTCACACAGAGGCCAGACTAATCAATGGAAAGGCACATATTTCATTTTGCTTTTGACTATTTCATTAGTAAGTGCAGAACTTAACCGAAAGAGATTAGATGCTACAGAAAACCTGCGGTGAAGCTCACATATGGCCAGTGAGAAATGAGCGCTTAACATCAAAACGAAGGTGGAAGCAGAGAAGTCAATTGCCTATGACATGTAACTGATACAATTACACATTAAATATAAAAATTATTTTGAATAATTTAATCACAAAAGGTAATTTCCTGGAAAAAATTGTGAAACATGGGCTATCCTGTTTACAGTTGACAGTTTTTTATTTATTTATTTTTATTCCTCTTTTGCCTATCTCCCATTGGGAAGATAGTACTTACGAGAAAAGACAGTATATCCAGTAGCACAAACCCCAGTCAAAAATACAGATGGTGACTGCAGTCCAGTGCAGGCAAAACATACTGTAAATAATATCCTTTCTTTGCCCCCACTTCCCTTTATTAGCTTTCTCCATTGCTGACCCTATCAGTGCACTTATATGTTGGTATCTATAAATTATAAGCGTCCAACATTGATCCGATAGTGAGGACATGAACGAAGTATTTAAATCTCAGCATTGATTTAGAAGTGTGTGCTGGATGTTTTTAGTACCACAATTCCCTCACCAAGAAGCTGAATTCAGTAAAAACGAGTAAGATTGAAAACCTGCTGGCTGGAGTCTTCCCCATTCTCTTGGTACTCCCCCTTCTGCCAAAGCTTTTCCAGCAAATAATTTCGTTAGCAGTACTTCTGCTTTAGCAGGAATTTGGTGTCCAGTGTGAAGTATCCGTAGGTCTGAAGCTTAGCAGCTGTTCTGCAGGAGCAGCACTTCCAGTTCTGAGCGTGAAATTCTGAATGAGACTAGAGTGGGAAAGGAGCTCCCTAAGTGTCGTATCCTAGGAGCTCTTACTAAGCAATGCTCAGCTATTTGTAATCTGCATTCATTTTCATGTACTGTGGCTGTTGCTGTCCTTTGGTTTTGCTGCTTCATTCTTTGCTAATTGTTTGGCTTAGATAGAAAGGACTTTCTCAAAGGTCCTGAGGTCAGTCTCTGTAAATGGCACTGGTTTCTGGCCACGGCTCATTATATGAAGACGTTAGAAAGGTAGCCAGACCTCGTATTTGACTTTGACACCTGAGGAGAAAACATGCATATAATGTCGGAAGAGTTACTTTTGACTTTGCACACACGCACAAGCTCACATTGTTATGCTTGAGAAGAAAACTCAAACACTTCAGTGGCTTCGACATATTATTTTGTCACATCCTTACTCTGTCTTGTTGACAGAATACATTTTCTCAAAAGCTGAAATCATTCTGTCAAGGAAACTTATTTCGTTCAATAATCCTGCTTGTTGACAAATGTTCAAAAGGGAAAAAAAATCTTCAGTTATTCTGGGAATGCTCTGCATGGTATCTCCAGGTTTATTTATTTTGCCATGAGAAAGCATGGTTATTAGTTTGTAGGTGAACTATCCAGGTCTTGATGTAATGAAAGAAAAAACATAACTATTTTATATTAGGGTGACTGTGCTTTAGGGGAGTCTGTATTTTGTTTTCAAAAAAAAGTTGTCCAATTTTAGGTCACGTTCTCAGTAACTCATCTGCAAAGAACTGCAGACAGCTTATGTATCAAATGAGGGGAGGAAGGATGAGTGGAAAGTGGACGTTTGTTAAAAGTCTGGCAGATGTCTTTATAACTGTCGTTTATATCAAGCAGCCATTGCAGTGGAGTGAAGACATATTCTCAAGTGAACTCAGTTAATAGTTACATATACAAATGTCAAAAAGCGAGAGTGATAGAAGGTGTTCTCACTGGACAATTTTGCTTTACCTTCAGTACCCCTCCTGCCCCCTCCAGCTGGCATCAGTCAAAAGCTTGGACTAATGCTAGCAGATCTGAGATCTGGGTGATATTTCTCCATTGACTCTTAATGGAATTTAAAAATTTTGCCTTACTTGAGAAACTTTGGAAAAAAACAGATTGGCTTTGGAGGAGGTCAGGGAAGGTTCTTGGTTGATTCTGATTTTATGAGCTCTAGAGAATCTCTTACTTGGTATAAAAACATAGGAACACCACCAGGACTTGTTTCTAATAGTCAAGTTGTGTAAATGCCTCTGCCTTTCACCAGGTGTCCTTTCTACAGCAAATTTGCAAGTGAATGTGATGTCTGTACAGTTGTGTTCAATCCTTCACTATTTTCAATGATAAACCTTCTCTCAATCCCATAATCTAGGTCTAAATTAACTTTGTTCTTTGGATGTGTTCAGGTTCCCTTTGTTCTGTAGGCTACTGACAAGTAAAATAAGTACTGTGATTTCGTTTGGATAATGATCCTAGTCCATTAATGGATACCCATATTTTTTTTTCTTTTTTTATTAGTGCAGTTACTTTTTATTGTGTTTTGGCTTTACTATTCTTCCCTATTGTGTTGTTTTCCACATTTATCTAAGCAGAATGGTGGGTGGGTTTTTTTCCCTTTGCAAACATTTCATTCATTCTGTTGATTTACCAGTCCTTTGTAGTCTTATTGTCAATTGTCTTGATCTCTTTAATTCCTAATATACAGCGTTTTTGTCATACATTAAAAAAGATGTCATTCTATCTGATTCTCCTTTCAAAGGAAATTCAGATTTTTGAAATAATAAGCAGTGTGTTTTAACAGATGCTTCTTTGACACCTTTAGATCAAAGAAAAAAGCAACAAGGTTTTTAATAGATACTCTTAGATGTAAATCATATTGAAAGACTGAGCAAAAGTAGAACAATCCTGACTTTTCCTTGCAGACGAATACTAGGCAGCCTTTCTATTTATTAGTTTCATCTCACTTCACAGTACTGGTTTCACACTTGAATGTGTTCAGCACAATATCAGAACAACATCATGAAGTTTCACCAGCTCTAATGTTTTCATCTACAGATAAAAAGTATGAATATTTTGTTTTTATGGAACTCATCAGGTATAAAATTTTTTTGAATTCTCTGAATTCTTCTGCAGAAGCTTCTACTACTCATCCTGCATCTATTTGGGGACAGCTGCTTGGCTGTTGTTGAGACACATTAGATGCTGCTGTAGGGAGGGCTGTGGTGTTCTCACAAACGTAATCTCTTAACAGTACCTAGTGTAAGGAACCTAAAGTTATGTAATGAAAAAAGCACAAAGTCAGTCCACACAAATAGGACTGCAACACCATAAGCTGACAGAGGGAAACAGATACATTGTTAGCAGAAGATACTGGACTTAAGCAAAAAATATGTATAGTACTGGAAGGGACAGATGGTGATTTATTTTAAGAAGTCTTCTTTCTGCAGTGAGAGTAATGTCAGTCTTCTGTTATTTGTTAGCTGGGAGGGCTGGTGAGAGATTTTACCAAAAACAGAGTAATGAATGCTACTAACATCTGAGACTTGCAATCTGTACTTGCATAAGCTTCATTGCAATCAGCCGGTAGGTGCAATACACTTCTGTGATGGAAGTGCTGAATATAATAAATTATGTACCGAAATAAATTTAATTTGAAGTCATCTTACACCAAAAAGGTTTCAATAAGTTTGTTTTGATGTCTTTCCCAATTACAGCATTCTCAAAGCTGATAGTATCTTGTCTGAACTTTCAGTTCCTATGTCTCTTTTAGTTTAACATTGTTTAGTTTAATTTTTTCATGATTCTCTACTGGGATGAGCTGCTGCTCCTTTGTCCTTTCAAGGTTCTCATGATAGAGTAAAAGGTTTTATTACCCATGGCATTAATTCATGTTGTATGTTATTTGGAGGATCACAGAATCCCAGAATGGTTGAAGTTGGAAGGGATCTCTGGAGATCTGGTCCAACCTCCCTGCTCAAGCAGGGTCACCTAGAGCATGTTAGACAGGGTTGCATCCAGGCGGGCCTTGAAGATCTTTAGAGAAGGAGACTCCACAACCTCTCTGGGCAAGCTGGTCCAGTGCTCCGTCACTCTCACAGGGAAGAAATTCCCCCTCACGGTCAGGTGGAACCTCCTGTGGTTCAGTTTGTGCCTGTTGCCTCTGGTCCTATTGCTGGGCACCACTGAAAAGAGTCCGTCCCCGTCCCCTTGGCACCCTCCCTTCAGGTGCTCGTACACATTGATCAGATCCCCCCTCAGTCTTCTCTTCCCCAGGCTGAAGAGGCCCAGCTCTCGCAGCCGTTCCCCATAGGGCAGGTGCTCCAGCCCTCTGAGCATCCTCGTAGCCCTCTGCTGGACTCTCTCCAGTAGCTCCATGTCTCTCTTGTCCTGGGGAGCCCAGAACTGGACCCAGTACTTGAGATGAGGCCTCCCCAGAGCTGAGTAAAGGGGCAGGATCACCTCCCTCAACCGTCATAAATTGAGGATCATCGTAAGTTGAAACTTTCTGTTTCTAGTTTATTCTCTAAAGTAATGAAACATTAAGGTCAAATGAATTATTTAAAATAATTGCTGTTAGTTCATTTAGCTGATTGAGTTCCTGCAGAGAAATCAAGGCAACTTTTCAGTACCTGAACTCAGGACAAACTAAACACTCTTAAATAATGTTTTATAAATGTTACCAGTTATCATTGTTCGAAACATCTTTAGGAATCACCCTGTTTCATGAAGTTGCTAATGTGTAGAGTCATGATTCTGTGCGGTGCTGTGGAACCTATAAATGAAGATTTATCAGCTTCATGGTTATAAAGATCCTGTAACCCTACTATGTTATGCTATTTTCATCCTATCTATGTCTATCACTTCAGTCCCCAGGAACTAGTCATTATTATTTTATTCTATCTTGGTCATTCTACAAACAGATTATAGTAACAATTTATGAACTTATTTGTCATACTGATTTGATATGATAGCTTCAATTCTCTTAACTCTTTTCCCTCCATATGTACCCATTTTCAGTCAGTAGCCTTCAGAATTAGTGTTTTTAACAAGTTATTCTTTCCTGCCTTATGTTCTCTACACTCTTTCATTCTGTCTTCTTGAAAGCTGTGCTTCTGTATTAATAACATTGCATATTTTTAGAAAAAGACTCTCACAATACAAAATTATTCAAAAACTAGTTACAGAAAAATGATGTTACTTGTTAATTTTGCCAGCATGTAAAGATGGCCTAATTGAATGGCCTATTATGTACTACTAACTTAAATTCTGTAAGTTTGAGCATAATCTCAAAATCTATGATTTATTCTGGTATACTAACTTTTTTTTTTTTTTTTTTTTTTTTAATGGAGTGAATGTACTGTAGCATACAGAACTAAAATACCAAGTTGTTACTGCATATTTGCCACATTTATTATGAGAAAGACTATGAGATTGAGTTGCACTATTAATTTCATAACACTTTTTCTGGTATAGGAAGCTGAACAATATGAGTAAAGGTATAAGACAGGTTTTTATATAGATCTCCCCTTAATACATTCTTTGGATTTAATTCAGTCTTTTTTTTTTCTTTTTTAATCCAAAAAGGAGCAACTGTTGAAAATGCACTATCAAGTCTTTGCATCAGACGAAAGATGGTGGTTTTTTTCCCCCTCTCCACTCATTCCTTGTAAGTGCTGAGGTATAGAAATTCATCCCTTTGTTCTGTAATACTTAACCTTTTGATCTACAGCAAGTAATTTAATGCTCCTATTAGCTATTTTGCAAAAAAAAAAAAAACAATAGTTAATGGAGGAGGCATGTAATACAATTAGATTACTGCCTCTTGACAGCAATACTGCAGTTGTGACTATCTAAATAATCTGTAGACATGGACAGATTTTTGTCATTTATTCATCCAATTGCTCTAAAGCAAGCAGGAGATCACAAATATAGTGGAAATGGAGAGGAAATGAAATCCTATGAGATTTTGTGCAGAGTCTTGAAGAAGGATTTGCCTAATTCTTAAATAGTATAAAATGATGCTTCTCTACTGTAGTAGTAGTACAGAGTAGTAGTACAGTAGTACAGAGGAACTAAGAATATGATCCAGAAACTTCTAATTAGAGTATTAGGCAAGCAAATGTATTTTGCAATGTTTTTGCTGTTGTGCAGCTAAGACACTGCTTCTCCCCCCCCTTTATGAATTACCCTTAATCACTCTGACGTTACTGTAATAGTATTCTATTACAACCAAAGCAACAAGCAAATTCTGCTTGTTTTCCTTGGATGATACTGTGCAGTTAGCTCCACTCATTTGTATGACTAAAATACGCACCTAGAATTATATGTATGTATATATGTATGTATTATATGTATGTATGTATATATGTAATGAGCAAAAGACACATAGGTCTTGAAGAAAGCAAAATCTTTTTTTAAAGTCTTTAAAAACTCATAAAACCTGAGTCATAAAACTGCAAAATTCTAATGCCCATCTCTAACTTTCAAAATACCTTTTAGCTCAGTCAGTAGCAGCAAGTCCCAAAGAGTGTCATCCGGAAGCCCCACTAGGTTTTTCTGAGAACCTGGGCTCGTGTGCCCAGGCAAACTGCAGTGTGTCAAATTCCTAGCCCAGGAATATTCATGCAAGTTTGCAGGCCAGCCAGATAGTGACCTAGTCTTTCCTTGAGATAATTCAGTAGGTCTTGTTGAAGAGAACTTAGGTAGGTAGAGGTAGCACTCTTCCATAAATGCTGATTTTGGCAGCTCACAAAGACAGGACTCTGGACTGGATAGGACCTGTGCTTTGATCCAGTACAATCATTCTTAGGTTTTTGTTATGATAGTGTCAATAGTGATGATAAAAGAAAAACCTGAGGGTTAGAGAAATAAAATGGATAAACCTGATGTGTTTCTATTCTGTATGCATAGCTGTAATACCTTTACTAAATGATGAGTGTGAATGCAGCTACAGAAGCTGATCATGCAAACTGCATTATCACAGATATCTGGAGGTTCTGACTGAAAAACTAGTTCCATATATGCTATTTTCTGGAAAAAAAAAAGTACTCCATTATTGTTGTCTAATATATAAATATTGAATAATTAAAAATGTATAAAAATGTATATTATGGAATATTGTAGAGTTGTTGCTGAGTTTTCCTTTCTTGTCTCATCTGCTGAATGCTGTCATTTAAGTTCTGAATTTGTGCAAAAAGTTAGGAAAAGGTGATGCTAACTCATTTTGGGGGGAACTGACCTGTATCGTAAGAATCTGTTTTCCATATTACCCTGTATTTTGGCCACCACCATGAAGCATAACCATTTGAAAGTATTTGAGTCAGCAGGCAGGTTTTAGAGAGTTTAAAATAGTCATATATTAAATAGTAAGCGATTTTCAACCATAACTATAGTGGAACTGCTATTCAGCTATAATATATGGAAAATAAGTAAAGTAATTCACTTGTGTAAGACCTGCATTGCATTTTAAAGTTTAACATCTCAGCGGTTTTTATGAGGAGAAAAGGATTAATATGGCAAATCATACTCTCTGTGATAATTAGAAGATGTGCTTAATCTCCAGCATTATATCAACTTGCTTGTTCAGAATCCTCCTACTATAAAGTTCTGTGTTGGCTGAAAGAAACCAAGTTCAGTGCAGATCTCAATGTCAAAAAAAAGTGTGAATCTTCTGAGAAGTCCTTCACAAAAGCAGATGCCAGTCATCAGATGCCATCTTGGCAGAAATATTCCCTCTGATACTAGATAAAAAATAAGTCTATAACACAGTCATCATGGGAAGGAGGTTCTGAAAGCATCACTGCTCTGGTTTGGTAGGACAAAGTCTCAGCTTTTATCATTTATTGTTTTTTATTACTGCTGTATCTACTTGCAGCAATCATGAAATAAGATTTTTCCAGATCTGACTTAGTGACTCTATTTCTTTAGTCCCTTAGGAAGGGAGTATTGTTGCCATTTTACAAATGTGAGGAGGCTGAAACGGAGAGTTGAAACCTTACATCCTAAAGGCAATATTTTAACTTGTGGTTTTTAAAGAACATGGCACCATTCACTTTGTGAGCAATAAAGACTGGTTTCACCTCACTAGTTTAACGTGCTTAAAATTGTATCTATTTTAATCTAGCATGTCAGTTCCCCCTAAATGGCACTCTAAGAGAACCTTTTATCCCATCTGCTCCCATCCCATTCCATTGTGAGTTTAGCTAAGGTAAGAGGAATGGCTCTAGTGGGCCATAATCAATGATTTTCCCCTGATTATAGGAAAAGCCTAAAGGAGAACCTTATTTTAGACACATAACTACTAGTTAGTTAAACTTAGGTGAGATGAATTCATGCCCCAACAACACTCAACCTTAATTATGGGCAGAACTGATGGTTAGCTGTTGAATATGAAAAGTACGAATAAAATCCACTACTGTAGTATTTCAATATGTTGTAACATTTTAAATTTTAGAAATAGAAGTCATACTACTTTTGAGAATATAGTCTGACTGTCTTGTGCAATGTGTCAGAAGATGACAGTGAAAATGACTCCAAATTTCCTGAAACAAAGCCCAAATCTTATAGATCAGACATCCTTCATTTATAAATACTAGTGATCTATTGAAATTATTACCATTTTCAGGTATCTTCCAATTTATGGAAGTGATAATCTTTCATTTGTTTTGGGAGTAGGTGTTTCATTTTCAATATTCTTGAGTACTGTACTGCATGTATTCTTGAATGTACTGAAATAATAGTAGAGTCCTTCAGCAATCACAGAAGTAAACCAAATGCTATAAAGCTCATAGAGAAGACCGAAAGAAATTAATATGAGTTTGGGGTTTTATTCAGAAGTCTTTATCTAAATTTTTAGTGTTTGGACTGTTAAATATATATTTTTTTTTAAGTCTCAGTTAATGTCATATTTCATTTGTTCTCTAAAGTCTGTTCTGAATGTAGTTTATTGATTACATGGTAAGCATGGTAGCCATCCTCAGTCTAAATATCCATTGTGGACTAGCTTGTAAGGAGTCTTGAAACTGTTCTCATGTAATTATCAACCAAAAGCTTATTCCTAGAAATACATGACTAAAACATCTTTATAGTCATATCATTGCTATAGTTTCAGTCCTTCTGTATCCCTCCTAGATTAGTCTGAAAAAGTAAAAGGAATAGCTTTTTAAAAAAAGTTCAGTTAGTACTATTTGAGAGGGTTTCTTTCATTCTGTTTTATTTCACTGCCCAGTGATAACTTTCTGCCCATATCCTTTTGCTTGGAAGTATTTTGTGCATAAAGATACATGTGCATTACAAATGTTGTAAGATTTTTCTTTAGAAATATTTTATATATTTTTTTCAGGTTTGTAGAGGTGCAGATGATTTATCTAACAGTTATGTGTTTAGAAAAGATGCTGATATCAAAGAAAGGTTTTGGAAGATGGTCTTAATGATCTGCATATAAAGAGCAAGAAAGTAACTTGTCCAAGTGAAGGCATTAGACCTCAATCGAGGAGAAATGCTTTAGTTTGCAGACACTTTGTATGACCTTTAAAATTAATGTAGTCTGATTCAGCAAGATACTTAAGATGGTTCCTAACTTTAAGCACAAGAATAGGCTTTTCTGAGATCAGTAGGATTACTCAATCATTTAACATTAGGCACAGGCTAAAATGCCTTGTTGAATCAGGGCCTTCATCAATCTGTGCCTGGCTCATTTTCTGTAGTCTTTTGTCTGTGCCCTTGCAGCATTGGCTCGTTGGGGGCACAGGCTATTTATTACTGTGTATGCAATGGATCATGGTTTTAGTTGCAATGTGTAGAAGATGCAATAAAAATAAGTGATTAAAAATGCATTTCATAAAATGTTTAATTAGAACCTGGTTCTAATTTTTTGCAGTGCTTGGTATTCCAATGGACTCCTAGGTATGCTTTTGACGAATCATAACTAAGTCTTTTTCTTTTGCCCTTCCATATATTCTCAAACTTTAAAATTAAAGATTGTAAAAAGTAACTGGAAAGCTCACCTGAAATAAGACAGAATTTCATAGAAAAATTAGCACCCATCAGTAGTTCTCAGAACTACACTGTCAAATTTAATGGAGAATTAGATTTCTGTTGCAGGACTTCATAAGACGGTAGCAGATCTGGATTTTACCGGGAAGATTTTAAAGATGTTGTCTTGTATATGTTGTGGAATACCATAAATGCTACTGAGCTCAATAGCTTGATTTGTTGAAGAAGGAGATCCCCTTCTGTGGGTCTACTTGAGAATCTAGTTTCTACTAAATGAGGATGCAAATTTACAATTTATAAGACAACCTATGAACTTCCCTCTCCCAGTGTAACTACAGACACTGTTAAAAAAAAAAAAAAAAAAAAGAGAAAAGAAAAGAAAAGAAAAAAGAAAAGAAAAGAAAAAAAAAGCTAGGCATATTTCTTTTGTGCATCTTGGTGATTCCCAGGGAAAGCTGTATGAAGCAAAGCATGTGCAAAATAATTTAATGGTATCTGGATTTCCCTGATACTTAGCTGCTACAGATGTCAACCCTAATGCATCTGGAAAACAAGTTTCTTGTCAAGCATGCTTTTTTTTTCTATCACACAGCAAGAAAATGCATGTTTGCAAATTAAGCAATCTTTGTATGAAACATCCCAGGCACAATTTGGGGGTTTCTGAGGGTGGGGAACTTCAGTTGGTCTAACATCTGGATCTTGTTATTTCAATAGCTTTTCCTCAGTGTGGAAACATTGTCTAATATGCACCTTTTGTCATGCTGCTTGGTTTAAATGTTTTTTTAGGGAGAAGAAAGAAAAGCCTTTTTACTACTGTATAGCATGAATCTTCAAGATGTTATAGGATTGCATAGCTAGGTAATGTGTGTTTTTAAATCCTAGGATGCAGATCGTTCCCCGAACCTTTGGGCAACACGCTTTCTCATCAATTTTAGGCCAAGTGCAAGTATTTGTGCCTGATACTGTAAAAAGAATTCCAGTAAAAAAAATCTCTTAGCTAAATGACAATACAGTGTTTTCCAAACAATTTCTGTGTCATGTGGTTGGTTATTTGAGGGTTAGTTTCCCTGAAAGCTTGTTCAGTTGTCTTTTTAGCTAGCTTTAGATTTAATTCTTTGAACTAGCAGCTTTGTTCTCAGAATTAGGATGTCTCCCCTTTCATTTGCAGCTGCTATATCCTTCTTTTGTTTTCTAGTTTCAAGGAATTTTGTATCACATGCTACGGTAGGGTCAGGTAAAGATACAATTTTACGGATGATCAGCCATGGTTTGTGCAGTAAATGGTACCGTAGGAAAATGGCTTTGTTTTTGACTGCCAGTATTGTAACCGTTGTAAATACTGCTTGGAATTATTAGAAAACCCAAATGAATGATTGTAGGAGTATTGTAGAAGGGCTGTCAGACTAAGTGCTTACATTTCAAGTAACCTTGTGTTCAGAAGTCACAACAAACTTTAAAAAGCAGTCCTTGAGAAGATGGCAGCAGACTTCCTGAAAGGAGTCAGACGTGAAGGGCGTCTTGCTCAGGCTGGGCTATAACCCCGTGGGTGTTGTTCGTGCTGGGGGCCGTGTGCCGGCGGCCTCGAGGGAAGCGGGGCTCCCGCTCCGGCCTCGCCTGGCCCCGCGGCAGCGCTGCGCCGGCCGCGGCGCGGGCTCCCGCCGCGGAGCGGAGCAAGCGCGCGTGCTTTCCGCGGCGAAGGCAGGAGGGGCGTTTACGGAGAGGACGACGGTTTCCTTAGCGCTCGTTCGTTAAACGCTAACAGCTGGAAAAGCACAAGCCAGAGCAGACCAGACCGAGAGCAGGGTCTGCGGGGAGCGGAGCGCGGAGCGGGGGAAGGTGAGCGCGGGGCCGTCGGGCAGGAAAACCTGGGAAAAGCTTGCATTCGAGCACAGTGTTTA
The DNA here is from genome assembly GCF_003343005.1 of Rhea americana. Taxonomy (NCBI): domain Eukaryota; kingdom Metazoa; phylum Chordata; class Aves; order Rheiformes; family Rheidae; genus Rhea; species Rhea americana. The sequence goes on along the minus strand of NW_028186756.1, from coordinate 10,863,672 downwards.
AGCTCGTATTTAATATTAAACCTGTGAAATCAATAGGACTATTCACATCTAACTTCTTAAATATTATTACATGGTATGGAATTGAGCTATTTGAGAGACTGTCTAAACCCAGTCGCCGGTAAGTATTACGACTAGCAAAGACATAGGTAGACTTACTATTTAGATAGAAGTACTTTCTGATTCAGAATATAGCTTGGTCTACAGTAACTACAGGAATAGTTATTTCCTAGTCAGCTAATCTTTAAGCATCTAGTCATAGACATTCAATAGTTAAATATTAATAGTAGCATATAAAAAGAACGGAGAAGATAAGGCAGTGTAATATGTGAAGGTGACATGGAAGAATGACATGTAATTCAATCTAAGAATGTTATAATCAGGCTAACGCTATCTGAAATATTCTTACTATATCATTTTTATTTAGTTTTAATAATTTATTTTTCATTTAAATAAAAATTGGATCACAATAAGAAGTTGTCTGTGTTTGGGAATGAGAGTTTGCATTGCTGATACTTTATATGTCATGTCAGAAATGATAGGTGATATTTTGATGAAAAATGTAAGTATAAAAAAGATGACTTTAGCAGTAAAAATAAATTTTGAAAGTATTACATTTGTAATAATAGCTTATTTTATTTTCTAAGTGGAAACAAAAGAAATATGTAAAAAAACCCTCTTCAAACGCAGACAAAAATTCTTTTTTATTAAAGAAAAACAATCATTCTAAGTTATTTTTCCAAAACTAGCTCTCAATTTAAAAAATCCCATTAAGTGAAATATATGTTCATGTAAGATGCCAAGACCAATAGCTGTGAAGATTTAGATTATAGATTGTGCAGCCAGAAGGCAGGATTGTTGTCATCTAGTCTGACTTCATGAATTAATTTTTGTTTGAATTGGCGCAGATCTTCTGGGGGGAGGTGCGGGGGGACACCTGATCTTTGTTTAAGAGAGCTACTATTTTAAAATTTTCTGCTTGCTCCTGTGCTGGCACTATTACAAAATTGAACTTTATTTTTGACTATTTCTAATTTAGCTTCCAGCTATTTAATCTTACATTTCTCTCTGGTAGACAGGGGTAGACTAAGCCAACTGTCAAACTTTTGATCCACAGAATAATAGCTGATTTTTAAGGCTTGACATTAATATGTTTGATAAATGGCGCGTGCTGAGCTACTGTAGTCTCCCATACATATTGTCCAGGTCTTTAACCGATCTCATGGAACATATCTCAATCTTCTTCAGTGTAAGGGTTTTTTTTGTTGTTTTTTTTAGTGAGTGGCCAAAACTGGATACAGTGTTCTGAATATGTTTACCAAATGAAAATACAGAATATCTTTAACACTTCCTTGAGATTTTTGTTTCCATCTAAGGGTTAGGCATTTTGAACTCCATAAAAATCTTACATCCCAGCTAGTTATCCATTGAATTTCAATACTTTCCTCAATACTGTGGCTTTACAGGAGAGAAGCTGTTGTATTACCATCATCCTTTGATACTAAAGAGATGGCTTTATATTTGGCTGTATCAAAATAAAATTATTTAATTCTATGTACCTTACCATGCAGTCCAGATTGCTTTGTATTCAGGGACAATCCTCTTCATAGTTCAGGACTTCTTTGATCCTTTTAATATCCACAACATTTACCAGATTTGATGTTTCAGTTCTATTTGGTTGATCGAAAAAGAACAACTTAACAATTTGATTAACCACTTTCTTTTTAGGCTCTTTCTAGGAGGAAGTGTTGAGGACAATTCTACTTCTAAGGTTATACCTAACGACCCTTCGGTTAGTTAATTTTATTGGACTTAGTTTTTGCCTTTTTTAATATTATTCTTTTTAGTTACTTGAAATATGTAGGATTCATTATATTTCCCTAGGTTAATAATCTATCAGGCTGCATATCAGCCTTTCCTTTATTGTGTTTGCTATTACAACTTGATTAGGTGCGACTCACGGATCTGGCATGCATGATGTCTCCCTAAAATCTGTCTCCTGCTAACAGATTTATTGTGCTCTGGAAGAGTCTTAGTAAAACTGTTACTCAAGGATAGGCTTTAATGCATCTGTAGCTATGCATTTTAAACAGCCTCAGCTCAGCATCTCTCTGTGCTGAAACTAATTGGAAGTGGCAGATTATCATCACAGGTGAGACACAGTCATAGAGAAACACACTTATTCAGGAAAGAACTAGTTTGTATTTTCTGTATGCTGTAATGCATAGTGCAGTTCCAGATGGACTAAATAATAAATCTAAAATCTGTGCATGATGTGTGGTTTTTCTTTTTTAACTGATGCTCTCCTCATTTAATGGTTACCTGTCAAAGTTGATTAGGCCTTTTTTAGATCTTACTTTAGGTTTGCCATAGCCTTCAGATATCACCTATTAACTTTCTGGAATTATTTACTGATATCTTATTTCTACTAGATGTACAAGTGCAAGCAAAATAAGAACAATTCAGTCAGATTCACTTCTTAGTGATTTTTTTAATGGCTTGATATCCAGGGTTTGAACATTTCTTAACATTTCTCTTCTTTGCCTAGAATACATTTAGAAAATTACTTCTGCCTTGACTAAACAACTACTAGACTATTTGGTATTAACTTTCTGTGCATCACCCAAAGTGTTTTTCCCTTTCCCTTTCCCTTTCCCTTTCCCTTTCCCTTTCCCTTTCCCTTTCCCT
>NW_028186756.1:10701038-10860206 GCF_003343005.1 Rhea americana | reverse complement strand
CCTTTTCCTTTTTCCCTTTCCTTTTTCCCTTTCCTTTTCCTTTTTCCCTTTCCTTTTCCTTTTCCTTTTCCTTTTCCTTTTCCTTTTCCTTTTCCTTTTCACCTGAATCACTCAGTAGTTTGGATGTTAATAATCTGGTTGTACCTATCACTGCCTCAATGTATTTATTGGCAGATTGTAGCTAACTTGTATGGGAGACAATTGCTTTTCTAATGAGTCCTTAATTCTTGGCTTCCTCATCCTTTGATTTCTTCTCTGTATTGAACCTTGTTGTGAGCTGAATTCCCATGAGGCCGCTGCTGCTTCTGTTGCCGCTGTTGAACCGAACGATGCCCTGGGAGAGTCGAAGGATCGCCACAGTTCATTATCAAAGGCCAAAGAACCCATTTCAGACAGGAGGATAAGGCAAATAAATTACAGCTCTTACAAGGCAGTGTAGCGGCTTGTCAAAATAGGTCAATGCTAAATTGAGTTGTAATGAAATGTTTTGATTTGGGAATGGTTAAACTCTTCATTTTGATTTAAAAAGTCAAAGAAGTATTACAGAAGTTATGAATGGTCCTTTTTTTATTCAGAGCAATGTAAAGTGCTGGAATTTACTCTAAAGTAGCTATATCAAAAAAGCCTTCTGTATAACATCCTGATCATAGCAGGAAGAAAGTATCCCATTTCATTTGAAAACAGCTTCTGATTTGAAAAATAATTAAATTGAGAGACAGTTTTTACTGATTAAGTTGTTACTAAATTAGTTGATTTATACAGTATATTTGTGAAATAACATATTTGTATATATTTGTACAATGTAGATGACAGATTCTGGCTCTGAAATAGTATAATTTGAATTATATCTGACACAGTGTCCCTCTGGTGTTTTTCCATTGATTTACTTTTGAAGTTGATATCAATCCAGATTAAATACTCCGAATGTTTTCATCAGGAAAATCATACTGCTTATTTTTGGATTGAAGCTCATGGAGGACACCAAAACTATATCTTGCATAAAACTTAGTGCAAACTTGAAGATATAGACAAAATGTGAAAAGAAAATATGTGGTATGATCATAAACATGTGAATATGGGACTGTAATTGGGCGGAGGACTTGGAGGGCCCCACAGAGGAACCAAATAGGTTACTAATAACAGCACATCCCGACAGCTGTTACAAACTTCACTGCTCTTGTCAACTACTGATAGTGTTACGTATTTTTTCTCACACGTACAATGCAGGAATATCCTATAACAAAGGGATAGAAAAAAAATGGGAATACATGTAAGTAGAGTATGTTTTTTTAAAAAATATGCAAATATTTTAACAACTGAAACGTTTTCTTAGAAGTAGTCTACTAATGTACAAGTTGTGCTGTTTAATGGCTTTCTTTTTCGCAAATATGACCATATAACTAAAAATGATAGCAATGATGTCAGAATGAGTAAAGGAAATTAGAACTTAAAAAATGTTGAAAAAGGTTGTTAGGGTATGTGTTTTCTACCTTCTTACTGTATCTAGTTAATATGCACTGAATATTTTAGATTTTTTAAACCAGGTATTGAATGTTCTGTTTTGGAGGGCTCTATCATCATTTAAAAAATCTTCTGCCGTAGAAGTTGATATACTTCTGAATTTTCAAATGTGCATCCTCACAGCAGAGTGTCCGCATCGCCTTCTAGGCAGAGCTGGGGTTTATTCGCACAGAGAGATGCAGACGGGGCCATGTTCTGTGCTGCACAGTCTGGACACTGCAGCTGTGCTGAAATGATTCAGTGCTTGAGCTAATGTGTCCTGATAAGAGCTGTAAAATAACCATAATCATTCCTGTGGTTGATTGCTGGCCGATTTCAGATGATTACTGATTTTGGAAATCATAATGCTTCTACTACCTATTTGTTGTCTTTTTTTCTTTGCATCTTTCCTTAGTAATATTGAGGTGCAACCAGAATACTGTAGACCCGCATATGTATTGTATTAGTAGTCAGTAAACAAACTGAAACACTCTCCAAGTAGCATCTTTGTGATCCTGACCCCTCTTCTCCTATTCAGTTCTCCTGTCAGACTTTTGCTCTACCAGAAAAGCCAGTAAGACATGTTCCGTAGAGTTTACTTAATTTCTGAGACTGACCTGAGAGATAAAGTAGTGAGCAAAGTGATGTTTTAATATTTAATAGTTGGAAGAGTTGCACAACGGGGAAATTTTTTAAAAATATATATTTAATGATTGGAACTGCTCTGAAGCTTCCTGTAAAGTGTATTTTGTGCTTCGTTGCTATAATAGAATTTTAAATCTAGTAGGAGTAATATTAAGACCACTGTTCTGGATAGTAGACAATTTCCAGTGGGAAACAAAAGCTGCATAGCGCTCTCCCTCGCCGCAGCTGGGCTGCAGTTCAGCGTTGAAGATTGTACTCTTCATTGAAATGGAAACCTACTGCTTTTTTAAGCTGGCATTTAATAAACATAAAATAAGAGAATGATTATCAGGCTGAGGATGAAATGCAGTGGTGTCTCACAGTCACAAATGGTTCTCCACAACGGTTGGTATTGCTCTTGGGTTAGGTGCTTGATAAGCAGTTACGAACATTTAACTTGTCGCTGTTAGGCTGGAGGGCCAAGGTGGTGAGGCGAGGGGAGATGGCAGCTTCTGCCCTCTCCCACCGCGGGGACATCGGCTGTGTGCAGCCGGGAGGGATGCCAGCATCCTGGCTCATGCAAATCCACCGGTGTTTATCCTCTTCTGTAAAATACCTTGCTGGAATTGAAGTTGAGCTGATAAATTGTGTTGTCAATACAGGAGACAGCCTAGAAATCCTTTCATGAACTTCTGCTCGACGGTGCTAAGTGGTTGCCAAAGGGAAGGGTTTTGCACTTTTGCTCCTTGCAAAAGGCACAACTCAAACACAAGAGAAAAATGAATTTGGGCAACATTGTTCTCACCTAAGTATTGTCTGACCACAACTGAAATTCAGCTGCTTTGATTTGCCTTGTGCTTGTTAAGTGATGTTGCATCACACAAAAAATTCAAGAAGTATTTCTTATATATTAATTTCTACTGAATTTTATGATATTTCTAATACTATAAAAGCGATAATATCTATGTACACTGTGACAATGGTGGGGGGGAGGAAGTTAATGATTTTGTGAGTATCACTGATCAAAATACTTTCCTTTCACTATTTTCTGAAGTCTGAGAACAATCTTTCTTTTTTAAGAACATTTTTTCCGTGAATTCTTCTATGATTTTATCAAATGGATGCGAATATAATGCCCAAAGGCAGGAGACGGGTAGTGCCAGCTGAGAAGCGGTGCGGGTCACGCTCCGCCCGTGGGGCCCGGCGCTCCGGAGGTGCCTGGCGAGCAGCGGTCCCCTCCGCGCGGGGCCCGGCCGCCGGCCCGCCGCCGCCCCCGCGCCTCTGGCCGCCCCGTCGGTGACAAACACAGTCCTCGGAGCCCGCTTTCATGTGTTTACCTCAAGTAGTTGTTTGTGCTGTATATATTTATTAACCTACAGATTGATATAAATTAAAAGTTTGGAGAATTTTCCTACCAAGATTAGAAATTAAGGGTTATTTTTCCTATTGCATTCATATTTTCCTGTTGCTGCCACTGCTATGATGACTATTTCTTTTTCTGTGATAAGTTTTTGAATTTCCTAATTATTGGCTGCTAAAGATGGGAATTTGTATCTGTCTCTGAGCCACAGAAAAGACATTATTTTAAAGTGAAGATTTTCCAGAGGACTGCAGTGATTTATTCATTGTGCTGAGTTTGTATATTCCCTTTTCTCTTCCCAGAAATACAATATCCAGTAATAGCTAAAAATATGCCTCTATGTTCATATAGTATAGTTTGTAAATGTACATTCATGTGTATATATTTACGGTTGATGTTAAAATGGATTGCTAAAATGCAATTAGGGATGATACAGCCTTTGTGCAGGGTTCTAATTTTTAATTGATTAAGTAAATGTTCAAGATCCTTACGAAAGAACTTAGCTATGTCCATAGGAGCTAAGGAAGTCTGTTAGAATTTACCATTCTATAACATATACAATTCTGAAAATTTACCAAAATTCATGTTCTTTGATTCAAAATTGAATGATGGAAAATTGAACATGAAATTGCATTTCAGTAGGTATCTGATACCCATCTAACTCCAATTTTGACGGAAGCCCAGGCCAGGTATTGCAGTGAATGTTCTTAAGTGATGCTAACTGAACCTCCAGTGCTCCATCACTCGATTATGCTCCTTTCTGCTCAGGCAAGCGGTAAGGAAATTATTGACACAGGAATCTGATGCAAAACTGGCATCTGAACAGGCAGCTTGAAGTCTGCGTGTCATTTGTGTATCTCGGTGAGTCTTCAGATACTTAGTCTTCCTTCCTGGTGATTGCATTAATTCTGATAAAGGTTTTAAAATACTGAAGTTATTTTCATAAGTAAGACTCACACTACTGTTATAATATATTTAAATATTGTTTTCAGTTGCTCATTGTACGAATTTCCTCATACAACATTCAGAAAAAAATCAGTAAAGTTGGAGAAATAATGATTTTGGACTAGCACAATTGTTTGAAAAAAATCTAAGCAGTACCAATGATACTAGCATTTAATATCAGTCTTTTGCAACTGGATTTTCACTTGTAAATATTTTCTCATTGGAAACACTGCAAGATTCTCCAGGAAAAATACCAGTTTCCTCAGGTTTTGCTCATTTAAATTCAGAATCAGATGGTATCAGGAGGAAAATAAGTCATCCCCTTATCCTACTGTTTACATTCTGACATTTCAGAGAAGGAACTTCCTTCTAGGGTGTAGTCCTGCATGAACTTAAATAAGAAGCACAGCCTTAGGGAATATTTCACTCTTCACATTATATAAAGCAGAAATTTGCTTCTGGAAGATGATATTGCTGTTGAAGGCTCATATTTAAAATGCTAGTGATTCTTCCATTTCATAACCTTAAAAGAAGGCTTTAAATAAGCTTTCCAATCCTCATCCATCCCCAGGGAGGGAAACGTCTAGGTCAGCATCTAACCAAGTTTGGATGGGATTTTTGACTTGCAGATTGAGTGAAAGGAAAACATGTGAGAGGCAGAACTTTATAGCTTCAATATTTCAATAGTAAGCAATATTTCTGAAATTTTCTAATCCTCAACACTTGACTACAAAATGGCAGCCAAGGTCCCCAGGTGCCTAGCAGTACTGCAGTGCTCTGCGGAGCTCTTGCTCACCTGCTGAAGACAGATAGTACAGGGTGAGGGGTAGCACCAAAGCCCTTGGCAGGTCTGGCACTCCTGAAAGGATTGTCCATAGCGTTCTTTTCCGAGTGCTCATGCCAGTCTTATGATTGATAGGCTTTTAGTTCATGCAGTTTTCTCGGTATCACCTGCTTTCTTTGCAATACTGAAAGTATGGTCTCAGTGTGATGGGTAACTGTACAATGCAAGGCTCAAAAATACATTGAAGAGGAATGAAAAATCAGCAAATATCTTTTCAATAAGGAAACAAAGGAGGAAGATGCGTTTTGCACTACTAGGAAGAAAAAAATTCAGTGGTTTGATTGCTATGCTGCACATTCACTGTGGTAAATTTTCTACTACATCTTTTACTGTCATTTGGATCATAGCTATCCTGCAAATTATGGATATATAGAAGTGATATTGGTGGTATTTGGTCTTTGATAGACTTCGAAGAAAGACAGACATTTTGTCATAGAGTTCTAGGCAGCTGCCTGGCAGAGTGCACATCTCTCTGTGTGGGCATAATACACTTCCCTGATTAAAAACCTCACAAAGTAAATAGTTAAAAGATAGTTTTGAAATACTATCAGCATGCAATCAACAGTTTGGCAATTTAAAATGAGATAAAGCTTTTAAAATGCTAAGTGATGGAGATCTGGACACGAGAAGTTTTTTTTTTGTTACAATAAGAAGCAGTGGCATTGGCTGGGCAATAGGCCCCACTTGAGGGCTATGTGGATGCAAAGCAGAAAGATGTTGCAGGGCCCTTTCAATCAGTAGAAAAGACGTAACGATGAACAACCAGTCTTTAACTGCAGATTCTTGCATATAACTTGCATCACTTCATCTTATCAGTACATCAACTTTCAGTGTATACAGGGAGGATGATAATCCTATTCTAAATCCTTCTCCAGTAATATTCCCAGTGAGGAATTCTTCATGGCAATCATTTCTGTGGTAATCACAGATGCTATTATGGATATCTTTTCTTTTCTAGAAAAAGATTTTGTGAAAGTGAGTACCTCCTAGTGAAGCTTTGTTATTACTATGTATTGTCACCATATTTAAAGTCTGGAGAATTGTGTCTCTTGAGAGCTTTGAAGAGTTTTTAATAATTTTTCTTGATTCAGTATAGGTATTGGAAGATCTCACATACTGAATTTTGTCATCCTTTGTTCTTCATTTGGTTATGATAATCATTTATGATATCATTTATGGTGTACTTGACAGTTAAGGTCATAGAGCTAAAACATTATGAAATTAATTAAAGTGAGATTTTAACTTTCTTAATTTTAACAATGTTCAGATTTGACATTCTATTTCAAGCATATTCTTATAATAATTTTCTCATAGTAATTTGTGGGAAAAGAACTGACAACAAGGTAAGGCTTTCATATCCCCTGACGTCTCTATTTTGGTTCCCTGCTTGAAAGAATACCTTTCACTACACCTTTACAAAAATCTTTGAGCAAGAGGAGCGAATAGAGGTGCTAATAATACAGAAGTCGAAAGTATGTATATAGGAGGCAAAAAATTGAAATTCATCTCTTAGGTGTATAGTACTGGGCTTTATTATGTATTAATTGAACTAATTGGATATTAATTGGAAGTCAGGACTATTGTATCATATATCAGAATTCTAACTGATGGATTATTATTGGCAAATTTTGGTGGCATAGACTGTCTCATACTTTCTCACTTCCTTATTTTAGCCATGAATTGTATCTAGGACATGAAAAACAAACTTTGTATGTGAGTGCTTTCTGATAAAAAGCTTTTTTGCCAAAAAATTCACAACTTTTTATCCTGTGATGAAAAATGACTTTAGAGTTACTGTCAGTATTTTGTTTTGTGTCTTCCCTTTCTTTGTCATTCTTATAGCAAGTATGTACGTTTAAAATACTTTAGCAGTTACTCTTTTTTTTGTTCTACTTTAGAGACATTGATATGCCAAAGATTTTAGGGATGGTCGTCTTTTTTTATCACACATCCTCTAAAAAGTGAGAATCTCTTTATTTTGTGAGTAAGTTCTGCTAATAATATGTATATGTAGAAAATGAACTGCTCTGTTGTTCTTACCACCCTCGAACAAGTGCTATTTTGAGTCCTGAAGCGGAGTCTGTAACTTCTGTCTATGCGTGAGTTGAGTTTTGTCAGATTTGCAGGTTTGTGCAACCTCTTTACACCTGGTTGGATAGGTTTTCTGTAAAAACAGTTAAAAATGCAAATCATATCTTTTTAAATACATGAGTAGGACTAGTTCATTTAGTGTTCACCCTATTCCTTACTTTGTCCTTAAGTTGTTTGACTTTTTTTTTGTCCAGCCAGAAACAACAACTTCAAAGATCCTGGATCAGAACCTGTTACCATAAAGTTTCCTCAGAGAGAATACCTGAGTTGTGTATTCACTTACATTTGTGTTTTACGTGCCTATGAACATGCAGCTGAGTATTAAAACTATTTCATCCCCTTTAAATAATCAGAGTGGTATAGAATAGAAAAGCACTTAATATAAATTTCTTCAGAAACCAGAAATAAACTGGAAACACATGTATAAAGGTTATGCAGCATATTAGACCAACATCAGTTCAAATACAAAGGAACATGAAATGCTGTGAGCACTTATCTATGACAAATTAAAAATTCAGTGCTGTCCCTCTCCTCCCTTCTCCCTAATGTAACATATCTGAAGGGACAGACAAAAATATGTTAATGGAATTTTACCAGTGCTTCTGGCATTACTATTTTGAAGAGTAGGTTTATCATCCTTCACTCAATCCTTTTGAAGTTCAAGGAGTATTTTAACACCCGTGCTGTCTTTTTTTTTTTTTTTTGGTGCTGTAATACTGAGTCTTGAAAGGTTTTTGGATTCTGCAGCTCTCAACTCGTGGGACTTTTGGACTTTTGTCTCCAGGACCACTTCTGTCTTTTAGAAATACATGATATATTTCCATTCCCAGAAGTCTGTAGCGTCCCAATACTCCATATCATATTTGCAATAAAATACTGTATATTGATTTTTCTCTTTGCAAATGTTCTTCATTTAACAGAGGGAGGTATGATAGGGTACATTTCTCTAATTTGGTGAGATGTATTTCTTTTCTTTTTTATCCTTTGTGATGTTAAGGAATACAGAAAAATGGAATTGGAGAGACTTTTACCTTTACGTTTCAGGAATGCCACGTCCTGGTTTTCAGACTGTAAACATTAACTTCTTAATGATCCCTAACTAGTGACCGTCTCCAGATCTCTTTCCTGTGCAGGATAGTAAGCATTTCATCTGCACACATGAGGAGTGTTTGGTTATTCAGTATTCTCATTTAACAAAATGAAAATTTAATAATATCATTATCAGCAAAAACAGGATCCAGTAACATGTTCTATGGCAGTTACCTCAAGAAGTAGCCCATGTAAATGTCCTTGGTTTCTTTTCTGTTCTTTTGTTGTTTTTGTATTTGCTTGTCCTGAAATCTGATTAATGTGACAAAGCAACAGGTCCAGTTTAGAAGATTTTAGAGCAAGTGATTATGTATATAAGTTTGCAGCATAGATTTCAGTTTGTAGTCCATAGCTACTGTAAACTAAAAATGAGTTGTATAATCACAGGAAGTCTTCCTAAAATATGGATACAAAGGTTGCTAATGACCATGACGTAAATCTTAGTACGTAGATCCGTAAGTGATTTAGAGATTTCTAAAACACCAGACAAAGAAAAAAAATCAAAGGCAATGTGCAGTATTGCAAGAACTTGGGTCAGATTAAATTTTTTATGAGCTTTTTTGTGTATAGAACATTATCCGCTTGGGTGATTGATAGACTAACTAATAAGCATTGGAACAATATAGCTATGTAACACGAACCAGATCCTGTGCAAGGGAAAATTCTGTAAAGTGTTGCCATGTGTATACCTATTTCTTTATATCTGCAGTTCTGAAAACACTCACCAGTAACATTAGGGACATCATTTCATAGATAAGTTTGGCAAAGAAAGCTTGCTTAACTACAAGAAGAAAGGAAATGGCTTAGTAAATGTAGAAGATGCTTGGATGAATTGCTTTCTTTAAGGTTGAGACTAGTTGTGTGTTCCGAATAATGCAGATGACACACTAGGAAGAAACATGAGGTCTAGGTATTTGCAATTGTGTATGCCAAAGCAAGTGCACATTGCGTATTTCGTTGCAAGCACAGTGATGGTACCAGCTGCAAATGCTCTACATTTTTTGATGATAACTGTCTAATTTGCTCCTGGCTCTTTCTCCTCTTTACTAGACAATGTATTTGATTTAACTGAAATTCTGTAGTACATACCTTCTCTCAACACTGAAAACTGTAAACAGTCTCAAAATAGTCATGAAACTATTTCCTCCTTCCCTCAAGGTCATACATTTCTTCTTGTGTTCTGGAGGTTGCTGAGTTAGAAATCAAAGATGGATTGTTTTTTGAAATACACTGATGTACAAGCCACACTAAAATCATATTAAGAATATCAGAAACACATAGTTGATGTTATTTGTGAGGATGCTGCATTCTATTTATGTGCATTATGTAGAGAGTGGTCACACTAGGCTTTGAACTGCATAATACAGAGCATGTATGTAGACTGTGAGATTGGTTGCAAATGCTGCTACAAGACCTCCTAATACAAACTATATCCTGTGTCTAGCTTGGCTGCAAGGCAAAACACATGTGCACGTGAACTGCTTCCTTGGACTTTATCATTGCCTATTCTTCAGTCAGAAGTTCTCATTGTTTTGCCCTGTGTTTACTCACTGAAAGCAGAACAACAGATAAATGTTACTTACTCAAAGGTATGTTTTGTCCACAAGTGCTGGAACTTCATACATTGTCTGAGCTAGCTTAGCTCAGACTTTTCTTAAAATATATGGCCCTGATTGTGCTGGGCAGTTTGAAAGACACATTCAAAGTCTAAAAAGTCATTCCTACCCAGCAGATACTTCTACAGGCCTTCTGCATATCTGAAGTACATAACTAGCGAAGTGCTGTTTATGGAAATCATCCCATACAGTATCTGAACAGCTTCATAAGGTCAGGTTCTTACATATGGGATTAAGGATAACCCATAAAATGACTCTTACAACTATACAGAAGAGGGGAAGGAAAGGAGAAAGATACTGCAGTGTACTTGCTGCAACTGTTTCTAAATAATTGCCTGCATGTCTGAGAATCTGTTTTTCTATCAGCTTCTGAAGGGACAAATTGTTATTTCCAACTGACCAAATACAGCCTTAGCTGTATAAACTCTGAACTGCGATGCTTTAGCAAACATATGTTTTGGTCAGCTATGGTCTCAAAATTGTGGGCATCACAGCTTGCAGAAGCCCATGCCGCACCGACCACTGCAGCACAGGATGGGGAGCAGTTCTTTCTCTCTTAAATTTTCACGTGTATATAAAGTTTTCAAATATGCAGGACACCAAGTATACAACAGTGGTTTTGATACTAAGTTCCAGGCTTCCATAGCTGATAACAACGACTAGGCTTTATGTAACACTTTTCTTAACGCTTTTCGTGGATCTCATAAAGACACATAAATTCACAGCTTGTATGTCTGAAATGTTGAGCGATAAGGGTATAAGAGAGACAGAGCAGGGTCAAGGTGATCCTGCCCCTCTGCTCAGCCCTGGTGAGGCCTCATCTCGAGGACTGCGTCCAGTTCTGGGCTCCCCAGGACAAAACAGACATGGAGCTACTGGAGAGAGTCCAGTGTAGGGCTACAAGGATGATCAGAGGGTTGGAGCACCTGCCCTGTGAGGAACGGCTGCGAGAGCTGGGCCTCTTCAGCCTGGGGAAGAGAAGACTGAGGGGAGATCTTATCAGTGTGTACACGTACCCAAAGGGAGGGTGTCAAGGGGATGGGGACAAACTCTTTTCAGTTGTCCCATGTGACAGGACAAGAGGCAATGGGCAGAAACTGAAGCACAGGAGGTTCTGCCTGACCGTGAGGGGGAATTTCTTCCCTGTGAGAGTGACAGAGCACTGGAGCAGCTTGCCCAGAGAGGTTGTGGAGTCTCCTTCTCTGGAGATCTTCAAGGTTCGCCTGGATGCAACTCTGTCTAACATGCTCTAGGTGACCCTGCTTGAGCAGGGAGGTTGGACTAGATGATCTCCAGAGGTCTCTTCCAACTTCACCTATTCTGTGCTATGTTCATAGAGAACCTGTCAATATTTTACAGCATTGTTGTGTCTCAGGTTGATAAAAGACAGACACTGTTGCTAATTTTTTAGGAAAATGTTCCTGTGGTTTGTCAGCCTCAAATCTCAGGGCTTTCTCAGATTTGTAATTGCAGCTTGTTGTATGGGTGAAAGAAAGATGTCTCTCAGGAAGTAAAGAGAAACCTGCTAATAATCAGCCAGATACTCCTCAATATTCAGAGCTATAATTCAAAGTCAGTATTTTTTCATTAGACTGCACCACCTTTAGTTCTTGACAGCTTCCAGTTCTTCATAACTTTAAGTTTTCACTCAACTTCTAAAACATTTCTGCCCTGTAACTAAATAGAAGCCCAACCTTCTATTCAGGACACTTAGTTGTAAAGCTACCCCATTTTTACAAGAAAGAAGCAACTTTGACAGCTTAACATACCGTGCTCTGTATCACAGAGTTCTCTCCTCACAGGAAGCTGGAAAACAAAAATTAATCCACCAAAAAAAAAAAGTAGTAAGCTAATGTGGAACTGAATCTGAAATTTAGCAAACTCCAAAATCATAATGCCACATCCGAGCTGTTGCTTCTCTCTAGCAGTGGCAGACAGGGCGTAAATCGTCTGAGCTCAGTTCTTTGCGTGGACAGAAGCGGGCAGTTTACTGTTCCAGCACGGCCAGCAGCGCTCAGGCTTCTGGACAGAAGCAATTTTCTTCTTGCATCTGTTGTTTAAATGTTTATGATGACATGCTACTTTTGAGGATATGGGAACTTAACCATCTTTGGTGGCTGACGTTTATGGGAGTCATGTGCAAACGCCTGACAAGACGACTATTCTGTCAGCAGGGCTAAATGTGCTGGGACTGTTTCTAAATAATTCCTTACGTGTCTGAGAATCTCTGTCTTTCTATCAGCTCCTGAAAGGAACAGTTGTTGTTATTTCCAGCTGACCAAATGTGACCTTTGCTGTATAAAAACTGAACTCTGATGCATTAAGAAATGTATGTTTTGGTCAGCTGTGATCTTTTACCTTCCTGGGTCTGATTAGAGTGCATTCATTAACTCTATTCTTCTGTTAAATATTTCCTTAAAATGTGCAATTTATGTTTTAAGTAAGAGACATAATTAGTTCTTACACCTAGTTACCATCAAAAACAAAGAACACGTCAAACTCTCTCTCATTAGTATTCATTCAAAGTGAATTGCTCCTTTCAGTTCCCAGTCATTATTATTTAACCGTTAATCCAAAAAGTTTATAGGCTCATGTTATGATGGTGATTATTTTTTTGGTTGGTGTCCAAGGGGTCATTCTGAAAGAGGCTCATTTCAGGAGGGCTGCAGAATATGTAGATTTGTGGGAGCATTTAATGTGTTTTGCTTCCAGTGTTTCTCTCACTGGGCAGTGAGCCAGGAACTGAGGTTTGCTTTGTAAGTACTGAATCACTAATGCAAAGGCAGTGAAAGTACATAGATATCATACCCATCTGTCCAATATTACTACACATGGAACTGACCATATTGAACATATTGAATTAATTCTACTGCAGCGTTGCCCATCAAATTACTTGACTCTTTACATCACCCTTTTTTTGCTCCCTATTGCAAAACATCCATTTTATTTGACAACCTCTTCTTTGGCATTGGCCTAAACAGAGAATAGGGATGATCTTGGCTCACTTCTCTCTAAATAATCGTTCTTTAATTACACTAGAGGTGGTATCATCTGCAGTAATTACTGAAAAGATGTCAGCTCTCAGATAATGGAGTAAAACATTAATGGAACTGAGCTGGCCCAGACATTTGCTCATAGAAACCAGCCGCTTGTTATGCAGCAGCTTTGCATCGTTCTTAACACCGTGTCAGTTCTTGTTACAGTTTCAGCTTAGAACCTGACTTAAGATCTTTCAGAAATTTCATATAGCATAATGCTTACATGTACTGTTTTGTTTTAAAATGAATCTTTTGCATTTTCTTCAGAAAACAGAATAATTTATTTGCTGCTTTTGATAGTTTTTCACAGCTGCCTGAGTTATATCTCTGAGTTCTTCATAAGCACTCACATCATTTTATGGAGACTCATGACATCTCAGATGGACAGGCTGTACTGATGCCTACAGGACTTTTTCAAGTTGATTAATAGCAGCACTAAAATCTTTGATATAATTTAAACTATAAAGAGTACCGTTCTCTTGATAGAACCTACTTATGCACTTGCTTATAATGAGAATAAACATTTAGTTGTAGAGATGAGAGAAATAAAGGTCTAAGCAGATGGACAGGAGCATCTACTTTTCAGGTCTGCAGGCTAAAGGAGCCTGGTAGATTCCTTAGCATTAAGCTTTTATTCATTTCAGATTAGTCATGTATCTATAAACTATCTAAAAGCTATGTATAATTAAAGCAATACTGGGTTTTAACAATCTCATAGTACTAATATTTGTCTGTTCTTTTTGGTTTTTATTTATTGATAAGCTGATTGTTTTTATCTTACTTAGACTTGTAATTGCTTTGTATAGTAGAAACCACTACACAGAAAGCATACACATGCTAAAGCCATACAATATAATTATATTTTTGGATTTTGTCAAAATACTACCAGTAGTATCTCAACTTCATCCCTGGAGATATTTATTCTACTGAGTAAGATAACTTAATTAAAATCACACAATCAAGGTATAATTTTCCAGCAATTGGCCAAATTTCAGACACATTATAATAAAATTTGTAATGGAGAAATAAAACAGTATCAAAAATTACACAAATGTATTTGGGTATACAGAGATATGAGTGGATAACTTTGAGTCCTCAATCTCCTTTTATTACGGTTATTTAAGATGTAGTCTGACCCCAGATTCCAAAGCCAGTAGAATCTAATGCTCTCGATCTATAATAGACAGTGATACTTACTGAAGCAACAGCAGTCAGTTGTTAGTTGTTGTCAGCAGTAAGTTGCTAGTCAGTTAGATAGAAAACCTAATATTATTCCAATTAAAAATAAGCCAGATGAGATCTTCAGGAATCATTTTTTATGCATCTTCTCACATATGTTACTTTTCAATGAAAAAAGACCCCAACATATGTGAAAAGCACTTTGATCCATATGGTATGCTCCCCTTGATATTTTTTCTATTAAAAATCTCTATACTGATAAGTCAGCCTATTGATTTATATAGTTGCTTTTTCCTGAACGTGGAACATTGAAGGCTGTTTTTCTTCCCTTTCCTGCCTCCTCCTCTCCTTTCTGGATCTAATATTATTTTCAGAGTCAGAAGAAAGCTTAAAACAATAAATTTCAGGAGAGGAGCAATTGTGTTTGAGTGCAGGTTTGCCCTTTCTTCCCTACAACTAGTAACGAGACTGTAGATTGCAGTGATCTCTGAAGAGGCTTGGTGGGAGATTTCCTTCTTATTAAGGACAGCAAGATGCTAAAATGGAAATAGTTCCACTTAAATGGTACAACGTGCATTCAGTGAGTGCCGAGCTGCTGCCTTTCTGACATTCTCTTTTCAGTTCACCATTCTTCTGAAAACTGAGCTTTCTTCTGGTCTTTTATGAAATACAAAACTTAACTTCTCAAAGGTTTATTACAATTCAAAAACTGTTTTGGTTCCAGTTAGGCAAATTGAAATTTTTGATGTTCTCCACAACAACAAAAAAAGATACATAGATCATTTCACTGAGCTTGAAAATGTTGGGTTTGGTTCAGTTTATCTAGTTATAGATTGGATTAATAGCTACTATGGAATGTAAATGTTGGCTGACAGGAAAATTTAAACTATTCATTAAGTTATGTTGGAATAAGGTATTTGACTTTGCAGGTCTGAATGTATTAGTTACTTCTCCCTACATGACAGTGTAGTGCACTCAACATGATTTCACCAGAGTGTTTATTTTAGCAGAATTTTATACTTCATTTGATTGCAGCTACATACATCTCTTCGGGGGTTTTTTCTTTTTATAGACTACTTGCATGATTTCAGTCACATATGTGAGCTTTAGCACCATGTATAGCTTTTATTTCTCTGCAAAATGTGAAGCGTCCTGTGTTCCCCGTTACCCTAGTGTGATGAATTTTGGACCTGGAAGCAAGAAGAACCGGGCATGTCAGGTGTGGCTGTGAGTTTGCCCAGCCCGCTGGCGAGGAGCGTAGCTCATCCTCGTGCAGCGGGGTGTGAAATGGGTAAGTCAACTCAATCAAAGCACTCCAGAAATCGCTCTCGCTGGAGCTGAGAGAAAGGTTTACAAAACTCCTTTACAGCCTCCTTTAATGTTTGGCGTATGTTCTCTACTGCAGGAGCAAATTCGGACAGGATAAGAAATTCCATTGTTTTTATGGAATTCAGAGACTTTTTCTAATTTGGGGACATACTGCACCATGGGTTTAGAAATAAAACTCTTCGTTGCTTTCGCTCGAGAGTTCTGCTTATTAATCAATGTCATGGTATAGCCAGTGGTCTTTATGAGTAAAGTTCAGGAGACAAGACTAAGAAAATAAAGAAGAAACCTTATTAATGAGAAAAGTTAAATGAATGATCAATTCTTTTTTCGCCCTAAAGATGACTACTGGCATTCTAAGTGTAATTATTTTTATTTTTGTACCTGGTCTCTAGACATAGCACAAGTGGGCTGCATTGGTTAGAAGCGTTCCCATAGTGAATGTGGAAATCCTGCCACTGTATCGAAGTATACATATATGCATTTTTATTATACCACATTGGTTGTTGTCATTATTATAGTACAGTTAAGTTTGTGTAGGATGCAATAGCTTAGCCAGTAGCTTTCAGCCATTTGAAGGAGATAATAAATGTATTTAATAATAAAAATGTTTCAGTCTGAGGTTGTAATAGCATTTCTTGGAGTATAAAACAGAAAGAAAAGCCTTTAGAAAATTAGGAGACTAAATATTAAACCCATACAGAAACTTACACACTGTAATACTTGGGGAAAAGTGGTTTGTTTTGGGTGCCCTGATGTTCCATCCTCAAAGGCAGTTTGGTGCATATGCCCTTTCTGGCTTTGGGGGTTACACATACCACTTTTAAATTTGTGTTTACCAGTCTTAAGTATCTTTCCAGCTGAAAAGAAAAGCCTATTGCAGAAAACATTCTGTGGCTCTGAGAATCCTATTTTCACATCTTCACTTTGAGTGAGGGATAGGAATGAATATTTAACTGCAGTGAAAAATGTGTGAGCTTGGCTGAATTGAAAAAGAATTCAAATTATCAGAAAAAGTATCTGAGTTTTTTTTTTTATGTATCTCATTTTAACTTACGTTATGTTAGGATGTGACAGTAGCATAATAATAATACGCACTTTCTTTTTTTAATAATTGCTTTACATAACCTACTTAGCTACTGGTAAGTTTTTGGTGTAGGGTATAATTGTTTCAAAGCTTTCTGTATATTAGACTTGTAATTTAACAATACTCATTTAAATCTTTAATGCACAATGTGTCAAAAAAGTTAATACAAACTACTATTAAATTTTGTTGTGGTGGAGGAAAAAGTTATGTGCTATGGAAAAGTATGTGCAGTACTTATATTAAACATAATTTGTAAGGTTGAAATTAAAGGTGCATAATCCCAAAAGAAAACTTGCAATTAAACTCTAGAATGAAGATGTGTTTTAATTTAATAGGAACATTAATTTTAAAAATGCTTTATTTAATTTTGCAGTATTTTTCGACAAACACTTTGAACTGAGTATGAGGAGAATAACACTGAGCTGGTATTAAGGAAACTTAACTTTATAGGAAATTTTTGAGTTTATGGATTAATCCAAAAGACTAATTTAGTATGAAAAAACAATGATGAGACTTTGATTTTTATACATTATGATATAATATCACTTCGAAAGCTCATAAGCTGTTAAAAGGCACAATCCACATGTCCTATTTTAAGATTAAAAAAAAAAAAATTAAAATCTGTCCACAGTGACAACTAGAATCCTCCACTGCTGCTTACTGTGGTATAACATTTGAACATGGTATCAGTCTTACCTTACTGTGACATAGAAGATATGCTGCATGCCAAAAAGAAACACTTTTTTGTGTAATGTTTTGCAGATCTTGCTCTTTAATATTTGAAAGGACAGCTCAGAGTTTCTGAGCTGAAACATTGTCACATGACACTGCATTAATTCAGAGTGTCAGAAAGACCTTGGATGAAGAACTACCCTTATTGAAAGCACTCGGATTTTAACATTGACTTCTGTGCGAATTGCCTTTTTTGCCTTTTTCTTTTTTTTGTCTAGACTTGCCAAACAGCCTTTCTGTGTGTATGCTTCTGCCTGGAAACCCTAGCAGATGTGTGGGAAAGATAACAAAAGAAAAAATGCGATGGAAGACATAAGGCAAGCAAAAAGAAGACGCGAGAAATATATACTCTAGAAGCGGACAGGACAAGAAATACCTGTGGGCTGTGACTGTGTGCGTAGGGTAAGTACTTTTATCACAGTCCTGCAGTGACATGATTTCAAGGTGATAATGCCTCCCAGCTGTAAGCCAGCCTCTTTGCAGAGAGCGGGATGGGCTGAGCCTTGCCTTTCCTCGTGCTCCGGCTGTGTGCTGACGAGGCCCTTTGACTGCAGATACCCCGGTCGGGAACCTCTAGGGACCCGTGTTGGCCTGGCTTGCCAGAGCCACCAGCGGGCCACTGTGCGTGTGGGCGTGCTTGCATGGTTGTCTTCCACTGCGAGTTCTTGACTCCTAGAACAGAATTACTAACAAGGAGTAACTGACACCTTATGTATAATCCTACTATATATTGTACAGTTTACAGAACTTAAGCTTAGTTGTCTTTAGATCTGTAAGCTTCTTTCTAAATGTAGTTTGTTCTTAAGGGTATTTGGAACTGTACTTGTCCCACTCTTGTGCCCGCACTAGAAAAAAGCAAATAATAGGATGCGAGTTCAGCTATTTTTGTTTAATTTTTCTTTTTAGATTAGACTGAGGCATAGCTTGCTGCTCTCTGCTTGAATGAATGTGACTCAGATTGCTATATGATAAGGGAGATAATTAAGCCTCAGAAATGAGGTGGGTGGTATAAACAATAGCCCATCAAGTTTCCTGCAAAGACAACCTCTGATTTCAGAACAGTAGGCCATACATATCTTTTCCTGCTTTTCGTTATGTTTTTTCTTGTTTTGTTCCATTCTGTTTCAGTGCAGGCAGTAAAATGGGTGGGTTGTGTTCTAGCTTTTTATTTCTGGTAAGCTATTATCAAATCCTTGCTTAAGACAGAGACATAAATGAAAATGCATTTAGTACCATTGTAGTTTAACTTGCAGAACTGCCACACAGTTTTACATGGTTTAGTTGAAGTGGTAATTTGGTGGATGGGGACACCTGTCTGGAAGGCTGGTGTATGCAGTTCTGGAGTGAGCATTGCTGGGAAGAGCTGGGAAGAAACTCTATGCCTGGCTGCATCGTTGCCTAGATCTGCCCAGTTATATTACAGTCTCAATTCATAAAGACTACATTCATCCATGGAAATGCTAAATCTTACTCTGCGTCCTTCCCTGTTGGTCAGATTATCTAGGACAGTCATCTGGTCCATTTGCAGGTGACATGATTTTACTACTCTTCTTTTGTGTCTGCTGTAGCTGATAAATAATACACCAGAGCTTTTACTGTCTACAGTTTAACCGATCTCCCTGAAGACTGCATTGGCTCTGCAGAGCTTTAAGTCTTTACAGGAGCTCTTAGAAAAAACCATGGGGAAGAAAAACCTGCACTTTTAAGTTTGCAGAATTACCTGTGACCCCTGCTGGCTGTTTGTTTCAAGTTTCTCTGTGGCTGATCTTCTCCAGGAGATCGTATCCTGTGCTTCAGTAGCTCCACTTGACAGTAGACACTTCTTCATTCTGCCTCATGGGGAACCCTTCACACTGTTCCTGCCAGACTCTGACACTGATATAAGAAACCCCAAACCTTTAAGTAGAGGATGGAAAGAAACTATTTTAATATATTAGCAGGAATAAAAATTTAGTCATTATTTGGATGCATCTTGCACAATTAAGTATATTAAAGGTTTTTAGCTTTTCCTGATTCTAAGGAGAACAACAAGTTTCAATACATCTTGCTGTGATTGTGTGGAAGATGAACAATACAACCTGATGGAGAACACAAAGCTAGATACAGTAGGGATCTATCTATAAAAAAAACACAGATAATCCTGCAGAAAAGAACCATTTTATGTCCTCATACTTTCTTCGTAACAGAGACTTAGCAATATTCTGATAATGGAACATTGTCCCTGTTTATGATCTTGAAAAGAAAAACAAATATCCCCTTTACTGCTCATTGACAGTTTTTTTCTGACCAGCTCTGAATAGGTGGAAATAAACCAAAAAGTATCTGTAAGAATCTTCCTCTTGTTAAATTTAAATATATCTTCCTTTCAGAATACAGAAGCAAAATCAAGAGTTGTTCAGAGACTTTGGCAGTTTGCAGCACTATTTTATAGTATGTTATTGATGTTCGTCACTTCCTTTTTTTATATACAGCCAATGACTGGAAATCTCTTAAGAGATTATACATGAAAGAAAATAATCTCCTTGAGAAGAATATGTGATATTTTCTGCTAAAAGTCTCTATTGAGTCCGATATAAGATTATTTATACGGAGGATATTTGTGAAAGTAAAAGGTAACAGTGCAGATTTCTGGCTTGAATACAGCACATCAATCAGTACTGTGGTTCAAAGAAGCCTATTAACAGTCTGGTAGTAACACCAGGAAGTATTGTACTTAAAATTTATTCTAGCAGCCATTCTTTGCATGATGTTAAACCAGAAACTGTCTGGCTTTTTCTCCTAGCCTTTATCGTTGACCTGTTGGTGCTGGCTCACATGTAAGCTGCATTGCTGTGCAATTGCCCAGTTCCCTTCCTCTCCCGCCCTTGGTCTCTATTAGATGGAAAAGATGTGTACCGCCACTCTCCTTAAATAACCTGTCTGCGGAGAGAGGCCTGAGTGGGATTCCAGTCTTTCATGGTCCTCTTGAGATGTTTAGCCTCACAGTCACTTGAAGTTAGCTTGCCACGAAACACAGGTACTTAACCTAAAATGTGCTTCCTACTGAGTACACTTGCACAGGATTCATTCCAGTCTCAAGCAAAGGGTGCAAGGTTGCACTGCTCCTTTTTAGGGTAAAGCCATTCACAAAAGCAGTGTTACTAACTCTGATTTAATGGGAATTCCTGCATTTTTCTATAGCATTTTAGAGAGAATACTTTTGATTCCTGGTAATTATGTCTTTTTCACTGCAACACTCTTGCCTGGGGCTGCTTTTCTATAGCATCACTTCTGCTCTTGTTCTTGGTACCTTCTTATCCTCATATAGTCTACTGTAACATAGTGTACTTTAGTGTAGGAATCTCTGGAGGACAGACTTGTCCAGGGCATTCGGCTAGATACAGTTTCCTTCTCTCTAATCCTTTAAAATGTGTAACATATAATAAAGTGAGTGAGAAGAATTCACTATTGCCATGGTGCTATTCATAACATTAGGAAATATACTCATGTATCACTCAAGGTTACTCTGCAACCACACCACAGTCTGGCCCAGCTGAACAAAAGCCAGAAGGTTTAATTCAAGCTGCCTTTCCTTCAGCCACTTGCTTATGGCCTTGGAAAGAAAGGTGATTCAGACATAGATTCAACAATATGATGTAACCCACAGGCCCCTTCAAAGATGCTCATTAATCTGAGGGTTTTTATCTTCTTCTCCCTCCTCTGGTTAAACGAAACATCTCAGATTGATGACATTTTTTTCAACACTGGGTTCAACGGCATAATTTGTCCATAACTGCAAGCATGATTCAGAAAAAATGTTACAGATCATTAGGAGAACAAAATCCGAGATTTGAAGCAGCCCATATTAAAGATCCTGTAATCTGCTGTTCTGATTATTCCATTTATAACAGTATTAGGGTCACTTGGTACAATCAATGCTAGACATAGGTTCCATCTACTGTTAATATTTTAACATTTAAAAATGTATTTACTCATGTATTTACAAAACCTCAAAGTATACAAAAGGAAATTGTGTAATATACTTTGCTTCTGAATAAATGACAGCAACAGGAACTTTGGTTGAGGTATAGAGGGAGGAAGAAAAGAATTTAAGAGAAATCAAGGTAATTTTATAAATAACTTTTACTTAGTATTAACTCATTTAAAACACAGACAAGTTTGCATTGCCTTTACCTTGATTCTCTCTCTTTTCACATCTTCCTTCTTGCTTCAACCACTCCCCATCTCAGTTAGTGCTGTTTCTTTTTTTATCATCCTGAAATTCTGCTAATAGATTAATGGAATATTCAGATAGTCAGACTATTCTCCGTGTTCAAAAAAATTAAATCCCATTAGTTTCCCTATGACCTTACCGATCACTTCATCACTCTAAAACTGTTCTCTAACTTCTGAAGATTCTTCTCTAGCACCGTTACTGCTTAATGTGTACCATACTACCTTCCTAATTTGACCTTCTTTGTCTCCTTAAGTTAAGTTATCTTTTAGGTGAATTTGGTACTAACAAATAGTAGCAGAAAAGTAGCTATTCTGTGAATTTTTCATTGGTTGCCTCTTCTTTGTGTCTCATGCCTTCTTGGTACCTGAAGGGAGCACCACTAAAAGAGTGCAGTAGTTCAAGCTTCTTCTACTCAAGACAAGGTTGAGAATAGCATGCCTATATGCATAAACTGACTGGAAATAAGGTGAGGTGGCCTTTCCTCATTAGAGGTGACCTCAAGTTATTCTGCTGTCAGAAGATGCTGTGGTTCTAAATGTAAATGTGAACAGCAGAGTTAGGTGAGTATAAAGCTAAGTTTGGCCTCTACATTGATTATAGTAACATTAATAACAGCAGAAAATACTAGATCTAGTGGTGCTAACAGTTCTCCATGAGAAGCTGTTCACAAAGACAAGTGATTTATCTCACAAAGCTTTCAGAACATAATGAGTTCTAGTCACCGCTGAACTGGATCAAGTTTAAATTGGTGACCTAAAGGTGAAATAAGTTACTCTACAGCTTGTTCTGCCTAATTGTCTTTAGCAATTTAACAATTTCTGCTCCTTTGAGCAACTGAATAATTTCTTTTCAAAACTCATGTAACGGATTTCTTTTTAATGTTGGTTTATGACTGTGTCTTAGGGAACAGCATAGAAAATATTACAAAGCTGTTGGAAAATCGAGTTTTTGTATTGCTATGTAAAATAAGCCTGCCTATGTCCTTTGTCTCTGAAACAAAATAGCACTGTGTGGCTTATGTTCAGATGGTGAAGGTCTCTTCCTCCCCACACAGGGTTGCCTGACCCATGTTTCCAGCCGTGTATGGTTCTTACTCTTTGTGATCTCCTAAACCATGCCCAAGCATATTATGGGAGAAACCTGGATTGCTTGGCCAAACCATGTAGGGGCTATGTAAATGATTAACA
This sequence comes from Rhea americana, assembly GCF_003343005.1. NCBI lineage: Eukaryota > Metazoa > Chordata > Aves > Rheiformes > Rheidae > Rhea > Rhea americana. The sequence goes on along the minus strand of NW_028186756.1, from coordinate 10,837,372 downwards.
GCCTGGATGATTGCCTGCCGGATCTCAGCCCCATGTCAGGGCTCAGGATGGAGATTCAGGGCTTTCACAGACCATCTGCTGCAGGGCTTCGCTCCCCTTCCCACCAAAAGCATAATGCCTCATTAGAATCTCTTCTCCTTTCAGCTTAGAGCAATGAACTTGTCATGTCCAATTTAAATTGAGGTGAAGCTGAGTTAGCTTCTCCACTTTTAGGAGTAGGGATAGTCTATTCAGACTTCTAACCTTGTACTGCCTGCTTTTCCTCATCTGGCTTTCAGTCATAACACGTCCTATTTCTGAAATGACTAAAATAAGATTTGGAAGGCCTAGGATGAAATTATCAGTGTCATGATAGTCTTTGGACATTCCCTTTATCTAAATACATGCTCTCTAATACTTCAATTCTCCAGTACTTTAAACTGAGGGATACTCCATTAAACCTTTTTCATGGGTATAAATTTCACTAGTTTTCTATAGATTTGTTCTTTTGAAGACTGATACCAGCAGATACTAAATCTTTAAAATTATTTATTGATATTATTAACATTTTCATAGGTCTTCCTTTTATTATTTCTATGCAGATGTCAAAGGTACTAAGAAGAGTGAGTGACAGCTCATTTGCACCTCCTAAAACCTTGTTTTGAATAACTGTTACTTCTTGCGTGAATTGTTTGGGTTTATGATTAATTGTTGGATTGTGTCGAATACCATGTTGACCATACTTCAGAGAATGGTCGCCAGGTTAACATAGTGGTGCATAAAGGTGCTCTTTGCCTTTCTGTGTGGTAGACTTTGTTCTTGTCTGATCGCATATAGCATGAACTGTTTGCTAAGGAAATCAAAAAGAACTGACATGGATTGCACTGATCCTTAAATTCCCTTAGCCTTGTTACTAGACCTCTGTAAACATTTTTCTCTGTCTTAGGGCCATTCTTGAACTATTACTAGTTTCCCTACAGGCACTGTTTGTAGACCAGTAACAGTTAAGTGGGGGTTCGTAAGACAGATGAGCCTCAGAGCCCTTCAGTGACATCTCTGATTTGGGGTTTTGGGGGAGGAGTATATCTCCCAGGCAGGATTGGAGTCATCAAGAGAAGGGAGGTGTTAGCTACAGCCGCTATTCCCTTTGGGAATGGAGCTCATGGACTTCAGGGCACTCAGCTTGCCGCCTGCACCATGCTTTACGGTTTGCTAATGGAAGAGTGATGGTGTAGGTAACACCGCCAGGCCCTGGGAAGTCAGCAGTCTCCCCTCCTTTCCCCTGCTGCTGTGGGACTCTGAGGGTATATCTTCTTGGGAGAAAGGTCCTGTAAAACCGTGTTTTAAAAACTTCTATTTGCCATGTACTAATTCATATATAACAAGAGGTGAAGGTTTTGGGGTTTTCTCAGATAATAACTAGAACTATGCAATGGATGCAGTTTAGGAAAAGAAAAAGCTCAAATGCTTGCATATTTTGATTAGCCTTTAAAAGTTATTACTATAGTTGCAGTAAACAATGTAATTGCAAAAATTGTTATATAAAAATGGTTAATCAAATACATGGGGAAAAAAGTTCTGAAAAATAGAATAATATATAATAATTATTTTGTGTTATGTAAAATATGGCATCTTTCTAAGTTTAAAATATTTAATGATCACTTTGGTAAGCTTAGCAAAAGAGTGATGTTTTCTGCTTTTTTTTAAAGTGAGACATTGGAAGAGAGTATAAAGCATTTATATATCCTATTAAACTCACACATACCACGTTATTGATTATATATGCACAGTTAGCTTTTCATATGCACTTATATGTTATGACTGAATTAAATTTCTCTGAAATGTTTTATGGTATATCCTGTGTTTAAAATGTTACTGCATCTCTGAACATCCATTGTAATAGTTTCTGGAAGAGTATTTTATTCTGTGGCATGAATTAGTTGTAATAGATGCATTTACGTATTATTCTTTTGTGTTCTTTTCAGCTCCACACACAGATCAGAATAGGCTACTCTACTTTCCTATTATGTTAAGCTTTTTATTTTATCATTAGCACTTAATCAGTGGTAGACAGAGGGAAATACTGACAGAACTGTAGAACAGCTAGAAGAGATGAGTTGAAGTGCTATATTTCCCTGTAATTTTCTAAAGGATAATTATTGCAGTCCCTTAAAAGATGAGGAAAATATATCCAGGACTTAGCAGCAATCAGTATGTCTACATCTGGCATATACCTTAACCATATTTTAAAATAAAATGCATTTTAAAAAATTTGTTTTGATCCATGTGAATGATCCTACAAAGTAAATAGACTTCTTGACAAGTGAAAATCAGAATATAGCTTCATAGTGTGCATGGGACTTGCTTCATTTAACATCTGTGAGAGACTAGCCTGTTTGTTAAAGCTTGTGGTCTTTTTGCCTGCAAGGTGATTATCTAAACAATTTGAGATGTGAATAAAAATACCTCACTGTGATACCTGTATAGAGTTAAGATTACTAACTTTACGTTTTGATCTTTTTAATAAGAACAGGAATAACATTCCCATTTCAGCTGTGAATTTTTGAATGGGAGGGCACGCAGGCTGAAGTATGCTCACAGTTTGAGAAGTGCTGGTTTCTAGATACAATGCTTATAGGCTCGTTTCCTGGATAAAAAAATATATTTAAATAGTATTTTGAGGAAGTCACTCTCAAAAACTATATTATTTTGTTCCAAATTTATGGTAATTCAGTAATTTCCAGATGATATTTTCTCATCTGAAAAGGAAAAAAAAATCATTTTAGTTAGCAGCCTTGCAAGCCCAAAGTCAGATAGATTCTTTCTGGCTCACAGTCTATCAATAATAAAAAATTTTGCTTTTAGAGCCTAATAAACAGTTCTGCAAATGTGTAAGCCAGAATCCATCTCCCTTTTCCTGCTGGTATATTGGCTTTCCAGAGCTTACAGGAATAAAAAGCAATAAAAACAATGGGATGCCCGTATGTAAGGTGCTACTTTCATGTAGTCATTTTTAGAAGAGAGTGTCAGTCATATTATAGCATTTGTAACCTGGCAGATTTCAGTGGCACAGAGTTACTTTTTATGAAAATATAAAAAGCAACTAAATCAACATGAGTTATTTCCAGAATTCAGGTATTTGCCAGTATTGGAAATGTAAGGCATGATTATTATGCAATGCCTTGTGTAGGGTGCACATGTCAGGTAGCAAACTGATTGCAACCCAGTCACTGGAGAGAGGCCAAAAGATTGATGCAGCAGTTTAGCATCAAGTTTTTTTTTTTAAAAAAAATTCTTTATGAAATGAGCAGTTTGAATTAAAATTAACATATTCATTGCTTTTCTTGTGTCCAGAAGGATACTGAAGTGGTATACACAATCATATTCACCTTCATAGTAAAGCTCATCATTTAGTCCAGAATAAAACAGAACTAAAATCAAGACAGGGTGTAGAACTTGATGTCCAACGTAGCAATGCAAGAAAAGAAAAGTGAAGCTAGGGTTGTAATATTTTTTTCCATTTTTATTTGGATTATCTATTTTATAGTCAAAGGTGCTATTTGGTATTATAAATTAGTTGGTAATATCACCATGATATTAACCATGAAAGTATGTGCTGTCTCAGCTAGCCATTACATTTATATAATCATCTTTGGCCTCAGTATGCTGTTTTTGTATTTCCTTCTTATACTTTTTAAGTGTAGAGCTGTATATCATGCAGGTAAATATTATATTTGGCTTCTCACATTGTATTCAAAATTGAACTTAATAGTACTATGCTTTTGTTTTTCCATAAAACTGGATATTAGCTGTTTATTATTAGAAATTTATACATGAAAACATTTTCACATTTTTTCATTTGTAAAAGTACCCTATGTATTCGTTAGGATCATTTTTTTTTATACAGGTGCTAAATCTATGTAGATTTTTTTAATAGTTAGATGGATGAAAAATGACACTGTACATATTACTAATGAGACCATATTTACGTTTTCTGATGAGACTACATTTTTTTGGTAGTCAAAGCTGGATTCAACCTTTAACGAGAGAGTAAAGTGATTAACAGACATTTCTGTGACAATTAGAAATTGGTTTTTTTCCATCACCTTTTAATATATCTATCCAGGTGTTACTTAAAGCAAAGGTATATGCTGGTGAATTCTAGATAGCAAGTGCTGAAATCATTTTAATGGATTTCAGTATTAGTAGAATGTGTGCTGATCTGTGGTAATTGGTGGATCTGTTTTGCTGCCAAAAACTGAAAATATAAATAATCAAGTTAATTTTACATCTTGCAATAGCATGACAGTGATAGCATCTTCAGCTTTGTGTCAAAGTTATTTAAAGATATTGCTGAGATGTTGCAATACAATATAGTTCATCTGATCACTTAAAAATTAAAAGGAACCAAAAAACACAACATTCAGAGACAGGGGTGCTATTTAAGATGATATTAAATCATAAGAAGTAAAAAACGAGAGAAGGAAATGGACTTTATGAGCTAAAGAAAGCTCGTAGAAAGGGTTTTCATCTTATCAGTGTTTAAGAAAAAGTGTTGGATGGCAGAGCTTGAAAGCTAGAAGTGTGAACACAGATAGCTTTTGAGTGATCAGAGGAAATGCCAAAAAATTTTAACATAATTTGCATAACAATGAAAACTGAAGCAACGTTGATGGAAAATAACACCCCTGGGATGCATGTAAATACACAAAAGCTTAGAACTCAAAACAGAGCCTTAGGGAATTCAAAAATGCACAGGGAAGATAATAAAAATGAAATTATTTATGGTCACTAATTGAGAGCATTGACAGGGGACTAAAGAAACCAAGAAAAATCCTAAAAAATACAATAAAGATAGCATTTTGTGAAAATTATTCCAAGAGAGTCACCACTAAAAGAACTTATTTGCCTGAGTCAGCGCTGAAAATGCAGCAAAAAGCACCATATTCTCATGTAACTGACAATCAGTGAGTTACATCTTTTGAAATAACTTAATCATCTTTTTTGTTATTATTATTAGTAGTAATAATAGGAGATAACAAAAATGAGAAAAATTCTGATCTAACTTTTCTTTTTGAATAATAATTTTTATAATCAGACTTACTGAATTCAATTAACTGTCGGTGGTAGTTATTCCCTTAGGACATGATGTTCCCCTACTTGCAGTATTTTAGGTTGTCAGATTTTACTGTCGGTGAACTTCACTTGTAACCTAGGCTAGATGCAGTGGTGAGGCACTGACCTTCAGTGTTTGTCATCTATGCAGAAGAAGGTAGTTGGGTGTTTCAGGCTATGACTGAGCAAATATTCCCCCCAACAGTGCTTCTGTCCTTCTCTGCTGCTATCCAGGCTTTGCCTGCTTGACTTTACATGTATCTTGCCGAATTTTTTTCACTCTATCCAAAGGCCGTCAGACATGCCTACACGTTTACAATGTTTTAAAAGCATATTTTGTCTATTTACCTTTTGATACAGCAATCAGTTCATTTCCTTTGCTTTGTATATGTGATGTCTTATATCTTTGGGGTTTTTTTTCTTCAACTTGAAATTAACTACAAGAAAGAGTTGAGCCATATGAAAAATACTTAATTCAGCTGGCATAACAGTCTTGATCCTAAAAAGTGCTGATCCCTTGTCCCCTGATTCCATGAATATGCAATCACTAAGGCATAAGAAAGATCAGTTTGGCTGTATTTTATCCTCTAGCCTTTTTCTTCATGGCTGATCACTCCTTCCGTACTCTGATGTGGCCTTGATACACCCAACAAGCTTAATGCTTTGGGCTCTGGGTTGGTGGTTGTTCTGACTCGTGCAGTAACTCCAACAGGAAGTCGCTGATAATAAAGGATTTCCAGCTGGAAGGCTCAATAATTTAATTTAGATTAATATAAGTACTAAGCTGCCTTGCTGCTGCTCCAAGATCCTAACATGTAAAATAATTACAACATGCTATAAAAAGATAGACATTTAAGAGCATTTTTCAACTTAAGCAGAGAATAGAGCACCACATGGGTCACCACAAGAAAGGACTTGTATAGACAGGAAAGTGTCACAAATAGAAAATCTCACCTTATTTTTGAAAATATACCAACATGTTTTTAATGAACATGTTTTTAAAACAGAAATGAACAATAGAAGCCTAACAAAATGTACTCTGCTTTGCCTGTAAGTGGTTTTATTTTGAACCCTGATCCACTTCATTCAAGTAAAGTTGTATCTGTGTTTAAGAAAGGTATTTCCGATAAAACTTAGGCTTTGAACCTCGAGTTGCTCGGTGGCGGTAGAGCCCTATGTCCTAGCAGGAGTGAATATGCAATATTCATACCTTCACGGAAACTGAGGTGGTGAGGGGAGAGGATGAACTGGCAGCTTCTGGTGAGGCTGCATGTGATGTCTGGGCCAGCACTAGTGGGAAGGAAGGAAGACTGGGAAAAGGAATTAAAGCCATGGTAGTCCTGAAGCTTCTCAAGTGTAATGCAGAAACTGTGACTTCAGTAAGAGATCACAAGACAAGAATAGTTTTTTCTCTCAGAACAGCATGCAAGATTTTGGTTATTTAAAAAAAGGAACAATTAAGCTTAATCCGATGATCCATCTTTTGAAAGGTCCATTGAAACAGTTCTGCAGATCTTTCAAACTGCTCTAATCACAGGAACAGTGAGAGGAAAAATTACCATTTTTAAATTTAAAAGATCTAACCATTTCACTCAGAACTTGCCGTCCCAGAATTGCAAGAAAACATCATTTTTATTTATATAATTTTTTTTCTTTTATTCACAAGATGCTCTCAAATTAAGTTAGTTAGATGTTGGTTAAGCTCTCCATGCAATATGAATTTTACAAAAAATATTCATGAGCAAAAAAATGCCAAGAAATTGATCCCCAAAATAAAAGAGCATAGCCTAGAGAAGGCTTGGTTAGTATATCCCGTTTTGCTATTTAGTATAGATGGTGAAAAAGAGAAGGAAATGAAGAAAAGCTCAGGTATGCAATGATGTGTCAGGGCTGCAAGTGTCATGTATGGGAAGAAGTATAAGGCTTCACAGTAGGGAGGAAGCTTTTGATAATTCTCCAATGTCTAAATCCAATTAGTAGCTAATCGGAGGAAATTTGAGGATTTACATATTAAAGAAGTTCAAATGTTTATATACAGTTTGAAAGGAAATGGGAAAGGAATGGGAAATAACAGTGTTGGTGTGGTTTTGTTTCTTGATGATTTGCAGCTCTTTACACTGTGTAATAGTTTGTAGTATCCAATCCCAAGTGTGTAAGATGGAGCGAAGTTGTGGCAATCAGCCTTGTTTATGTGAACATCTTATAATCTTGCATGAGTCTCTCTTTCGCTGCTGAGGAGATCAATAGAGGATGCCTGCTGAGGGTGTTATCTTTGGTACCAACTTTTTAATTAACTCTTGTCCTGAGCTCAAAGAGCAATGTTTCACAGTAAAAACTCTTCATGTACAAAGCAGGTCTGACATTTATCAGTTATGCTCCATGGTATCTGGTAGGGTGATCAAACAAGCGGGAGCTGTAGTTCTGTTACTTTTCCAGTGATAGCGAAATAACACAGATGAGCACATCAAATAAATTTTGTATTGCTCTGGACCCTTTTTGAACATGTTTACCCATCATTTTGTGAAGGGCACTGTTCTGACACTACAGAGAAATTGCCAATACGAAGATCACATTTTGTGTATTAGACATGATAGCTTTAACTTAAGATGCTGTCTCAATCAAAAGTCGATTGAAAAAAAAACAAGACGCTTTCACTTCTCACCTGGTATCACCATATGCGGAGAGTTCGTGCTGTGCCGCCTTTGCCGCCAGGGAGGTGTTAGCCTGTGCTTGGAGCTTTGCTTGAGCACCTCTAACCACAGACACCTTGACTTTCGGCTCCCTCCTCTGCTCTCCCAGCTCAAATCTCATTTACCAGAACTGCTCCAGCCTTCTCTAGACAGTGCAGCTACTCTGTGCTGCCAGAAGGAGCCAAACGCTTTATCAGTGAGCTCCTTCTCCATTTGCACCAGGGTCTTTGGGTCTACTTCTGAATTTCTCTTACCTTGCATCTCGTTGATAATTGTAGGTTTGTATGTATTAGTAATTCTTAGAATAGTTTCCGGAGCTGCTGCAGATGTGATATCTTTTGTAACAACAAAATAAATTCTAAAGCTACAAATTTTAATAGTTACAGTTTTCTAAAACTTCAACTTAAAATGTATTGCTTTGTATTACTTCTGTATCTGCATTATTTTCTTCTCTGACAGGAGCAGTGATTATTGACAATTTGACGTGAAGACTGCTGACACTTTGTGCCAATAGTATTAAAAAAGAAGGGAGGCGGCAGCTCTTCATACTGAGTGTAGTCATATTTCTGTAATGAATTTTTATAGGATGTTTGGAAGGAATTTCTCTCCTTCTCTTCTGAGTTCTCATACATTGAAAAACTGTTGAGGTTTCAAGAGCCATGATGTTTTAAGAAGACCTCCTGAAGACATCTTAATTCCCAAATCCTCCTGAGAGCCTGTGCACTTTTCAGCAACAAAGCTTCTGCCTCTGTTATTACTGTTTATTTTTGTTGAAGGAGACACTAACATCAAGAAACAAATGACGATCTTTCCCAGCAATCTTATCCTATTAAGGATGGCTCTTATTGTGTCTGCAGCGGTGTACAAGGCATAGGGTATAATTTTTTGCTGCAGTCTGCTGACTGCTTTGTTCAGCTCTGCTTGTGACAGATTATCTTTGCAGCACATCCATAGGTCACCAGCCACCCTTTTTGTGTTTGTAGTGGTCAGTACTGTGAAGAAAGATTTTAAATTGAAAATAACACTTTCTTTTGTTGTCTTGTGTTTCAGAGGCCCAGAACTCAGTAGCAGAGGTGCCATAGGTCATACTAAAGCTACATGAGCAGAGCTAGATGGGAGACCTTCTATAGTAGTACCAATCTCTCATTATACACCTTTGAGCTGGTCCTATCAGTCCCTGACATTTATAAAATTCTTTTCATAAAAAATTTAAAGTTAAAAAGTGTTACAAAAAAATACATTGCCATGGTGCGCTAATGAAAGAAGGAAAGGTTATTTTATTGTTAGACATACAAAGGAAAACACTTTTTTCACCTTAACTGGATGTTTTCCATGTAAGCTACAAAAACCCTTATCTTCTATATTCTATTTTGATCAACTTTTCTCAGGATAGTTTTAATTAAATACTCTTTTAAAACTTATTGCTGAAGCATCAAAAATGTATTTCAAAACAAACAAAAAATTTGAAATTGTTTACAGAATCTGCAAGATGCTATTTCCAAAAGCACCTTGAAAATAAAGTTGTCTTTTCAAGAAAGGAGTTGACCTGTGTGGACAAAAATCGAGAAAGTGAAATAGTGGTGCTGGCACTAGTTCCAACAAATGGACAGATCCATGCAATCTTTCATTAAAAGCACAGAGCTAAAAAAAATGGTGATGCATGCGGAGGTCCTTCATTTTGATTCATGGAATATGCGTGGCTCCGGTGGACAGGCCAACACAAAGCAACAGCAGTGTTGCAGCACTGAAGCATCTCTGACCTGATACAGAGATTTTCTTTTACTTTCTTCATGTCACTTCCAAAAGGAATTATTTTTGTGCTAGAAATCAGGAGAGAAATGATCCCTTTCTTTGTTGAGACGAAATTTTAACAGGGAACATAATCTGTAGACTTTTTAGAGTAGAACAGTGTATGACTTATAAGCGTTTTACGTGAAACATAGTGCCAGTTCAGCAAATTTTCTGGACGAAGAAAGCCTTGCTCTTTCAGACTGATTCCATGAAGGAAGAACCCCATAAGTAAATGTACCTGAGTAGACAGGGCATTAAGTTAGAATCCAGGACATCGGTCTGCTTATGTCTTCTTCCCAGTGTGTTCATCTTCTTCCTTCTCCTTTGTTTCTCCTCTCTGTTAGCAGGGCTGGCTCTTGGAGGTATGAATTACCCCTGCTTTTGTATATATGAAATCTATACAGGACAGGGCAGCTCTTGTGTCAACTGAGGCCTCTGTACAATCAAACCAAGGAGGATAAAAAAGTGAACTAGATTTAAGATCATGTTACTCTTTAGCGTAGTTAAATAGACTAAAAACACAGCACTATACATGCTAAAACAAAATGATATTAAATAAGTTTCAAAAACAAGCCAAAGCCAAAATATTGTTAGATTCAGCTAGGATTTTTCAAATGAAATGATGTACATCATTTTTGCACAAGATCCACTTGAGAGATGGCTGTTCTTATTAATCTCTCCCATGTATCCTTTGGAATGAGCTTTCCTTGCTACCTCTAAAACACCTGGAAGGTCAAGCCTCTGTTATTTCAGGGTTTATTTTTTTAATAACCATCTCATCTTGAGTTATGGCATAAAAATTTCCTAGGTGAACTTGATTTTTCTTTAGAAGACCTCCCTTGGGCAATCAAGCAATTCCTATCTCTTCTGTTTTCATGCTGCTTGTCTCAGTGATAGAGCCAGAGACTTCAAAAAATCAGTTAAGTATGGCTTTACAAATTAAATGCTTAAAACTGAGAAATAATTGCTTTGTCTCAGTTAATTTCTTCCTGAGCCCAATTACATTCTAGCCTTCCTTACCTTTAAAGTAAACTGAGAACTTTTGCCAAATATATGTTTATATTAATAATAAAGACTTCCTAGGGAGATGGATACTATTCATCTCTATGCATGTTCAGAGTGAATGAGCATTCCAATATATCTTGTATCCTTGCCAAAATACCATTCCAATACTTCTTGCCAAATATATCCCAGATGATTTGTGCGAAGGAATCAGAGGCAGGAGAACAGTTCTTTATCTTCTTCAGAGCCAAAAAGGGAGTCCATCTTGTGGGACAGTCTAACTAATCAGCAATGCAATTCAGCTTTTTTGGCCCATGCTTTACTCAAGATAGAAAGTATTTAATGAAGACTCATAGCAAAAACTGTTAACAGTTCTTTTGCAAATGGAAAACTGCTTATGACTTCATGAATTCTGAAGGCTGAAAGGAGAGCCATCGAAGAGGAATAAAAAGGCTCTTCACTGGGACTGGTGCAGAAGAGGATTTTGCACTGTATACTTCATTGCGATGCAACAACAAAGCGAAGAAAACGTGGATTATCAATATAACCAAAACATCATACTCTGAAAGATAAATCAGCAGCACAGCAAAAATGGCTTTTGTGCAGCTTGCAGACTTTGATAGAGAGGGGAGAGGCAGTTCATGGGACTTGCACTGGCTGACTATGCCTTGAAATCTAGTCTGGTGTTCAGGGAATTTTTGCAGTACTGGGAGAGATGCAATGAAATGCTATTCATTTGGGAGTAAGGAATACAAACCAAATATGAGTCTAAGAAAACAGGTTGTTATATCTCTCTCTCTGAAATTTTCAGAGTTCGTTAAAAATTTTATCTTCAATGCGAGCCTTGTTTGCCATGTTCACATTTTTCTGGTCCCGATTTTATTTTTTTGTTAGCCTAAACCAAGTTCCTCAGTGGAAAAGTTCTTTCAGCTATTTTTCCCCATCTGATGAGCACACAGTAATTTTCTCTATGTTGTTCATGTTGGATTGATGGGTGGTGGGGAAGGAATCCTTTCTGCTCTAATAGGTAACTTTGCACCCTGTCCTGCTTGTGAGTTTATTTATCATCACTTAAATGATGAATTCACTGAAATAGAAGAATTTACCAAAAAATATTGTTAATATTGTCTATAACATCCTGGAACTTCACTATAGCTGGGTTAATTTTAAGAAACAGATAGTTTGGATTGTGAAGGTCATTTGTGTCCTGCTGCTATGATTTCAAATGATTCACAGCTTTATCAGTAAAAAGGACTTGGCACATAGAAATAATTGTATGGATCTCTTCCAATTCCTTCAACGGCTCTTCAATCATCTCTAACAGGTATCTCCATCATCTCTTCCAAGTTAGTTTACTCAATAGCTCTGGCACAGCTCATAAGATACTATCGCGTTTTGAAACCCATTACAAGCTTTATAGTATCATAGAAAGATCGGCATTGGAAAATACTAAGGCTGAGCTATGCTGAGCTGCTCTTCTGTACTGGATCTTCAAGTGGCTTTCTTAGCACCATTGAACTCTGTAGATCTGGATAGAAAAACAGTTGAAATTCAACAACAATTGCAAACAGTCTGCAAACAGTGTTAATACTCTCTTCAAAGCAGACCTCAGTGAGATCCAGGGAAGATTTTAGTAGTGAAAATGAAATGACAGAGCTCCTTGAGTCTGCTTAGATATGGCTATATGTGAAGACTGTTTTGGCGACCCTTCCTGCATTTTCTGGAAAAGAATCCAAAGCTGTCTCAGCACAGCTCTGGATTGTATAGGTGTTACAGCCAGAAGCTAATTTATCTCAAGTCCATCTTTATATTGGTCAAGGTATTTTCAATCCTTCTTTTAAGAGTCTTCCAGTGTGTATTGATATTGTAGACTAACTTTTTACTTTTGCTTCTAACCCATGTTCTTTAGCAATTTTCAGAATCTGTTGAGAAATTATTTCTGCAGTCTCATCAGGAAGTTCGGTGAAGCTCAGCAGTTTTTTCAATAGAGTTTGGGAACTATTATGTTCAGAAAGAACTGTGATGTGCAAAAGATTCTTTGGTCCATGGCAAGCACATTTTTAATAATGTCTTCACACTTTGTGCCTGTGTAAGAAAATGTCTTGTCAGCAGGCTCTTTCTGTAATTTTTTTCTTTTCTGACCTAGAGACCAAATGCTCTGGCTGTGATACAGCATGTGATACTCAAATGTTCCTTCTTGCATAGTTACGTCATCCTCCTTTTTAAAAGATTTTATTTTAGAGAAATAATCATCCAAGTTTTGGGATGAAAAATCAACTAGTCGATCTGACTTGTGCTTGTGAATGTTCCCCACCTGTTGTCTCGCTACCTTAGCTAATAGAAAATTGGCAAGTTACACATCATGCAGAATTCAGGAATTTCCTGACCAGTGTTCCTTTAGTGAAATGACACTCCTTTTTTTCTTGGACAATGTGGAAATATTTTGCATGCTAAATCAAGAGTTTTTTCACTACTCTTTTTTTTTTCCTGGAAAAAAACAGCAGTCAGAGAAGTAAAGGCCAGAAAGGTATTTTAGAAGCTCTTTTAAGTGCCCTAATTTTGTTTAGATAAACCTTTCCAAACTCTTCAAAATATTTTTAAGTCCTCATCTTGACAGTGGTTAATGGCAGAATATTCATTAACTTTTGGATGATGATCAGTCCCTAAAAGAAGAAGTAGACCATACTATGTGATCTGAGGATTGCAAGTGATTAATTATCAAAGTGAATGCAAGTAAAAGCTACCAACAAAGTATAATCAGTGAATATTTCTTTAGCAGGAAAAAATGAGATCTTTGCAAAGAATTAATTTTTCAACTCTTGCACTTTATTGGGGATTATTTCTGTCACTACTGAAAAGCATCCATGCAGCACAGTAGTTTATGGCTGGAAGTGAAGACGAAAATGTTTCCCAGTTGAAGCTGCAGGACCAATTTTGGTAATGATTATTTGGAGTTGGGTCAGCTCCCTGGATTTTATTATCTCATGCAAAAATAAAATTGAAATGGATTAAAAATGAAATTTGTAATGACCATAAGTGGTTAGACCCTTCTCAGGGAATTCATCTCAAAATATAGATCTTCCAGCAGCGAAGGTTGTCATTTGGTGGCCCTCAGTACTGATTTTCTTTGAAGGTAAGATTCCAGTTAAAGAATTATTAATACCATGTGAATCTTGGTTTCCAACACTGAGACTCCCAGGCTATTAAGAATCTTGAAAGGATCCTACCATCACATAGGCCATATTTAGCAGCTGGGGTGTGGAAAAGAGAGATGTGCAGAAGAACTGATCACCAAGAGATGCAGTTACAGACATAGGCCTGTCAAGTCTCTGAAAAAGCTCATGTTTGTTTGTGGCATTACTGCTATAATTAAATATATTGCTTCTTGTTTTCATTTTAAGTATTCTTGTAATTACTTTGTACTTAATCAATTAGACCTAAAAAAGTATGCTACCATCTATGGAAATTGTGCCTACTGAAAAGTCATGTTCACTTGCTCTGATCTTGTATCAATTTCTTTAGGACTCCCATCATTTTTCTTGATATGTGGTATTCTTTCCAAGCTATAGCAGATAAATAGCCTTGAGCCAAGCACAGACTGTTGTAAATAGAGCAGTCCTTGAACTCGTTTAGTTTGGGCTGGAAATTGTCCCGTCTTCTAACAGGTCTGGATCTCATCTCCTCAGCGACTCTTGATTTTTGTGCCAACCATAATTCAGTTAAAGCATGTAGTATCCTCAAATTATGCTAAACAAAGTTCTCATAAGTTTTATGGAGAAAAAGCTTTCAGATTTAACCCTGTGTAATACAACTTTATCAGATGCTTGTGTCTCAGTATGAAGCAGAAGTGTCTCACTGATAGTGGTACCTAAGAATGAGAAGAAGTCTTTGTTCACTGAACTCTCAGAGGTCTCAGCACACCTTGGCTTATGTCTTGCATTGAGCTGTCTTTCATGTATCTTGATTTAGAAAGCTGCAGTAGATCAGAACTGGGGAAGTACATCAGACTTTCATCATTGACTTGTCAATATAAGGAGAAGTGACATGACAATAACGCGTCCCAGCATGTTTGTTAGGGACTCTTCACCCGTGAGATTTATAACCCTTTCAAATACAGAAACTGGTCATTTTTAAGAGAGCTTTGTAGGACACATGAAAACTAAATGCAGAAAATACGGAGAGAGCAGAAGAGGAAACAGCATGGCTGTCACTTAGTGTTCTGCTTTAATTGCAGTAGGATGTTTTGGCTGAATATGTAAACCCTCTTCTATTCTCATAAAATAAAAGAACCTGATGCTTTTCTGTGCGTTTAGCCATTTTGAGCAATTCTATGCATAGTTTTTATGTAAGCACACAATTATTTGAATCAGCATCTCCTTGTGCTTACTTAATACAGGTTTCCCAATATCTGTACTGCCTTTCAAAACAGATTAATGTGTTGGATATTACAGTTCACAACAGAAGCAATACAGTTCATTTCATGTTCCTGTTAATTTCTGCGGTCACTAATGGGAAACACAATATGCCTTCCTAGTAGATCTTTTCCTAGAGCTTTTATCATTTTCATTTTGTGTTTATGTGTGGATAGGTATGATGCCCAGAATAGTAATATGGCCAAAATTATTTGTTGTGTAAGTATACATGCTTTCATAATATTTACAAAAGTAATGATTTTGGCACGCTTATGTCAGAAATAATTATATATTTTAAATGTTATATACTCTTAGGCATTTATGTTTATGTGTATACATTTATATTTAGTTGATGTATATCTATTTATACCTTATATTTTATATACTTTGATGACTGTTTACAGAAGCATCGAATTAGCAAGAGGAGGAAGCGCTGGATTTTCTTCCCCGATGTTTCCCTGTTGCTGGGCGCTGCGCGGGGAGCAGCTGGGGCCGCGGGCGCGGGGTTGCTCCCAGCCCCTCCGGCGTGCGCCTTTGCGCTGCTCCAGTTCTTCGCTCGAGTTCTTCGCTCGGGGTTTTTCGGGTGCTCAGGAGGCAGTGAGCATAGCTTTCCAGAAAGGTGGGACGCTGTCGATAACCTTTAGCCGTGAAAATGAGAGCTTTGCTGGCTGAATTATAAGAAAATCTCTTTGTGGACTCATTCTCGTGTCGTTGTGGCACCATTACTCATAGGACACTTACCTTCAATTACTGCCCTTAAGCTGTTGCCAGAGGACTGCAGCTAACAAATACCTACTTCTTGCAGCAGATTAAAAACACCAAGCAAAATATGCCAAGAGGAAATGTGAAGGATTTAGATAATAATTAATTATTATCTGGCACAGATCATCTTTTCCCCTAATATTTAATAGAAGTCGGATTAGTTCTTTAGCCCAGTTCTGCAAGACTCTTGGTATAGGACAGGTTTATTTATTTAAAGTGCTGGTGTCTGCGAGTTTCTTAAATTATGTGTTGGGCTGGCGCTGCACCAACATAGTCTTATCAGCATTCAGTATCACTGGCTTTAGAAAAAATAAACAAATGCATGATAACGAGATGAGATAAAAATTCAATCAGAAGAATAAAATATTTTTGTGATTGCTTTATTCATTTTCTTTCTCAGATTGTTCCCTCTCCTAAAACAGCCTATCTTAAGCAGCCACTTTTCAGCATATATTTGAAAACATATAAAACCTGGCACACATGAGTAGAGGGTTTTTAAATTACAGTGACAATTGGATATACTTTCACTTTAATCTGAATTGGAAATAGCTCAGGTAAAGAAAAACAATGTTTTCTGTTGAGATACTGATCTAAGAGAAACATACTTCAGAGCTGAGTCTTAATTTTATTTTTACTTTTTATTCATAACTGCTACAGAAGTGTAAATAACTTACAAGGGGAGTGTGTGATTAGTACTAAAAGAAAGAAAAAAAGCCTTCTACAGAAGTTACACAAAATTGGAAAAGTTCCTAAGGAGTTCCCCACTTACCCATATCTTCCCCCTTTTCTTCTTTATAGGCAAAAATTTACAGTTAAAATGACAGTAAAATACTCATTTTACTTTCCTAAGTTTTCACCACCCCCATTTTTTTCACTCTGCTTTTAAGGGAAGTAAAAGAGAGGCATCCAGCGAACGTCCCTTCGAGTGCGTACTTCAGCTCCTTCGGTGGGTCACTTGCAATACATCCTTTCCCCCTCTGTTCTTGCATGTTGCTACCTGCTTTTTCGAGCTTTGCTGGGAAGGAGCTAACAACAGATGTCAGAACGAACGGCTGAGCCCGTGTGCTTCAGAGTTCCTGAGCAGTTTGCTCGCTGGTTCGTGAAACTGCAAATTTGTAAATCTGAAGATGTGCAGTGTTTTTGAGGTCATAGGTAATTTCATAAACCGGTGGAGGAGCATTAAACAGCACCAGTCTGTTTGTTACGTTTTTTTTTATTAAATATTAACTAGAAACCACTGCAAAGGGCAACCTGATCTATGTCAGTTATATATGAACTATATTCCAGTTTAGGAATTCTTAATTATACCTGTTCTTGCAGCCTAGTTTTCATCTACAGGTTGTGAAACACAGTCTGCTTAAGCTGCGCTGCTTAAGCTTTACCAGATTCCTCTTAGGTAAATAAATTATGGAATGAAAATATGTTAAAAGACATGTATCCTGTACTTTCTGAATCACAATTTTTACTTTTTACAAAAAACTTACGTATGTTTTCAGTAAGAGTTAGAATCCTTGGCAAGGTAATAAAATTGCAGAAGATAACTATTTATACTTTATGTGCTTTTACTCCTTTCAAAATTTAGCTGTTGAGTATATACATCTTTTATGCTCAAATCATTTTGGTATCTTGATTTCATGTGTATGCACACATACTACTTAGATGTTATTCACAATGTTTATTTTGGCTTCTTTAGGCATCTAGCAGCGGTACAATTCAGAGCGCTTGCCTTTAAGCTTAAGCTCCCTTTTGCAGTAAACAAAGCAAGCCAGTTGCCCCAGAACATGACTCAGGCTCCAGCAAAGCTGTGTTGCATGCCTTGCTGTGCTCTTGGCCCCTTGGTCTGACTGCAGAGGTGAAACATTTGGCTTTCTTGCAGCTCATGTGCACAGATGACTTTGCTATGGGAAATGGTGGGTAAATATAGTTTTCATCTACGTTTGGAATTAGTTCGCAGAGGAATCTACATCTAGAAGTCGGGGCCACATTCTACAATTTAGATACGGTCTCTGAAGAAGACATGTTATTAGATATATTATTAGGTACTGTGAGTATCTCTTTCTATGACCTAAAAGTATTCACACCTACTTTGTTGGGTAGTCAGCTGTAGAAAGTCTTTCTCATTCATAACCTGACATGCTAATGGTACTTGTGTTTGTACCAGAGAATAATCCTTTTACACCCAAAACTTCAAAAATTGTGTATATAGGCTCCAGAAATGTTTTGTATTTCTTTACGTTGTTTAAAGCAGTATGGGAAAACTGAATCAGCAGCTCCTTGGGCAGAAATGTTTGCAAAATGCTGGAGCCAGGGAATCCTTTGATGGTCATCTTTTATAGCTTCAACCATGAACCGTTTCCAGTCATTCTAGAAGTTGAAAATAGAAGGCAATGTGTAGCACTGTAAGTAACTCAATAATTGTAGTAGGCCAGTGCTGTCTGTATAAACAATGAAATATATATAGTGTAATGACATAGTTTAACTAACTGCTATTAGATGAAAGTAAAGAGTTACAGGAGCGTTTTTGTTCTGTAAGTACCTGATTTGAATATTCCTGATTGTATTCCTTTTAGCCAAACTGATCATGTTGATAAACTTCATTTGGAAAGAGAGCTTAAAATAATAAATTGCTTTCCCTTAAGAATACTACCAAGTAATTAATCATTAGTTCTCAATCATTAGCATATTCTAATGAGAGCTTAATAATAAGTACATATGTAAATATATTCACAGAAGATCCAAGGAACATTTTAATTTTTAAAATTTCCACTTTCTGAACATGCAAGTAAAGCTTTCTTTTTGTAGTTTGAGCAGCAAGCATTAGATTATATATGGAATTACAATCTGTAGGAATGCACACTGTTGTGAGCTATCAAAATTTCTAATGGATACGGAAGCCCAGACCTGGGCTTCCTTGGGTTTGGTACTGTAGTGTTTTCATGTTTTCACCTTTCTTTAAAATAATCAGAAGCTTTGAAGCCTCCTCAGCTCTTACAGAATTCGTGTTGATGTTTTTATTGTACTTCTGTCATACATGTCAGTTGTTGAGACAGCACCATAACTGTTAGTTACAGACAGCCAGACTTACTCAAAAGCGATCACGTTGTGTCCAGGTACAAATCATTCATCAAATTAATCTCTCGTAGATTTTTAGACTTTGGTTTTAAAGTATTCAGAGCATACCTCTTTCTTTTCCCTTATATGATTTCTCTGCTGCGTTGGATTCTTACCGCTTGGACTGCAAAGACTGAAAGTGGTAGTTTTCTGGTCTTATAGAACCGTAGCATTTCTAGAAGGGTATAAAGACATCCTGACATAATGCAGAAGTGGTCTTAACTGCTTTAACATACGGACTTTATATATACTCTCCAAGAAAAAAAGATCCAAAAAGCTGTAAATAATACTGTATTTATTACCACAAATGTAGTATAGTTTTTGATAGAATAGGTAACAGTCATACCCCATTTTGCATTTATACAGTGACTTTCATCTAAAAAGAAAATATCAAATGTGCTAGCCAAAGGAAACCCCCTGCCAATGGAGCGAGGTCAGATTTTCTGCATTTAGTGTGCAGATCCCCTTGGTATTATAAAAATATATGGAACTGTTGGCAAGTTGTATTTCAGCATCATTCCTGAAAGTGGCATCCCTCCTTCTGAGATGGCATTCTCCAGGACTCCAACCAGTACTCAAGGGACCATGAAAACACCCCAGAAGTGTCGTGTGCACTGAGGCCTGACAAATGTCAACTGTAGGCACCATAGATAACTATATTACAGCTCCAAGATACTGGTATGTTACTTGCACTTAAGTAAATGTAAATTCCAATTGCAAGTAAGTTCCTTATAAATTCAAGATTAATAAACATTCCTAAATGAAACATAAATTAGGCTTAAACAGTATGAGAAATATTGTAGATTTCTGTTTTCTCTTTCTTTAATTACAACCAAAGCTTGACCCAAGTATAACATATCAGCTATCATCCAATTTAAGAGCTGAAATTCCAGTAGTTCAAAGGTAACTCCTTCTGCAAAAAATGGAAAAATATTTCCTTTTCTTTTCTTAGATGATCTCTATTGAGATATCTTAGGAGTGACTCCCATGAGCGAGGTATGTATTCAAGTGCAAATTAATCTGCTCTTAACTTTATGCAAACAATTTAGCAAAAACAATGCAGTGGGCTTTAGGAGATGACCACTGACCTTTATGGGATCTAGACTCTCAATTTCTTTAGATCGTGCTGGAAGTCTTAGCCAGTAGTTAAATCTGCAAGAATCAGAATAAGAAATAAGCTATCTATGAATATATTCTGGCCAGTTGAGACTTACCAAAAACTGTACTGATTTCTGGACCTATCTATAGCTTTATAAAGCCTTCAAAACATGTAAATAATATAATAATATACTTTTTATTGGAGACCAGGCTATGTAATGGAATGATGGATGGCTGCTGCTTTGTGTTATTTATCAGGCTAAAAGTGTCAAGAAAACCAGAGTCACTGCAGTTGCAACGGGGATGCCTTTGATCTGAAGTGTCTCATAGCCATCAGCCATGATATCTGCCTTATGGTGTGAGGGGAAATGAACGCATACAGATGAAACCAACTTTTGAGTTACGCTTTTTTTGTGGTTGAAACTTTGTCTGACAAGATAGCTATATTTCAGAACAGCTGAGAAGTGCCTGCAAATATAGGCTAGTAAAGAAAAGAGGCAACTGGATGCTTAGACATGTGTTTGTGGGTGTGTGTATGTATAAATATATAAATAATATATTTTGTGTGTGTGAGTATTTGTATATATGTATGTATGAAAATTATGTAGATTTATTGAAGCTTTGCAATGTAGCATTCTAATTTAGGTAACTAAATTTGTAATACTGTGTTTTTCTAATACCATATCTGTGCTACTTTCATCTGAAGCTAATGGATTTCTTTGCATTTCTTCCTGAGAAAAACTCGCTAAAAGCATGCCCCGTCAAAATAGACAGATATTGCAGTAATATGTTTTTAGACATTCAACCAGACAACACAAAAAATGCACTATTAACATAAATGTATAAAAATGTCTGTCTGTATAGCATAGTGTTACAATAACAGACACAAGTAGAATATCTGTTTCATGTTGTCGGATGTCCTGGAAGCTAATATAAGAAAACAGTAGTAATTCATTTGAAGCTTGCACACATTTTTTATGATTTCAAATTAGTCAATACTTCCTGTAGTATTGTTAGCATTCAGGCTTCCTCCAGATCATCAAAATCTTTTTTTCATCTTTTCTGTGGTGTTTAAGTTTGAATTTTTCTGCTGTTTTTATACCTTTAGGGAGCTATTAATTTAATCAATGTAAGTAACTGTCACTTCATCAGTGACAATAGGACTGTACAGGTTTGGGATCTGTTTCTTTATGCATTGAGGTACTTTTAAGAAGAGCATTACATTTACAACATACCAGACCAGAAAAGCAGTCTACCACCTCTAGTCCATTCTGTTAGATTTTTTTTTTTATTCATTTCTACTACTTTTTTGCTTTAGCTTTTGCAGAATATAGCTTTGGGGGACATGGAGTTTTCTCTGTATCTTATGAAGAAATGAGCACGAATTTCAGATGCAACTTCTTACTACCTGTGCAACATGACGCTGACAGGCAGAGAGCTTGACTATGCTTTAGAAGTCTATGATTTCTGAATCAACCATTTTTATCTAGCTTAAAGTCATTTAATGAGCTTAAACTTCACGTAAGATAATACTCTGAAAACTAAAACTTTTGCTTATAAGCAGCTAGTAAAAGTTGACTAAGTTCTGTTTTTGTCTGTCCCTCAAAGATCCAATTATTACATATTTAGCATATTATAAAAGGGGTGGAAAATACATGACAGAGATTTCCTGGCCCATTAGTCCATCTCTGACATGATTCAGAAGACTTCAAGTCCAATTTAGCCAATCTCTAAGGTGAGAAGTGTAACTCATGCAATACACAGAACTGCATTAGTTTTAATTTGTCTGTAATGGTAATGGAGTTGGTATGTTCACTGTTCTCTGTCCATTCATCAAAAGAAAACCTCAACAAACCAGCCTCTCCTCTCATTTTTCTTCCATAGAGGTGCTACAGGTTCATTTTAGACAGGTTCAAAGTATAATTGATTGCATTTGAGCAAGACTTTGTGTAAGATTAGTTACATTTTTAATCAAAATGTCATGAGGTACAAATCTAACATGTGCAAAAAATTCTTTTTGTTGGAGAGATCCATTGCTCAAGAGCAAATGCACTGTCTTGTGCGTACTCTTGTGCTGTCCTTTTCCCTACAATTATCAAAGTAGTTTTGTATAAATATGCAGCCTCTTTATGAAAATGATGGCTAGATCAGTAAGACTTGAGAACCTAAAAATTCAGTAGTGCAGTGTCTAAGTGCTTGGCCCTGGAGTAAAAGCCTGTATCTTGTATATTAAGGTCTAGGATCTCTACATAGTACGTGGGGGTTGTTAGGCTATCTGTAAGCAAATTAGGTTTAACGTTCTTGATTCCAGTCACCAGATTCTTTATTCACTTTATATCTGAAAGCAGGGATTAGAATTCGGGAGATTTTGTGTTCTATCCTTCTGTGTAGGAATTGGAGATTGAATCAAGCATGTACACAAGGCTTTTCAAACTTCAAAGGAACACAATGAAAACATGGCTAATACTAAAGCTTAAGTACATAGGCTGCCTTGTATAAGGTTAATTCCGCTAACGTACGTGAAGAGGATAATGTATCTTCAGGAGCCTGCAGTGCTGTAGGTTTCGAAGCAATATCCGACCTTAAATATGCTTCTTTAGTAAATTCCTTGCACCAATATGCTTCTACTTCAAAATATTTTCAGATGAATGTAGTCTTATTGGCTGAGTCATTGCCCTGGATAAAAGATTGACAAAGGTAGTTGATCAAATATTTCATTGTTTCATCCTTAAAAATCTCAAATTTGATTTTTCTTGCTTTGTCACCGAGTGGAAATTCCAGGATCTCCTCTGTGCTGTGAAGTGCAGTGCTCTACCACTGATTAGTTAATTATTCACGTGGGCCTTCTCCAGCTGAGTACTCTGATATGAATGAATATAAACAAAACAGTTTCCTCCAGGTGTCAGCCCCTTAGAATAATGAATATGAAAATAAATTAAAGTGTTGTTACTGGTTAAGTTTTTTAAAAGAAGACAGAAAGAAGTATCTCTAGCAATTACATTGTTAAAATGGTATTTAAATAGGTTGAATGTGTGGAGGGCTTTGCAATTTAGAATGATTATATAAAAATAATGAAACTTGGGGTTTTTTCAGTCTTCTGTGAAATGGAATAATCAGCACTCTTCTGAACAAACTGTATTATTTTCCCATGTCTTTTCATTACTGCATTTGAAGTTGTGATTCATACGTTATGGTGATTCACAGCTTAGACTTGTGAAGCAGAGGTTTATTTTTAGCATGTTACCTTAAATTAGTATGACTAATAAGTGATTTTGAGGTACAATGATTTCAGTGGTTCTGCACCTACTTGTTAGAATTTAATGTGTTTGTATATGACTTACTCTGACAGTTTGCAGTGGACTTTCCAGGGAGCAGGTGACTCCTGGGTGTTAACCATAATATATTAGAATCCTTAAGCTTAGGAAATACCAGGACTAAAACAGAATGTGCTTTAGCGCTCTGCTGAGAACGAGCTTTGAATGTGACATCTGTTAGGTGGCAACAAGGGTTGCATTCATATGTTCACCATGCACCGTGTTGTCTCAGAGGCCTTGGGGACTGCTGTGGTGCATGGCAGTACCCTTCGCTTGCCATTAGGACATCAGATGACACTGAAACTTTTTGTCGTGTGATTCCCAGAAGAGAAGTAACTCTCTGGAGCTGTCCACGATATGCATGTTAATAGGATTAACTCTCAAAGACAGGAAGACTGAATTTAGCTAGCTGGCTGTAACTGGGGTTCTTCCAGGTGTGTCACATAAAACTATTTATTTTCTCCTTTTTCCTACAGAATTTTTCAGGATTTAAGATTGCATATCTGTGGCACAAAGAAAATGTAAAGGGTCCTGGGCACATTCCTCCTTATATACCTGTGGAATAAGCACAATGGAGCAAAGGAATGCATGTGCTACCTAGAAGCTCTGCAAAGAGGATGTTTCGAGTCCAGACTAGTAGAGCATGAGTATGTTCATGCTGTGAACTCCCAATTACTGGTAAGAAAGCTTTTTTTTTTTTTTTTTTTTTTCCTTTTTGTTCTTCTGCATTACACTGTAGAAATATTTTTATGTTCTCTGGCTCTAATTTTATTCTCTATTTCCCCATCTCTCATCCCCCTCAACCCCAAAAGAAAAGAGGAGAGATCAGGAAGGAAAAAAAAAAAGTGAAAGAAAGACATTTTGGATCAACCTGAGAAGGAGAAAACACATCTCTTAAAGTTATCATACTGAGTGTGTTCTGCTTTTGACAGATTTTTTTGACATGAGCTGTGGAGCTGAATGGACTGTTTAAATTCTGAGAATTTGTATTTATTAAAAAAAAAAAAACAGCTGAACAGAATTTGTTAATCTTATCGAGGTCAATTTTTTTTGAGGGATTTTAACCGTTTTTTGATGTGGCATGTTAAATAATGTGAAATATTGAATAGTCAGTGAAACTAATATTTAAAATATAAATCCCTCAAAAAATTGAGACAAAAAATCCACCAAAATCTATTCATAAATTAATTTCAAGCATTATTCCTAATAGGTCTTTTATTGTGCACAGCTAATTGCCACTATCTCCTCTCTCCTCTTGGTGAAGTAGGTGCTTCCATACAGTGTCTAGAAATAGAGAAAAATTGCAAGGTTAGGGGATTTTTTTCCTTCTTAGACTAGTTCTCCTCCTTAAACTGTAAAAGTATATATATGGCTGACATTTTGCACTATACTCAGTATCTGCATCTTAAAAATGTAACAGACACAAAAAGCTCCTGGAACATGAGGTCATGGGCTGTCATTTCCTTTAAAGGGCAGGAGTGTTTGTTTTATGAGGATAGTTTTATCAGGGGAATTGCAGCCTTTCTTACTCCCCCTTCAAGGTTATGCTTTCCCTACAGAGGGGCTGTAAGGGACTGCAGGGGATGGGGAATCCCAGGGCAAGTCATTTCCCTTCTAGTTTTCACAGCCGTTTGCTGCATTGCTTACATGAAGAACACGCCACGTGTTTCAAAGAGCCTTCTAGTTTCTTTGTTGGGTTCAGTTTGGTGCTAAAGGACTGTGAATCTGTAATCAGAGATGTTGAAGGTACTGGTCATTTCCAGTCTGCCCAGCACACCTGGGATATAGGTCAGCACAACTGCTCCTTTCCACCCAGTGGAAGATATGTTGAAAGCTTGAAACTCATAGATTAATACAACAGTTTTTACTGCTGTCTCTAAGCCCACTCATTTCTCTCTGAAAACAAACTGGTTTCTCAAGCTGAGGTGCTAATGTATTTCTGGCTAATCAAAAGCCCTAGTGGCATCTCGGTAGCAAACTCCTCTGCACCTGGATGCCCCAGGTGCCAGCAGCCCCGGGTGCCGCAGTCCTCTGCGTGGCCTGTGGGCACCTCCTGGCTGCTGCCTTGGCTTCCGACGTCCCGCTTGGCTCTCGAACGCCTGCCGGAGCCTGTCTGCGTCGCTGCGCTCCTGCGGCGGCTGCGCAGAGCTGCGAGGCGTCCTGGTGAGCAGCGCACAGGAAGCTGATCCGATTCCTGTGCTGCCTGGAAAAGCACTGAATTCCAGAGGCGGGGAACGCCCCTCCAGAGCCAGCCAGCTGTGGGTGTTTGCTAGCTCAGGCTTGGATGCTGTTTCTCTCACCACGCTCCGTCTCCCTTTCCTTACCTCCTGTCACTGGGAACGCTTAAAAACTTCCTTGAGTTCTGCGACCGATGGAGGGGGAAATGCCAAAATGGCACAGTTACATGGACAAATGAAAGTGCTCCAAGTGAGTGGAGCTCACAACAGAGTGAGCTCTATCTGAAAGCCAGGTAAACATTAATATGACTCTGGGTCTGGAAAATAAGCCTCAGTTAGTAATACTGGCCTTTATTGGTGTGAGCATGCTGCTGTGCTAATGAAGCAGTGCAGTGTCTAGATACACATTGGTTCACTTGGCAAGTTACTGGAGCATAGACAGAGCAAGCAAAAGGTAGTTTGTATGCTGATAGAACAAGTGTGGTGCAAATACGTGCTTTGTAGGTATCTGAAAATCCTGCTCAGTCATCAGCAAGGAAGGTGTTCCCTGTGCTTGCTTTAGGTATGACCGTTTCGCACAGTGCAGGCAGAATTGTTCAATAAAGAGGGAAAACCCTTTATGAGGATCCTGGGTTATATGCCTGTCATGCCCCTTCAATAACCGAGACTGGGATTTTTGGGGGGTTGTAAAATTGTAAAGGAAGTCAAACACTGTATCTAGAATGAACAGTTAACCTGAGCACTGCTGGCACTTGTAGTCCTGTTGTTTACCCATGAGTAAGGTAAACAGTGTTTGCCTCTAACATTTGAATCGCTTCAAGAATGCTTTTTCAAGCTTTTATTTATTGTATTCATCTCAGGATCATGAATAAAACAAACAGTAAAAGATGCAACTCTATTCTCACAATAAGGTCAAAAAATATAGAGTGAAATCCAACACTCTGCAGGAGGCCAACACAAGCCATACACCCCAAATAAGCCATCAAAGGAGATGTAAGTGGAGCGTGTCCTTTCAGGAGACAGCCTGCAAAGAACAAATACTGGGCTTGAACTTGTCCCCATATAATCAATGTTATCCTACCAATAATGGGGGAAGAAAATTACTTCCAGAGTCAAGTCACTTGACTTTTGTTTGTAAATACCTATTTCTAAACATTTGAAAAAGTATTTCAGCACAGAAAATAAGAACACATTCCTATCTTGGCCTTTTGGCTTTTGTGAATTATTTATTTGGGGTTCTGTGTGGCTTGTTTCTTGCCCTTGTCACCTGTAGATTTACTGATTTACATTTCCACTGAAAAGTGTTACCCAGGTTTGAATATTGAGTACGGCAGCTGGAGGTGTAAGGGGGTAGGTAGGCATGGGAAACAAAGTTCTTTATGACTGCCATGTTGGATGAAACTAGAAGAAAGTTTGTGTGCTGTCATTGATTATCTTTCTCTTTTAGTCCATGTGTGAACATTACTAGTACACAGTATGGACTGCAATAGCATTAGATAATAGTAATAAATACAGCATGTCCTGGTATTTAAAGAGTTTGTAGGCCCTGTGTAAATAAATATTCCTAATACACTGGTTATATTAAAAATCTCTAGGACACTTTCTGAAGACCTGTTTAGGGTACATTTATGTTTTTGTATGTTTGGCTCTTTTGAATATATCTTGGCTTAATGTGATATTGAGATTTAGAATTTATGGTAACTTGGACTTTGTTTTATTTCTTTTTGATAATACAATCTTTAGCTCACCCTAAGGCTTTAGATTAACCTTTTCTTAGTCTCCTTCAGATGAGTAAAGTAAATTGCTACTCTGCTCCTTTTTTTGTTAAGATGTTCAGCTTAATGGAAAATGAGTGTTTAGTTTATTGCATTCATAGTAGGTATTCTGAATGCATGTTTAAACAAACTTCATTGTGGTGAAAATTCTATTCTTTTGTTTCTTGCATTCTAATGAAATAAAAAATAGAGAAGCCCTATTTATAAATATAAATATCTATTTATAAATATTAATATCTATAAATATCTCTCAGATTTTCAGAACCCATTATAGTGATCCTTTTTTTTTTTCATTTTGGAATTTATCAAAACAGCAAGACAGTGAATCCTTTATAATACATAAATAATATAATACCTTAGACCAAACTCTTTCTAATCTGTGTGAGAGTCAGAATGATTCTAGATTAGGTCTAAACGAAACTTCATGTGTTACTCACAGAGAAGTGTTTCGATCTAAATTAGATACAATCTCTGAAGATGATAACATAAATAAACTAAGCACATCTCACAGTGAACTCACAGTAATTATCTTTAAGTATAAGAAAGTCTGCATATATTGTTTAAAAAGGAATCCAGTTTGAATTTTTCAAGTAAGCATTCTGACTAAAGGGTATTGATGAAAGGGGAGAAACACCTACATAAACTCATCTTTTTTATTGGACAAGTTTATTTGACATTTAATGAAATGTATCTAAAATGAAGTATCAAGCAAATTAATCCATTTTGAAAGTGCTGAGCTTACTCCTATGTGGTGCATGTAGGATTTGGAGACTGATATAAATCCTGTTCCACGTCTGCTAATTTATGGCTGTGGGAGCCTTGTCTTTTCACGGAAATGGGACTATGGATGAAACATCAGGAAATCTTGCAGAGTGCCTGCTTCCTCCCCTCAGCCCCCCTGAAGCAAAAGCGACAGAATCTTTCCTAGATGGAACTTGCTTAATTGAAGTAAGTGTATATGGTTCAGCAAAACATTTAAACATCATCTTACCTTCTTTTGTATTTATCAATTTTTTTTAGTGCTGTAATAAATTTGGCCCTTAAAAAATGAGAGTTTGCTCAAATGTGGTTTCGGAACAGCAGTCTTTCATGGTCATGAAAGGAAGCGTTGTAGATGAATATGCAGTTTGTTACTGCAGGGAACCAATAAATAAGAATGCACGCTTGTCAACATTTAGCTGTAGGAAATCTGAAGACATTCAAGTTTTAATGTCAGAAACATTCATTGAGTGCTGCGAGAGCTGTCAAAATGTCTTTAATGACACAGCTTAATGGGAGTAGGTAAATGTAGAGTGGGACCGAAGGCCTGTATCTGAGGAGTGCCATAAACAGCTCTGTCAATAGGGGAAGAATAGGGATCACTGGCATCAAGTTGTGAGTCCAATGAATGTGCTCTCAGAAGATGTCTCAACTATAGTTGGAGAAGTTGCCAGTAGTCATTTCATTCATCGTAGAAAGTTTAGATTGGTGATATATATTGAATAAACATATTAAGTAAGAATTTCAGAAACAGATCACTGCTGATGGGCCTCATCCGGAGGTCCCATAAAGTCATAGGAAGTAACACAGTAAATAGTCCTAGATTTATGCGCTTGCTGTAAGGTGGCATAAGATGACGGTCATTGCAGAGCAAGCTGTAAATGATCTCTCTTGGGAACACTGTGGTCTTCTCTTTTCTTGTAAAATAAAAGCTTTTCATGTTGTGAGATCTTCTGTCCTTTGGTGACAGGAGGCTCTGAAGACATCTGACCAAGCAGAGCCCCTGGGACCCTTGGGAGGCAATGGCCTGGGGCTGTGTCCCCAGTGGTGTCTGCCTTGGTCTTTATGGGACAGACTGCCTTCGTGCCATGTGCGTGCAGGCTGTTTATACCATTTCTGAAAAAAACCCAAAGTCCTTCCATTTTCCAGGATTGAGACCTTGGCTTTGAGCAAAAGCTTGTTAGTATTAAAATATACTAGTACATATATTATATCTTAACTTGGTTTTATTTCTTTTTATATTTGAATCTTTTTTTGCCAAAAGCTGATAGGAAGGATTAGGAAAACTAGACTTACCTTAAGTTGCATTTCAAGTAATTAAAAACTGTTCATTTAAACTCTGTGATTATGTGCAAATACTTATGTAGGTTAAGTATTAGAATATTTAACTCCTCTTCTCAAGGAGATGCTTCTAATTATCCATTTTTAATAATCCTCTGTGGAGCAGGTACCATTTCAAAAATGCACATTAATCATAAGTAACCTATAATTATAAGCGGAAGTAAGTATACTTGCATTAATGAGCCACTGACATTTAATGGCATTTGTGCTAAAAAGAACACAGCATTATGAAAGGTGAAACAAAACAAAATTCGTAAAGTGCTTTTTTTTTAACAGAAAATGCTGTGTTTTGTTCTTTTCTGCCAGTCTTATTTCTTGTTTGTTCTTTGCATGCAATCTAGGTTATAATAACAGCAAACTATATATTTCTGGCTATGAAATGAAATTGAATTTGGGTGAACCCAAGCAATCTGCCTCTTTGGTCAGTCCTTTAATATTCTTAAAGTACTTGGTCGAAACTGAAGTGGAAGCTGCTCCGCCAACTAATTAATATATAATTTATGTTAAGGTTGTGAATAAGTCATTGATACTATTGGACCTTTAGCAAAATGCTTAAAAACTGTACTGATCAGCAGTGGAATACTAAGAGCAACTCCAAATACTAACACAGTGTCATAACATGTGTATAGCTGCGCTTAGTTTCAGTGGTCTTCTACCAACATGAAGTTGTGAGTAATACTTTGGAGAAGCAAATTTGAAAAAAATCTTTAACTATATTCAATTAAGAAACTATCAGATGCCTAAAAATATGTTACAATGCCTATCAAAGGAAGCAAATATCTATAAACTATATCTTGATGAAATGTCAGAAGTATTTTCTTTGAGAATCTATATATTTCTTCCTCTAATTTTAAACTAAGAATTTGAAAATAAAATAATGAAAGTGATATAAATGAAACAAGATTAATTTCTAAAAAAAAATTGTTAATTGAAAACTGTTACTAAGTTATAGATATCTGTCACTGAAAATGAGTGTATTACAACAAAAGGTGAGTAACATTATATACTGCAATCATGAATTTTATATGAGATCTCTGTCAATAGGATCTGAATATCTTTTTCTTTTCATGCTAACAAAAGCATAGAGTGAAAGGTCCAGAAAATGGGAAGGAAGAAAATGTAGATTGTTTGGCCACAGGGTTTTCAGTCCAATTAATTCCAGGTTTATATCTCTGAATCCTAAAGAAGTTGTGCACTTTTTCAGTTTGAGTGTGTTTCCCCCACATTTATACATTTGCCAGCATTGTTTTCCTGTTATTTATTTCTTATTTTATGAATGGTTGCACCTGGTAGATCATTAACTTACAGCTCATCTGGATTTTCAGACGTATCTTACCTTAGACTGCAGGAGTCCTTTTACCTCTCTGTATTGCACACATTGTGGGTGCCGTTAATGTCATTGGGAGTTATGTGCAAGTTTGGAAGGAAAATAGAGCTGAGGAGAAAAACCCTGAAATTAACATTTACCACCAAGCAGACAAATGAGCGTGCTTGTATGACAGGATTCCACAGATGCACCGAGTTGTTCTTAAAGGGCAAAATCATCCCTGCATAACAACAATAAATACACTGAGCCTTTCTTATGTAGTGCCTGATGCTAAAGTGCACTTAGCATTATTAGTAAATCACAGTATTTTATGATAAGCACATGGCTCATTCATCTGCCTTTTTTATGGTGCCGCTTCTGCAAGGCTGCCCAAGTTAATTCTGATATAGAAGGCTGGTGTGAAAATAGAAGCATTTCATTAAGAATACATTAAAAGGAAACTAAAGTGATGAAAATATGCCAGTAATGAATCTCCACAATTAATGGTCCAAATTAATGAAGGTTGTTCAATTCAGAAATGAAATAAGAGCTCTTAGAATACTTTTTCATAGATATCTAGCTTTCAGTCCTGGAAAAAAGAGGATTAATTTATGTCCTTTTCGATAGATTAGTGTTATTTGGCACAATTTGTAAAGTTCTTTCTTCTCTCTCATTCTTACGCATAGTATCAGACCTGTATGCTGGGAGCTAGCAGGGGAAGTAGCTAGTAAAAGGAATAATGCATACATTATTCCTGCTTCTAGTGTAAGTATCCTGTGCATCTGCAGATTTAGTTAGTTTTCAAAACAGGAGAAAGTGCTTGGATAGCAATATTTTTTTCAGATGTTTTTACATGGAAGTTTCATATGCATGTGTATGCAGTATACTGAAATGGATTTTTTATGAAAATGCATGTATTTTGCATTATCCCTGAAGAAGCTTTACCATGTGAGTACATTTTAAGCTGTTTTAAAGCAGGAAAACAAATACACTGTATTTAAAAGAATTCCACGTCTCTAATACTACTGGAAAATAATGATAGTGTTGTTAATAAAGCAACAGATATTATTGTATATAGTGTACAAAGATGTCATCTGTTTTGCTGTGTAGGTTTTTCTGACTCATCCTACCTAATTTACTTTCAAGTGATAAGGTTAGATATGTATGTTTGTTGGAAATAATAAAAAGCTGGAAGCTCCTAGCACTACAGGCACCACGAAGGTTGATAGTGTAACAATGTGGAGCACAAATTCTTACCAAGGCATCCAGTGTTACTACGGCACAAATCATTCATAATTAGAGATAGCCAAACATGGAGATTTCTGCCCCAGAGGAGGTACTAACAATTCTGAGCCAGGACAAAATTAAAACTATGAGCAAAGAAAAGTCTTCCAGAGTTTCCTGTTTACCTGTAATTCTCAGCAATGTCAAAGATCTGCAGGAGCCAGGAACAACAGATGTAGCAAGAGGTTGTGCTTTAGGGGGAAAAGCTGTAGTCCCCCAAATCCCATTTTCATGAGAAAGTAATACAGAGTCTTAAAATCAAGACAGAGCTGATATTTTAGTCTGTGCAGGCTGAAGTTTAGGGCGTATGTGAAGACACAGGAGAGCGTGCAGATGATCACCGCTGGAAACGTTCTGAGCAGCTTTAGTGACAAAATGGGAACAGAGTCAGGACTTTGAGGAAGGTGTTACCACAATAGCTCTTCTTTCATTGTTATTAATAGCATAATATTAATGGACACCGTGTTCTGTGTTTGAGATGAGATACTTAATGTTGTTTTCATGTTATTCATTTGTTATGTAAAATCGGGACTTTAAGCTTAGTCGTGTCTTGCCATATTCGAAACAATTACTCCTCCTTTTCAGCTATAGTCGGTGAGTTGGTATTCTCATTATGAATTTTTGCCTAATGCTGCTGGATATACTACTCTAGTGACTGGAGATCAGGAAACTGTCGCTGTACCAATTTTTAAAGCAAAAAATTTGATACTGTAAGAGTAAAGCTGCGCATTACAGCTGAGCCTAAGAGCTTATTGCAAGTGAAAGGGGAAATCCGTCTCCTCCCACTGCTTCCTCCGTGCTGGCTCTGATGCTTATTGGACCATTTTTGAGCCAACTCGATTTGTTAACCCAGCAGAAAGCTATAAATTTTTTATTTGCTGGGCTATTTCTACTTGTGTAAAAGGCTTCAAGGTATGTAGAACTGGATCAGAACAGCAGGCCGTATTACCCAATTGTGTGATCAGGGTACATTTGGTTAAAAGCTGTTGAGATACTGACCCAGCAACCAGTCAGCTTGAATTAGTAACTTCTGTCTGTTCCTTTTTAGTGCCATGTTGGACTGCATTTCTTGTAATTATTCTGAAGTCTTTTTTAATCAGGTCTTCCATACTCCATTTCCAGGCTCTTTGTGCCAGGGTCACATCTCTTAGATGTCACTGCCCTTTTTAAGGAAACCTAGGCCAATAATATGTCCCTGCTGTCCTTGCTGTTTCTTTTAGTGTATATGTGCATAGATGAACGTTCTTTCTCCTGGGCCTGCTTCTAGCTCCTGGGCATGCGGCTAGCTCCTCAGTACTGCTGTCACTTCAGCGTGGGAGCTTCCAGCAATGCCCGGCTCCGGGAAGGGAAGGAGCTGGCGCGCTTCCCTGCAGCCAGCGCGGCTGTCACGGCACACGGGCACCATCGCTTCTCAGGCCCTTTAGCCTTTCTCAAAGGAGAATAAGAGTAGTACAGCAAAATCGTTAATGCTGTGCTTTTCTCAGGCTAGCATATCGTGTCCCTCAAGAGGAATAATTACAGCTAGCTCAGCTAGAGCATCGTGCCGTGTAGATGGATACACCCACGCAGATGTGTGCGCAAGTCTGAGGCTGGGGAAGGGCATCTTCTCCTACCTGGGAATCCTCTTTAACTGGGGTATCAGGCAAGTCCAAATGGAGCTGACTTGGAGCAGACTAATAGCATATTCTCTTTGTTAGTATATTCCTAGATACAATCTCATTTTATTTTTGTCCATAACACCTGATTTGTCCCCAGATAGATGTAGAAAAATAGATAGATGTATGTCTCTAAAATATATAAATATGATGTATATATTTTTATAAGCTTATGCTGTAAAGATTTTATGAGAATTATTAAATATTTGATGTACAAATATTTAATAACATTTTTCATAATTAAGAATTCAAACATACTATTTTCTCTTCTTTGCCATTTGTTAGAATGAACTGTTCCTGTGCCATTTTTTCTCTGTTTAGTAGAATCTCTACTGTGAAAATGTATTTTGAGACATTTTCATTATTTCAGATGCACAAGGAAAGACTAATCAGTTAATGTTAGGAGACTAACAACATTTAAATGCAACAACAGATGGCATTAGGAATATTGCTTGAAGAGGGAGTGTAAGATGAGGCTCAAAACTCCACCTATATTTCTGCTTAGGTAGCAGCACGTGACTGTTTATGTACAACTGCTTCTGTCTGCATGCTCCATTATATTTAGGCATTTGCAAAACTAAAATAACCAAAAACCAAAATGGATATTGATTAAAATGTCAAACCATGATCTTATTTACCAGCTTGTAGAGTATGAAGTGTTTGCATTGTACTGTATTACTGTAGACAGGACAAGGAAATGCCAGTTCATTCCTAGTGTCAATTTTCATGTATTCTGAGTTTGCAAAAACCTAACAATTTGGATTGCAATTCTACATGCAGAGTATCTAGGTTAAGAAAATCTTTCCTTCATATCATTTTACTTTCAAAATGTCATCTAAGGTGGTCTGCATATATACAAGAACAAGGTCAGGAAGAATGCACTGGTGTCGTATCCTTTGAGAAGCCCTGGCAACTCCTAGTCTTTGCAGTAGAAGTTGGTATTTGGTAGAGGCAGGTGTTTGTCTCAGTAATAGACTCTTTGTTATTTCCTTAAACTCTTGAAATTTTTAGGCTTTTGAAAATTTTCATTTATCAGATGTTCAGACAGTTCAGACTAAGAAGTCTGTACAGGCCAATAAATTCTTGAACTATATCTGTCCTGAACCCGCTTCAAGCCCTCAAAACATATTATAATTTATGGGTATGTACAATACCTATGCATGTTGTACCATTCTCAAAGACTGAGCATGCTGCCCGCACTCTGCAGTTACAGGAGCTCTGTGTATTCATACTGAGCTGCTGAATACAAAGATGGAGTTGGAATAGAAATGGTTATATAGAAAAATCTCTGTTTTGGACAGTGACTATCCTAACTGACTAATGCAGCTTGAATGGAAATGAATTGTAAAGGAATTATAAAGGAATAGAGGTGTCTCACAAAGTGTGGTAGTATTTGGGAGGCTTGAGGCTAAATGGACCTTAGTGGAGGGTTGGATTGGGAAGCTGAGAAGAAGGAGGTTGAGTATTGAAAATTAAGACTGGAACTGTGTTTGTTCTGAGATCCCATGAAAAGATATATTGGAATTTTGTTTGACAAAAATGTTAATATATCTGAGATTTTTTATTCCGATTTGAAATAAAGTAAAAATTCAAATTTGAGAATTCTATGTTCTGGCCTGCCCCAGTAGTTCTTAATTACTTACTACTTACAGAATCCCTTACTGCTTCTAAGCTAAATCTGTCTGACGTGATACGGAAACACAAAACAGTCTTCTCAGAAAAGATGTCATTAACTATAGAGTTAATTGCAAGTCTGGTCCTAACTAAGACAACAGAACTCCTGAAAGAATTTGTTATCCAAGTCCCTTGATGAGCTGCTCAAAGCTGTTAAGTTTATTATGCAGTGTCAATCAGTGCTATATTTTGTGTGTATAATAGATGGCTTACTGACCAAAACAAAGTGTAGCAGGTAAATGTTAGAATTTATCAAACAGTACCAGTTTTTGTAGATATACGTACAGTTTCTGTCAGACAGACTCCAGAAATTACCTGTACTTTCTGTAAACCTAACAAAGCTTGACTAGGTTTAACAGAGGGCAGCTGCAGTATAGAACAGCCTGAAAGGTATTTTGAAAGATATTTGAAAGATATTTCCTTCTTGCTGCTCTGAATGGGTGGGTATAATGAAATAGTGTGACCTTTAATTCAGAGTGTTCATATTTGTATCACTATGAAATGACTTGACACTTTAAAGAAAAAAGAAAAAGGTTGAATTAGGGGATTAAATTTGAAAGTGAAACTTCTCTGCAGCCATTTTCTGTAACTGGAGTATAGCTGAGAATGTGCAACATACTTTTCTTCTGGTTTTGTGCTGAACAAAGCAAATTGACAATGCATTGATGTTTCCCATAATGTGTAAATTTATACAAATCCATTCATGACCTCAGATGGGGCCTGAGACGGTTTTCATTCTTCTGTTTGAGTATATGATCTGAGATCATTGAGCCTGTATGACTTAGTGTCATAGTGGCAGCTTTGGAAAATCTCACTGGAGACTAGGTGTTCGAAAATCAGCCTCTGAATTTGAACATTTGTTCTGATTTCCCAAACTTACAAATGAAAATTTGGACCTGAATCATTTTTTATCTTAACTACTAGATTATCACTTGTTTGTCCTGGTGTGTTTTGATAGATGGCTGGAAGGCTGACATACGACGTGGTCTGCAGTTGTATGTCATGGAGTTGAATCTTCTCTTGCTTAAACAGAGACAACTCTTTTCAGTGGAGTTTTTCCTAGCCTTCATCAGTGAAAATCATGAGTGAGTCAACTTTCATGTCTGAATATGGTTCTTTTTTTCTATATTATTTCACAAGCTTCGTAATTTGGCCCAAATGTAAGTAGATTAATCACAGCAGAAGCGAGGCCCCAGTGTTCTTTCCGTATCACTGAATAAGTGAAAATAAAGCCAGCAGGTGAATGAGCTCCCCAAATTAGCCAAAAAACAAGGTCCTCAAGTCCGTTTCTCTCCTTCCTCTTTGTTCAAAGGTGAAGCTCCATGTGATCTCCTCATGTAGCACTTTCTTCCAAAAACTTTACCAACCTTTTTCTTTTCTGTGGTGCATTGGGTGTCTAAAGTGCATAAAAAGAATCTAAATAGTTTGAACCTATTTGAAGTTAGGCCCCGAACAGACCCAGGTGATGCCTGCAGCTCCTGCAAGGTCCTATCATGGCCTTGCTACAGCCTTTATTTTACTTCTCTGATAACAGTTATTTTCACTATATCTTCAAATTTCTATAATGGTCTTAGTGACAAAAACATACTGATTTGTCTAGTATTTTTTCCCTTTCTTTTCTTTTAACACCTATTTTTCTTTTGTCAGCTTTTTGCTGATTAAGATAGGAAGAAAAGCGTAAAAGAAAAGAATTAGGTACAAGGAAACCTGGAGGGAAAAGTATGGGGTAAAGATTATGATTTCTTTCTTTATTAACATTTTAAATTCAGTTTTCTTGAGTTTTTTTTTTTTTTATCTTAGTAATTAATTAGATCCAACTAGGAATGATAGCATTGTAGAAAATGTACCTGTGTAAAAGATTCTTTCCAAAAAGAATCATGAAATATTATTCTTTTTGTTTTCCTCTGCCATAGGAATTTTGCTTTATTGTCATGACTCACTGTGGAATTATTTAGCTCAGAACACCTCTGGCATACGTAGGCATAGTTTAACCAGTGACAGGGGTATTTTTCAAAAGAGCTTACATCTTAGCTGAATTTTGCCCTCTTATTCTCTGAGGCATATTATCTCCTAAAAGTGCATAATATGTCTGTCTGAATGCAGGTACTCTAGAAGAGCTTTATTTTAATTGTCTTCTCATTCTCAGATGGCTAAACACAGCACTGCATAATAAAATCACCGCTGCACAAGTGCAGCTGTACTGACCAAAGATGTCATCCTTAAAAGCTGTGCTCACTTCAGTAGGGACTTTCTGCTCAAGAACAAAAATCCTGGGGCAGCAAAAAACAAGAGGAAAAATCTTTACTTTTAATTACCTTCAAAACAGGCTTATAAAAGCTTCGGTTTTCCCAACAGCCTGCTCACTAAGTTGTTCAGAAGCACAGCACAGTCGAAGAAAGGTTCTCTGGCTGAAACAATTACTAGCCAGACCAGAGAAAAGCCCTAATGCAAACAATATAGTGTGTCTCAGTGGCATATCCTTGAATCTATGCCGAAGCCACTTTCAGCTGCAACAGTTAATATAGAGATTTTTGACAAGGAAGTGATTTTTTTACAGAGATGGCAGTATCATACAGCTTTCCTGCTCTTTTATCAGCATAGCAATGGAGCTGTCTCCTTTCAAGAAAAAAGGAAAAATGCCAAGGGAAATAAATTCAACCAGGGAAACTTCTACATTTAGACTGGTGGGCTGAATGTCCTGTTTGGAAAATTTAAGTCACTACAAACTCCTGAAGCCTTTTTGCCAATTCAGAGTTTAAAATGTTAATGCAAAGGCTTTTGTGAGATTGTTCACAATTTACTCTAATAAAACCTGTTCCGTTGTGAGTTTAACAAGTGCTCGTACCGTGTGTCGTGCAGCAATCCTGCAGAGACATCTTCTTAGATTTTGATGGCAGGAATCTCATAGCTATGGCTCTGTGGCTTTGCTTTGTTTTTGAAGGTTTTGCACAGGGATTTGACAGAGAATGTGAGGGAAGGGATACTCAAGCAGTTTGTCCTGAGGGAATCTCTGGTTACAGCTACTCTAGTAGAG
Organism: Rhea americana; assembly: GCF_003343005.1. Taxonomy (NCBI): domain Eukaryota; kingdom Metazoa; phylum Chordata; class Aves; order Rheiformes; family Rheidae; genus Rhea; species Rhea americana. The sequence continues at coordinate 10,799,093 of NW_028186756.1, read as the reverse complement.
TGCATTTGTGAGAAGTTCAGATGTAGATTCGTATCTAATCTTTGAAACTTGTCCATCTTATTAACTGAATTTTAATTTAAATTAATTAAAACTCAGTATCTGAGCATCAAATGTTTTCCCTGGACATTTCAGAAGTGTAATACAAATATGAATTTCATGCAGACATTATCTCATTCACCGATAGGTCTGGGAAGGAGGAATTTTAGCTGAAATAAAGAAGAAGGCTGAACTTTCCCTATCTATGCTCCTAGCTATCTGGATTTATTTCTCTCATCTTGTAATGAACCTCCATCATCATTTATTCCTCCAGTAGATTTTTGGACCTGTTCTCAGCTCTGCAATCTCTAATACTGCCTGAGGAGTTTACAAAAGTAGCCTGGAAGATAGCTGCGAAGGCGTTCTCATTACTTTAAATGAGTTTCCGACCACTAATCCAGGCTGTTGGCCCTGTGTTTAATTAAAGTAACACAAGCTGTGTATCTACCAATGTCCAAAGGTCAGCAGTCTGTTCCAGGCTCCAGCAGTGTTGCAATTGTTGTTAGGACTGGAGGGAGGCACTAAAAAACCCCAGAAACCCAGCTCAACTCGGGGCCAGCCAGGGGTGCTGTAGTCCTGTTCCCTCTTTTCTGTTAACCTTGGTCTGGCTCAGACAGTTGAACTGCCTCCCTTATCACTTCATCTTAGGGTTATATTTAGCTATTCAGTCCCTGAACCAGTTAGTGACTCAGTTACAGGTGTAGGCCAGGGCAGTGGCTTTGTGGACAAGGGTGGGGAAAAAGAACAAGACCATCTCGGCCCTGGAATAGTGGAAGCTTCTGCAGAGCAGCACCCTCCCACCCTCCACTCCTGGGAGGAGTGCATTTCTAGTGCAGAGCTTTTGTAAAATATTGCTGCAGGTACTTTAGGACCCTCTATTTCTCCTCCTATTATGTCCTGGGGCACGTTCAGCAGAAGGGAACAGATACGTGTACTTCCTCCACTGCCAAGTAAAGCAAGTGCTTTTGATGCTGAAGTAGAGTTTTTTTTCTTCAATACTCAGATTATGTTCTTCGTCATAAACTAGCAAGAACCACTTTAACAGAAGGAACGTGAGAGAGTGAGGCTTGCCTGGACCATAGACATAATCTAGGAAACTAGAGTCCTTTTAAAGTGTTATTTTCAATATTTAAAATGAATTAGGTAAATGTTGAATGATGAAGACCTTTTTACAAAAGACTAGTTCTGATCTGATGCATGAGATTGTAGAAGGGGTGGTGGTGGTGGTGGGGATTAACATCTGCCAACTTAAAGGCATTGATTTCATTAACAAGCATTATTTTCTGAGTCCTTGAATGACTTTAACCTTGAAATGTTAATCTTACTTAACTCCAGAACAAATATCAAATGTCAGGAAAATCCAAATAGCTGTGTGGACTTTGAGTACTTAAATTAGCCTACCTTTAAACAGAAAGGGGTTTACAACTAATTAGCAGAGCTGTCCCTCAACTGTAACATACACAGAAATGGTAAGAGGAAGTTATTCAAGGTTCTGTGGTTGGGTGGCAGAGAAATAAAAGAGTAGAGAAGGGTGAGACCTCCCATGTGGGTGCATGGTCTACTGTTCAGAGTCTAGCTGGCTAGGGCAGAGCAGTTCTTACCTGTCTTTGAACTGAAACATCTACTCAGAGCCAGAAAAAGACACAGGGACACATGAGGTCTGTGCCACCTCTCCCCTCCTTCCTTCCTTCTCTTATCATGAGAGACGTCAAGCGGCTTTTCCCAGGCTATGTCTGTGGCTGCCAAGTGGTTTTAGGCAGATCTAAGTCTCTGACTCTGCCTCTGTGCATGATTGATGGGCAACAGACAGCTGTGTTCTGTAACCAACCATACCATAAGCTAGTGAAACTTGGCAAGAGGTTGAGGGAGGTATCTCAAAAAGCTTTAGGATTTGGTAGGAGGAAATCAGTCCTGTTTTAGAGATGAATGCCTTTTTTAATAATCAAATTGAAGAGAACAGACATAAAAATCCCTAGTAATATTCCCCTAGTAGTGGGAGTTTTGTGTCTCTCTATATCTTTATAATATCTGGTGGGCTTCTGCTGACTAGTAAATTATGTTTTCCTGGAAAGAAATACCTATTATTTGTAGTATTTAATGCAGTATTCATGGAACAAATACAAAAATATTTCATTTAATTCAAAAATAGAAAAATACTTACTTTATCAATAAAAAAGTATTTGGTTTTGAACCGCATCTTTCAAAGCAGTATGAATGTTATGAAACAAGTCCATCTTTCTTGCATTTTTTGTGGGTGCAAATAGAAAGCACCTTCCCTAAAAATTGAAATCTACTTCACCAAGACACAGAGAGAAGACTGGAATTTTACCTGCTTATGATAATTGATATTAACTGCTTATGGATGCACTTTAACAAGGCAGCATAACTAGATAGTTGCTAATGCTGAAATACGATTACAAAAATCTGTTTCTAGTTTATTTGGGATCTTTTTATGCTGTTTATTCAAAATCTCTTCCTGTTTCTTTGCTGCTGCTTGCCCCCTGCTGTTTTTGCTATTACTCTCTGAAAGAAAACTTCAGCCATTACCTGTCTCTGATTTTACATGTATATCTATGTATGGAGTTATGTATGTGCATTTGTTTATAAAAATATATAAATTTTTATATGAAATCAAAGAGTATATCCATATAACTTCATAAGTAAAATTGTTCATCAGACAAAGGGTACAGACAAAATGAACGGAAAATCATTGATTTTGGTTTGAAGTTAAGTAAATTTTCCTGTATGTAATAGAACAAGGAACTATCAACCAATTAGATGAACTTGAATGAGTTAGTATGCAAGTGCTATGTGGTCATCTTTTGAAGGCTTCACTTCAAAAAGAGGGAAATACGTTAAAACAAATTGGGGATACATCTCCCTATAATATCATTTTTGAATATGGAACTGAAGACTTTTACGTGCTGAAGAAACTGTTGGTATGGTTCTGTGACTAATAGCATTTCACTAGGAAAGTTTTCTGTTGGTGAAGGAGGAGGGGGAAATGGTTCTTCTGCTGTTTTTTTTTTATATGGGCTTTGGCAGTTAAGTAAACTGTCCTGGTAAAATTATCATCAATGCCAATGAGCTCTTTTACCATGGACTACTTGCACAGTTTTGCAGTCTGTTTTACAGTTCTGCTTTGTGACCTCAGCCTGAAAATCTTTATTGCAATATGGTGGGCTGTAGGCTTCTTAGGACATAAAAATGCCCTGTCTAGGCAACATGGGTAGCATAGTTTGTCCATGGACTGCAACTCTCTTACTATATTAGGTTTTGGAGAGGAAAGAGCATTCGTAGAGACCCATGTAGGATTTCCAGAGCCTTCTGCTTGTTATCTGAGTAAGAGTTTATATGCCCTACTGTGAGAACGTTCTCTTGAAGAATAGTAGTCAGCTCAGTCAGAGCACATCGTGTATCTTTGTTCTGAAGAAACTTGTACAGTTGTTGTCTGTCTCAAAAGCAGTTTGGGGAGATGGGCATTTGTAAAAGCAGTCTTGCTCTCTGCAGTTGCATTCAGCCTCAGTGCAATGTTCCCAAGCTCTCCTACCTTGGCCCTGCAAGTACTTCATTCCTACCTAGTGCCCTGAGAGCTCCGTCAGCTGCACAATCCTCTGCTCTGTAAGATCAGTGGAGTTATTTACGGCTAACTTCACAACTTGGGAATTTCTGTATAATTACAGGGACAGGAGTTTATGTGTAATTACTTATATGTCAAATACTGATACAATCAGTTATGTACAATTGTTAGTTCTGTGAATATAACAGCTTTCTGTTGATTTGTTCTTAAATCTCTATGTGGTGGAGACGCACAACTTTTTTTAAAAACACACATACCAAATGACATGTATTGTTATCGTTCTTATTGTGTCTTGTGGGTAAGAAAGTGGTGTCACGAGGAATGCAGGGTAGGACAGCCGCAAGACCGGAACCGTGCCAGTCAGTGACTTGAGGTCTGAACTTCATTGGCTCAGGGGGATGGCTGTAGTGAGTGGATGGCAATTTCAATCCTTCAGCTTCTCTTCCGAGGTTTCTGTTGTATGATCCTCATGCACTTCACTCTTGCACTGGTCAAGGCCCCTGCCTCTCTGGTCCAGTACAGAGTTTGTATGGCCCCATAGGCCCAGGGGAACGGGACACTCACTCTGACTGCTCAACGTGCCCAAGTCCTAGCTGGCAGCCGAGCTCCTACATCTCAGGTCCACCTCAAGCTCAGACTTCTGCATGCTGTAAAGATGTGCATGTAGGCACACGATGAAGATGGGCAATTATAGATATTTTTTAATACTTAAGAAATATTGTGATGGAAGAATTGAAAATTGGCCTTGTTTGAGGTGAAATTGGCTTTGGTCCCTGAATCTACTTTTAAACATATTTATAGTAACGGTAGCCATGTTCTTTATAGCTTGTGTCCATTCTTTCAAAAAATAAGGGCTATTTTGCAGATTTTTGAATGGGCTTTTTTACATCTAGCTTGTGAGACGAGCATTCCGAGCAAAGTCATCCTGTCAAATCCCTTGAGAATTTCTCCCCAACCCTCTCCCCCCCCTTCTTAACCTGATTTTGTCTTTCATGGAAGATAGAATCCCTGTGAACAATCACATGTGTTAAAGGAGTGAGAACTATAAGACAGTTACTGGTATGATACACAAAAAATGCATTAAGATTTGGATGCAGTAAACCTGCATCCTTTAGTCACCTTGTTTTGAACTTATGCGAGGACTCAATATTGTAAAGTATAGCACACAAGTTCACTTAATACCTGGAGACACTTGATGGGAGTAGCAACTTTTAATTCTGGATTTCCTGTCTTTGGTGGGTTTTAGTCTGACCACTTATGTTATTTTAATGGAGACATTTCTATCTAATTTCCTTTGTTTCTTTCAAACTATTAAAGAAACAGGGCTGATATTAATAATGTATTATGCCTGAGACTCCTTCAAACGTGATCAATGTTAATGGGATCATTGAGACTCTTCTCTAGAGATCAAAATTACCCTGTAGAGCTGCTGCAGATCATGTTTTCCCTGAATGCTAAATATGAAGCATAGTGCAGTATTGTGGCTCACTTGTATCTTCAGTGTCAATGGTGCTTTAATACACAGATCATCAAAGTTAGGGAGCATCAGTTCTAACTTAAATTTTGTTTTTCCATTAAATAATAAAAAACATGCTCGATTTTTTTTTTTAAAATAAGTTTCGGCTTATATGATAGACACCTGTGGAATACAAAACTAAGGCTTTGATAGCAGGATAAAATTCAGAGGTTCAGACAATTGCAGGTTTTGAAATATTATGCAGTATCAATTAACATGTTTTCAGGAAGTGTCCAGAGAGAGTATACCAGGCACGCAATGTGTCTTGCATTTCTGATGTAGCTCAACAAAACTGCACTGTATCATAACTCATTCAAGACAAAGCTTGGCTGTCCTGAATGGCTGCAATGCCGTTGAGATCTGGAGAACTCCTGCTGAAGGGCTACAGGAACTACGGGAGGGGCTTTGAACATTCGGTTTAAAACACAAGGATGAGAAGGGATGCCTTCCGCATGGTTCAGTGCCATATCTGTGTGTTTCCCTTCCTTGGCATTTTTAAAGAGTGATTTTTCCCTTTTTCCCTTTGATTTTCTAATTGGGGAGGAGAACGTGAATAACTGCACATACAATAATCGGTTCTGAATTAAAAACAAAGTAGAAAGACCATTTCATCATCCAGCTTGTCTGTTGCAGGAATATCCACTAACTATATGGATAGTTCACACATCAGGTGGCCAATGAAGTACGAACTGGCTTATGGAGGGTTACCTGCAAGGATGCCTGAGCCTAGGCTGAACTGTCATAGGGGCATTTGTATTGGAGTCCAAAAGCCAACTTTAAAGTATGTAATAAGAAAAGGGTGAAAGCAAAAAGCTTTCCGCATCACAAGGGTGAAGAGCTTGGGAATACTTTCTGCCAGTCTGCAAAATGGGAAATTGTGTTATGATTTGTCATGTTTTGAGACGGATTTCCGTTTAGTGGCACAGCTCTGCACTTCAGAAAGGCTCCCTGCAGCTCTTAGCAAGTCCCAGGGCAGCTGCCTGGGGCAGATGTGCGATAGCAGCGCCGCAAAGGACTAGAAGCCAGCTGCAGTACGCGCCTCAGGCCTAGCTACGAAATCTGTGTTTTCCTCCTGTTTGCCATCCACCATGTATATAAAATATTTTTATGGCCAAATGTCTTTATGATATAGAAATGCCCCCAAAGTTTATATTCATCTTTCAGTGTTGCAGTAGTTTAGAGGTTTTTGCAACTGAGTCTTATTTCATGCCCATCTCTTTTAATGAGGGCATTTTTTTCAGGGCTGCGCTAGCTTGGAAGCTGAGACAGCGGAGCTGAGCAGCACCAGGCAGTTTCCATTTGAAATGAGGCTGTTGACAAAAGTTTAAGGGAATTGAAATGAAGTTTTAAATATCCTTCCTGCCTTCACCAGGATGTTTAGAAGCCCTAGGGCTCTACAGACTGTGAAAGATTAGTAATTAGAGGCTCACCTTCTGTATGCTAATGAAAAGCTCAGAACTAAAGCTTTCACCATTGAAGGGATTGCTACATCCTGCATTTTTTACTTTGAGGTTGCTAGAAAAACTGTGTCAGAGGGCATATGTAGCAAGTTATACTGAGAAAGCAACAGTATTATTTAAACACTTGGTCGGGGTTTGAATGTGTGCAGTGGAAATCACTTCCAGTTGGGCTGTAGCAGGGCAGCGATGCAGGACTGGCGGCTTCTCGGGGTCCTGCCGGGCAGGCGGGAGGCTGGGGGGGTCCTCGGCAAGGCCTTCTCGCTTCTGCCTGGAAGCATCAGGTTCTGGCTCTCAGGACACAGAGGACTGAAGAAGTAGAAGACTACTTCCTTGAGCATAGACTGGTGCAATCCCCAGTCCCTCCATGTGTTAACTCTTCCCCTGAAATCACTGGATAGCCTTCCTTCAGCTGAATTTCTAGGCTTTTTTTTTTTTTTTTTTTTTTTTTTTTAATAGGGTGCTATAACTTTCAAAGCAAGTCTCCTGCAGCATCTCTCTTTCTTATATATCAGTGTTTTGAATTAGGAAAAAAACCCTCTTCTTTTCTGCCTCAGCTGCTTTCATGAAAAGGAAAAAGTAGGTGAGTCACTTAAAGAATTCAGCCAGGTGCCAGTAAGCTTCACTTATTTGTAAACTTTAGTTATCTATTATGGGCCATTGTGAAATTTCCAGAATTTTTTCATTTTGTCTTATAATTCACTGCAATACGTTATATCACCTCTAAGAAATAAGAACTAGGGATATTTATGATATTCAATCTATTCCTAATGCCAGAAGATTTCTTTTTTCATGAAATACAGTAGTTACTAGATATTGGAGAAAAAATGGATAATTCAGTACAATGTTCTAAATTCTATTATCAAATTTTTATATAAGGACTGTCAGTTCAAGAAGTACCATTTCTGAAATGCAATTTAAAACAAAATTACCACAAAAATGGCTATTTTTAGCAGAAGATACATTTCTCCTACAGGAGAATATTGTGGGTCTCAGATGGTAAGAAATCCAGAAGGAGGCGGCACCAAAGCAAGGCAAAAATGGCATTTGTTATAAAGACATTATGTTTTCTACTCTGTAGGAAACTTTTTTCAAGGACAGCTGTACTGTAGTATCTTCTTGTATAGCTCTCGGTGGAGAATGAACCCAGGGAGGGGGTTATGTATTTTTCCCTAAGAGCCAGTAAGTGGTTGATAGGTATTGTGACCTTATCTTTTGTTTTTTCCCTTTTGCTGCCTGAAATAAATGGTTGGGCATGCACTAGGAAGTTTTTCTTACCAAATGGGTGAATTAACTTGCTTCCTCCTAATAATGGGTAAAGCTGGAAATCCTAAGTCTTTCTGTTCTGCTGCTGGTGCCGTAGAGATACATGCCACCCCTGAATCAGAACAAATTACAGGATTTTACTGTAGCTCAGATTTAACATCTGTTTCAGAGATACATCAAACAATTCACGCTATGCAAGGGAGGAGCAGCAATTCCTCTGAAGGTGGCAAATCCGAGATGTGACAGGTATTAAAAAGGAAAGGCTAAACGCAGAATTGCGTTTTTATTCCACTGTCTTTCCATATAGGTCAAGAGCGGCAGTCCATTCATTCCCTCAGTACCTCACCAAGTTAAATAGATGCACAACCAAAGCACTTTCAAAGCTACTTTTTCTCCTTTTCATTCTATGTCAATCAGCAATTATTAAGATAGTCTGAATCTTTCTGAAAGCAAGTGTTCGTCCAAACTAGTCTGTATTGCCTAACATGTGAGTGTCTAAGAAACTTCTGTGGTGTGGCTACCTGTCAGACTGTTTCTGATGTAGCTGACTTCTCTACTTTTTTCTCCACAGCACTAGTTTCAGAAGGTAACGGTCTAAATCTTTTTTTCATTTGTGTTAATGCAAAAAAAGAAAAAAAAAGAACAAAAAAAAAGGAAAAAAGAAAATAAACACAATTGTTAAAGTTAATGGAGTTAATTACATTCATATCAGTTAGATGCAGTAGAACAAAAAGGGCAATTTGTGTAAGTGAAGAATTAGCTCTGGTATTTTCTGAGTAACAACAGGAGCTTGAGGATAAAAGGCCAAATACTTTATACGCTTGAACTCTCACTTTTCCGAAATAACGTACAAAATATGGCAGGCTGGTGAATATTGCTAAGATGCAGGAATTCCACTGTAATTGTCAATAAACAAGGTACACTGCATCTACTAGAGTCAAAGGAGGAAAGGTCTTCAGTGATCTTAGTAGGGTGGTCGCCTCAGCAAGGACTGGGCAGCATTCTCTGAAGTCTCAAGTATCAAACATCTTTGTCCTTCTCTTCTTATAATCACACTGTAATTATTGATTTTAGCAATTCAAAGTTTGGGAGACCCAAGAAAATTGTGAAAAGTTGTTTCTCCTAAATTAAAGTCAGAGAATTCTAAAAGCAGATTTGGAAAAGACTCCCTTCCCCGTGAGCTTTTAAGGTTGTTTCTGTAAGGTTAAAGGAGGATTTCTGTAGTGTCCTATACAGACATAACCATCTTACCCCGTCTGTGAAGCCTTAGTTTGAAATGAGACATGTAAATCAAAATTTAAGAAGGGAATAATTACTATCACAGAAGGCAATCATATGTGAGCTGTAATAGAATTTCCCTAACACTATAAATTACATCAGATTTATTACCTCAGAACACAGTCCATGAAGAACTTTTCAGGAGGAATCAAAATTAATTTATAAAATCTGTAATTAAAATGTTGAGGATTAAATCAGTGCTCGAGGTCCTCTATGATTACATTATCCTTCTGTTACATTTTTGCATAATATTCAAATTACTCTTTTCTTTCCTTAAATATGGCTGCCCAAAAGAGAGAAAAAAAATCTAATTGATTAATTTCTTATTTCCATCTTCCCTGATCTTTTCCTCGTGATACAGAAAGTGAAATCAGAGTTCTTTGTAATTGTCTTCTCTCTGATTGAAAAGTTTGAAGAGTGATTATAAAGAGATTTAGCAAATCTCTTTGCTCTGTAAATAAGGACAACAGTATGAGTTTATATATCAACTATTTAATATTACACAAAAATATTTATTTTATCCAGAGAATATGGATCTGCTAGTTAGAAAGCTGACAGGCAGAAGTTGGAGCGAGAAATAGGAGTGAATTAATACTGTGTGATGATAGCTGACTTTGGGCATATTGCTCCACCTGCCTTGTCCTTCAGTTTTTGATGAAAGTCTTAGAGAATGTGTGTGATAAGGATCATTGTTAGATAGTGTGCAAAATCTCTGTATCTTCCTTTAAGATTTTCTGTTGAGCTTTAAATCCCATTTTCTGCCCATTTTCAAGTGCATGATTATTTATTCTCAAACATACTTCATGAAGCTTCTATAATTGTGGACTCTTCTATAATATGTGAGGCATATATTGTGATATACTAGCTAATTAAATAATATTGTATCTCCAGTCAAAAGGAATGGGTTACATACCAGCCTTAAGAGACTATCAAGAAGTCCAAGGAGAGCCCCAAACTGGATGTTCTGCTGCGCTCACTGTGAAGCACCATCACGATGGCACCTTTGCTGGTTGTAGGCAGTGCAAACGCTCTTTGCTGGTCACAGGCAATACAAACCCTCTGTGCTCCCTGGGTGAAACAGCCTGGGAATCTCAGCCACTTCTGAGTCGAACAACAGAATTCCTGAATTGTCAGTTCCAAAAACGTAGATTAAGATAAATAACACTGAGATTTTATGGTTAGTAAATGTTACTAATTTCCAGGTCCCAATCCCTAGCTCAGTCCATAGTGCCTGTTGCCCAGACACCAAAAGATATTTGGAAACTCTCTTGGCTGGGTGCTGAACACATTTCAAGCATGTCAGTGACTCTGATAGCCAGTGGTCTGCAATGAGCACCTTGGAGAACACTGCACAATACCCTCTTTTTCTGCTATAAAATCTGTTAGAACAGGAACAAATTGTTCTTGCTGTTTTTGCATATGCTACGTTACTTCTGCACTTCCCTCCCTTGTATTTCTCATTGCGGCCAAAACCATTGCGAAGGGATGATACGAATGGTGAGTGGCATCTTGTGGCTATCAGCTTTGCCACACGAGTGACTCGAGCATTGCAAATGTTAGTGCCCCGAGGGTTGGCAGTGTCCCACTGCAAAGACTGAGCCGTTCAACGCAAATAGGCTGAGCAGCCTCAGCTACCATTGTTTCTGGGATTTTGCCTAAACTGTTAAATCTAGGCCTTTCAGTTGGCACTGTGCACTGCTGCTGCCTCTGGGCCAGCCATGTGCATGAGTAATTTGTATAAACCACACTTTATAAGCCCAAAATGAGTTGTGGTCCTGCAAGATTAGAACAGATGAGCACAGCTCTGCCTAGATGTCGTTTTCAGCTATTTTATAAAATAACCAAAGTAGATGCACAAGTAAAATAGAATGGGAAAAATACTGCTAAATAAAATGATTTTGTATTGTTGCTTTAGTTTTTCATTTTAATTTTACATAAAATAGATGTGTAATATAGCAATAAATATTAACAAATGTCTTAAATAACAAACTTTATGAATATGTTCTCAGCAGTAAATTTCCATGATTTGGCAAAATCTTTTGCTATGTATGAACTATTTTTGACAATGCCATTTAGGATAAGCTCTAGTTTTTGTCTTTTGCTCTTAGAATACAGATATTTTTCTTCCTGATGATGAATGGCTGTTGGCTTTTCAGAGGCAGCAGGACAATGCTGGAAAGATGGTATTTGTGAAACTGGATTAGCCCCAGTTCCCTGTCTACTCGGGCATCCTGTAGTGTCAAATGATGCAGAGAAAGGGAGAACGTATCCTGAGTTACACAGACATGTAATGTAGTATCTAACCTGACAGTATGAATTGAAACATTTCTAATGTATTTGAGTTTGAATTTAGCCTAATCTATCTTTGCGCTAAAACGTTCTTAATGTTAATTTGAAGCCATGAGTCTGTTCTCTTTTCATCATCTTTTGCTTTTACCTCATCTCTTTTCTTTTCTTGTTTTACAGTGGGTTTTCACCTAACTTTGGTAACAAACATAGCCACATACTTATCTTTAAAAGATTATTTACTTTCAGAAATAAGACTGGTCAAGTATACTACACTAGAAGTGGAAAGGTTTTGCTTTGTGTTTGTGTTTTGTTCTGTTTGTTGTATGAAATGTATTCCACAGAATTGTTTTTGTAAACGAAGCAGCAAAACCAAATGTTATTATGTTGTTTTTAGTAACTAAGCCACTATCTAGCCTCAGTATTAACTGTAAGGGGATGAATATAGAATCCTGAAAATAGTATATTTTTCGTCCAGTGCATCTAAAGGGGTAATTGTATTTAAATTTTATTTCATCCTCTTAGCATGAATATATGTCATTACCAAATGGTAAACTAAAACAGATGTCAGGATCACTTTAGAAAAAGTGTGAGCTTGCAGAGCTAGATACTGAAGTGAACTTCCTTTGAGAGCAGAGTTTCGATATGCTTCTGTCAGTCGCTTTCCAATGCATATTTTTATGTTGGAAAAACCTGTTTGCAGAAGAAGAAAGTAGCCAAAAAGGAAAGAAAGTAATGGTGGAAATATCAAAGTCATTAGAATGAAGACATTTGAGAATGGCTGGTTATTTAAGGGTATTTGTTTATTAAGAAGTAAAGAGAAAAGAACATCTGGCCATTAAAATAAGACGAGCAGGCTGTGGAATAAATTTATATAAATAAGCCTGTCTTAAAAAGCAGAACAGTTGTGTGCTTTGCTACTAAACAGATTTTGTGATAGTATTGCAAATTAGCTAAAATATTAAGTAAATGAAAGCCAACAATCAACTCTAAGTACATACCTTAATGACTTAAGAGTATTACAGGCTTACAGAGGAAGAAAGCTTATAAAAGCATTGACCTTCCTCTATGCTCTGAAAGACGTTTAGGTGAGGTAAAGTAAGACTGTTTACAAAATCAAAAGACAGCACCTCAAAACAAAAGAATCATGTGAATGCAAATATTGTAGCAAAAGTTTATAATATAGGCTTTTATTATTCATGAAATCATAACAGATGACATTTTGTACTCTTCTACCAAGAGACGTGAGGCATTCTCATAGCCATTATTCTCCTATTCAAAAGGCATCCTGTAAGAGCACAGTCAATAGAATAAAGTTCATATTTACTAATATGGAAACAGAAATTACATTTTCCCCCCATTCTTGCTATAGAGACAAACTGTTTACTAGTTTACTGGTATTTAGCAAAAATTCACGTTTGATGGGTAGCTGTTCTTAGGGGGTAACTGTCAATATTGAGGCCATGTCTGCCTTGTCAGATCCTTAACTCCCTGGTTTATTCCTGTCTGCAGAGCAGGGTATCTAGTGTACTCAGCAGTTTTAATGACTCAGCCTTTAAATGACACCACACTCCCAGCACATCTGCTTTTCCTTTGGACTAAAGAAATCATGTTCTGTGAAAACAGCAAAGTATTTGGAACAATCACAGTTTAAAGAAAAACAGCATTTCTTCCATTAGAGAAAGATTTGCCTTAAGGCAGCTGACTCTGTGATGAAAACCTCGAGCCTGAATATTCCATACTTACCACCTAAAAATCACTGTTGATTTTGCAGGTTTGGTAAGTGAATAACAACTGAAAAGAAAAATCTGGAATAATCCAAAATGAGCAAATATTGAAATGAGTATCTACTTGAGGCTCTGATAGAGTACACACAAGAATGTGTACTGCAATTTTCTTATTAACTGAGAGCAATGAAGGATGCTTCCTATTATGTCAAACTGTTTAAATAGTAAAATTAATAAATATGTATTTCAGTGCAAGGTCTGAATCCTGTACGTCTTTCTTACCTCACTGGGTCTACTTGTATGAGTAGGGTGAGTAAGTAGCAACTAAGATTTTTGAGGATTCTGAGCAGTTGAGTGGAATTAAAAACAAAGTATTTTAATTCAAAGAAAACTAATGACATTCAGGTTTCTTGTTCTGCTGTGTTTCGTAATGTAAATGTATCTATCAAAGAGAGAAATGCAGTGCAATTAAAAAGTGATTAAGAAAGCAAACAAAAATCATCTGCTATCAAAATATATCTTCGTCTCACCAAACATTTGAGTCAGTCTTCACAGTCTGCTCTCAGCAGAAGCCATTTTGCAATTTGTTGTAGATATGTTAAGAATATAGAGAACTGAAAAACAGTGGATTGTCTCAACATATAACTCAGTTTTTCTGAATTAAATGTATCCCCTGTTTTGTTGGATTTTGTAATAGAGATTATATAAAATTCCATTTTCTGAAAAATAGTAACTTAATAGATGAGTAAAGGGACAGTCAATTTAGCAATTCTTCATATTATCTACTAGGTATTATATAAAATAAAAGTACTGGATTGCTTTTTAAAAGTTCCAATTCCAAGACTGCAAAAAATAAATAAAAAGAATTATTTACTGTAGAATCCTCTCTCATGAAAGAATATAAGGGATTTTTTAAGAAACGATTGAGATATCAACTAAATGAAAGACAAATGTTCAGAATCTATGAGTTAATGAGTACAGATCTGGCCATTTTAGTTCTGACATTAAATGATCAATTTATCATATTAGAATTTATTAGTCATATCAGCTATGGTGCTTATGGGATATAGTGCCAATCTGACACAATAATGCATAATAGAGCTTGTAAAACACTGCCTAGTTTTATTCCTAGTCATTTCCAAATTTTATAAAACTTTATGAGAAGTATAGACTGCAAGAATCTACTACCATTAGATGTGTATTTGACCTTGTATCTAATCGTTTACTTGAGATACGTTAAGGCGGTAAAAATCGAAAATAGAATTTATGCAGGTGATGACTCTGTAGAAGTAGGTGCTGTTCAAAGACTCTTGGATGGCTTCTCCACACTAATTACTTTTTCAGATTCTAATATAGCTCTGAAAATACACAAGGTATGAAAAAAGTGGTTGTGGATTGCATAGTTTTTTAAATTTTAACAGATGTAGGTAAACTCGTTGTCGGAAACGATGAGCTGTCCCAGTTTCGGTGAGGTGGCCGTTTCGGGAGGGTCTGCCACGTCCTGGCATTACTGCCGGTTGTCAATACAGAGTATGAAGGAGCGAGATCAGGTAATTGGTGCTGGCATCCAGAAGAAAACTGGCTGCTGCTGTTCATAAAGAAAACCGGCTCTCAATATTTTAGGAAAGTGTGTGAACGTTAATATAGGGTTAGAACAAAACATTATCCTGTTTACTCATAGGGAAAAATCAACAAAAAAAGATACTTGTCCGTAAAGCTTCTGAAAATGTCCTTCAGTATCTCTTAAATAGCAAAAGTCTTGATCATCTATTCTGAAGAAACATACTTCTCTTTTTATACATGCCTTAACATCTTTCTTAACACGGTCTATAAAACCATATAAAAGAAGGGAAATTACTGAGTGAAGAGAAACTAATTGACAAAAGTATGCTGTTAGAATATGCTTTGGAGATTGAAGCTTTAAATTAATTCCAGAGAATCTGAAGAATCAGGACTAACAATATCAGAAACCTAGAAAGAGAGAAAGGGGGTAAATTTGAAAAAGTGGAAGTACATAATGATAAAAACTGTCTCGTGAAGAGGTTTCAATTATGTGTAGAGAGGGAGATCAATCTGATCAAAGTGAATTGGTTTTATATGAAAGAAAAAACCCTCCACCTTGACATAAATCTGTTATGAATAAATTTGTATTTCAATTCTAAAATGTCATGGGAAATGTCATGAGTAAAATAGGCACACAAACAAGGAAAGTGCTAGATGCTAGAGTTGGGCCCTCCCATATTCACAACCTTCAGTCCTTCCTGGTGCAGGAACAGGTGTCCTAGCAGTTGTCCAGTGGAGAAAATCTCTATTTTTGCTGTTGAGAATATTTTAATTCAATGCATGGAAAAAACTAAATCACATCCACCTAGATTAATCTAGCAATTACAGAAAAAAAGAATAAGTTTATTTGCAGACTTGAGTATGAAAAGGCACTTTAGAAACTGAGCATTTTTAACCTTCAAATGGAGAATATATAGCGTTCTCATGGATTTAAAGAAAATGTAACAATACAAAGACGATCACTATAGAAGCGAAGAGGAAGTAAATGAAATCCTGAGGGTAAGTAGAAAAACCTGACTGGTAAATTTGAGAAACTCAAATACGTAGTTAGATTTAAGGGCTTTTTAAAGCAGGTTTTTGTTTTGTTTTGTTTTGTTTGCTCTCTGGGTGACACCTGAATGGTTGATTTGTGTAGAATTTCAAAAGAGTAAGGGCTTTCTGGTGCATAATTATTTTAGGTATTTTAAGCAGTCTTTTACTAGGATGTGACACTTCACATAATAATTAAAGCCTTGATCTTTCATCTGGACACGTGAATAACATTACAGGTACAAGTATCCCTTGCGCGCCTGTGACGGCTGTGTTTGCCGGGCTTTCCTGCCTGTGCGCGATGTGCCCCGGCTGCTCTCACCGCGGTGCTGAGCTCCTCAAAACGGGCAGCGTGACCGTCCCCACAACGGCTCTGCGAGGCGGGGCGATGCAGCCGCCGTTCCCTGGCAGCTCCAAAACGGCTGAGCCGAGGGAAGCTCTGCCCGGCGTTGTGCGGGGGAGCGCGAAGCGCCCCGCGATCTTCGGTCAGCCGAGGTAGCCCAGCCTTCTCCCTACAGAGCCAGTGTTCAAAAGATAATTTCTCTCTCTACCTCTGCAATCTCTCTGACTTTTCAGAGATTGATTTGGACTTAGTTTAATTAAATCTAATTTACTTTGGAGGGTGACGCTGGTTCATGAAGAATATTTTTTCTGGATGGCTTAAACTCCAGCAAAGTTTTGGAAATTAAAGCCATAGGATATAAGTAAGCCTGAAAATAGAAGGAACTGAATTGTTCCCTCAAATATGCTCTAAAATTGCCAGGCTATTTTAACTGTGGTAAAATGTTCATACTAGCTTTCATTTGATTTTTGAACATAGTTTGCCTCATGCTCTTTTGTTCTTTGCTGATCAGTATGTGAAGGGGAGCTAAAGGATTCATCTGCTCTTCAGAGGGGAAAACAAGATACCACCACAGCATTATTATGGCCCAAAATGCTATCCTCCACTAATGAAAGAACAAGATAACACATCTATTTGCCACAAACTGAATAAGGTAGTAACGCTTGGGGGAGTTTCTTTCTCTGTAACTCAAAGCTTTGCTACCTTTGAAGAAAAAAAAATGTGGTCACAGAATTGTTTTACTAAATTCAATACAGGAACTATAGCCAAATGCTGTTTTAGGCTATATAAGGCTTCCACGTGGTATCTTTTTTGATCCTTTTCCCTTTTACTGTTTTCCTGCTCTTCTTGTTCTATTCTTACTGCTTTGGTGCAGTTGGACCTGACTTTCTTAAGCTTGTGAATCCACTTGGAGTGAACAGGACACTTAAACCAAGTCTATGGATGCCATTGAAAATCAGGCTGTTTATCATGGTCAAAAATGTTATCACAGGATTTAAACTTGCATTTCAGTAGAATTTATATGGCTTGAATTCAGTCAATTACTTCATTCCATTCAGTAATCAAATAATCTGAAATTATGAACTGGTTTAATTCATCTGTGGCTGCCAGGTCTAAAAGTCCTACGAAAGGAGCACAGTGAAACAAGTTCTTCAGAGAATTTCCCTTTATAATACATTTTCTCAGGAGAGAAATTCTGAAGATATCCATTAACAATAAAAGAGCTTATTTATGGTATAACATAAATGATGACTCTCCAAGGGGCATTATACTTTTAAGCATAGATGTTCCAAAATATGTTTTACTTGTGATATATTAGTACAGAATGGTTGTTACCTTGACTGCCTGGTTTATCTCTGTGTTACAGTTAGCCAAAACTCAGGAATTATGTTTTGATGGCATTTCTTTGTCTTTTTAAATCACTTTTGCTTCAAATGAGAACAAAACCATTTTTCCCCAAACTTCTATGAAATGACAATTTGCAGAAAATGTTGGTTTAGAAAGAAACAGCATATGTTGCTCTGAAATGGTTTCCACGTTCAATAAGCATATTGCGGGCAGGAAAGTTTTTAAAGAAAGCGTTTAAGAAGTAAGCTGTGTTTCATCAACCAGGTGTTGATGTTGTTACTCAAGCTGTGGTTAATTAAACACAAGAAAAAAAAAGCTTTTACTGTAAGGCTGATCAGACCCTGGAACAAGTTGCCCAATGAGGTTCTGGAGGCTCTGTCCATTCAAAACCCACCCGGACACAGTATTGAACAGACTGCTCCAACTGCCCCTGCTCCGTGCAGGGACATAAGACTAGACATTCCTGGAGGTCTCTTCCCACCGCGGTGATCCTACGAGGCTGGCGAGAGCAGTCGCTTTTTAGGGTAGAATCCTCCCTTAGATGTAATGGAGAGTTTTTCTTTTAAGTGTGATTCAATTCCCTCTTCTCATCTGACAGACTCCCAGGGCACACTTGCTTCCTAAGTAAGCCCAAATGCATGTACTACTTTTCATTTTGTTTGTGTTGCAAAAATCAGTGATTTCATACATACACAAGGTTGGTGTGGAACCTTTCTAGATGCCATGCAGTGGGCCTGAAAAATCAACGCAGTAGAGCAATGCAGTATAACATTGCATGTATTTTGCAACACAAACTCCTAAGTAATCATAATTTTATTTGGCTAATGAAAGCCAAATAAATAAAATTTCTCACAGAAATTATCAATTTTCAGTTTTAGATTAGCTGGATTCCAGTATTTGTGGAGTTTGGGGAATATTCCTGTTGGTGAGCTGAAGGCATTTTCAACACAGCATGTTGCCAGAAATTCATATATAGTTCTTCTCTGTTGCTGGCTTATGACATTTTTAGTCTTTCATGCATGCCTCTTATACTGAATATCTTCTTTTCTACCATGTTAGCTTGATTTTTAATTTCATGCATTCTGACATTATTCTGGTACAGCTCAAACAATTAGCTTCAGTGAAGGTACTCCTAATTTATGCTGCAGTAGAAGAGAACAGATTCCTGTTACAAAGAAGAAGAATTGGTATAGTTCTTCTTTTAGTGGCTCTCCTGCTATTAATTTTATAAGTTATTTTAAAAATTCCTCTTAGTAGCCTCTATATACTGACTGTATTTTCTGTGTTAGGGTGAATATATCGTATTCATTTTTTTTTTCCATTTTCATTAAGTGTCTTATAAAGAAATCACTCTGTTATCCTAAGATTAAATTAAGTATATAACATCAAATGCTAATTGTTTACCTTTCAGATTGTGTTTGTTCTTTGAAGTAAAAGATGACAACGCTGTGTTGAGGATTTTAGCTCTCCTGTTTGTATGTAACCCTCGCAATTCTCACATCACTGATTAAGGGATTAGCTTGGAATCACAAACATATGCCTCAAGCCAAAACATATTAGGATGGATTCTGTGATCCTTACAAGTAATACTGGACCATTCCTTTGTTTAGATGAGGCATGATTATAGAATAGCCAGTAATAAATGAGTTTTCTGCTGCCTTTCTTCCTAATGTTTCAGGCTTCTTTTCATACCTACTCAAAATTCTTTCAGAGTATGCTATATTTTTTTGAATTCAAAGGATAGGCTTGAAGTTGGGAGTACCTGAAACTCAACAGTTCACAATTTCTACAGCTCTTTGGTCATTCATTTAAGTTGATTGAGATACTTGGAGTAGGATTATCACAGGCTCTGTTCGCACACAGATCTGGTGTGGTACATTCACAGGTTGCTGGTAATTCACAGCGTGTCTCCATCGTGAAACACAGTTTACTTTACTTACGCCAGTGACCAATGTGTGGGTCTCCTCCTCTGCTCTGTTCCACTGTGAAGTCAAAGGAGAAGCTCCACCAAGTGCAAAGAACAGACACTGCTTCCTCTTTCAGGATACGTCTGGGAGACAGCTGTGTTATCAAAGCCTCCTCTCTCCTCCGGTGATCTCTCTCTTCCATATGTAGTATTTGTTCCTTGACCTTGCTATTCTTCTTTTGCTAGTCAGTTTGCCGGGCTGTGCAATGCCCACATTGTACTCCAAATAGCTTTCTAAACTGTTTCACTCAAACCAAGGTTAAGAGAGTAAAGAGATAAAAGTGGGAGCTATTAAAAGGGGAGAAAAATCAATAGAAATACAATTAATATCTTTTAACAGAATGGGTAAGTAGGTTACAAACTCCTGCCACCATGTCATATCAGGTAATGCATATAGACTGTGAATGAACTCGCAAGTCTGGATATACTTTAAAGCATAGGTGATATGCTTATATAATGAATGAACAGCTGAATAACCAGTATAGAGAAAGAACAACTTTGATCAAAAAAGAATTTTTTGAAAAACGGAATAAGAAGAGTTGACCTCAGACTCAGGTTCCACTATTTATCTCTCTCTTCAGATGTATGTTTTAGCAGTTATTTCATCTGTTTATTCTTAACGTTAAGTTCAGATGATTACATTTTGATGAGAAAAGTCTGACCTACAAAATATATCCCCAAAGAGTCATTTGATTTCTTTGGTGTTAGCTAAGGAAACACGATGAATAAGAGTTGAAAGTGAATAAAGATCACAAAGCCCCAGTTAAATTACAAACAAATTTCTATTGCATCAGAGCAGCCGTTATTATTATCTAGTGTCTTGTTACAATTAGAGGTGACTAATGGTACCTTATATGAAGATGGGAAAAAGAGTCATGACAAGAAAACCAAGATCATTTTCATCACAGAAAGAAAAGTCAACTTCAGTGTCATAGAAATGCAGAGCTTAACACTGTTTGGTGGTGGCTGTCGTTTAGAGCTGATTTTAATTATCAGTAATTTGCCAGTCATCACAATATGCACCACTTCTCTCAGAACATTCAGACTTAACTAACATACCCATACCAACCTTCAAAACCAGAGAAAGTCATTCAACATTATAATGTACAGGCAGTCCACGTGAAGCGGTGGGGTTTCTTTGTTTTTCTAAAAAGTGGGACAGGCAGGTCAGCTTGTAGCTGAAGACAGATGAAAAACCCCGATGTATGAACTCTCTAATCTCGTGGTTAGGGATGATGTTTATGGGCGAGAGGACATTGTCCCTGCCTAGAGTCTGTTTCAGTCTTACCCAGATTGATGGTTTTCTTACAGACCGCTATAAGGTCTGGCTTAATAACCCTGATTCTGAAGGAACAAAATTATTTATTTGATGGTGCTTGAATTCCACCTCTGTTGATCTTTTCTTTTCTTTTTTTTTTTTTTTTGACAGATGTCCTAGTAAATTTAGATAAAAATCCCTGAAATATCTAAAATTGTGCATGCTTCAGAGTGTTCCTAACCAAATTGTTTAATTTATATTGCCTTCCGTATAGACCAAGAATGGCAACTCCTCACGAGTTGTCACAAAATTTCTTTCAAGCTCCAGCTGGTCAAAGGAAAAACTGGGCAAGTTTTTATTTCCTTGACATCTCAAGGATCTTTGAAAATCCCTAGGCCATAAACAGCTAGAAGAATAGAGCTAGAAGAATAGAGCTTAACTACGGAAAATGTTGATGAAAATGCCTTAGTGAAGACAAGGAATAATAATTGCAACCTCTAAGGTTTAAATGGCAGGATAAGTTGAGGTGATAGTTATAAGGAGGAATGAATGGAAAAAATATGCCTCTCTCTCCCCTGCCACATTTTCAAATTTTTTTTCAGTCAACACTGCTCTTTTAAAATTTTCCAACCTTTTATTTAGAAATGACTTGAGTTCAATAACAGAAAAATATTGGAGATGACCATAATTTTCAATTACATCTAAACATAACATGCTGCTGAAAGCAAGATATACCCTACTGGAGAGCAGAGCATAGCATAGTTGGTTTGAAAAATGTGGATCTTTGAACACAAGAGTGTTTAGGGACTACTGAGAAGCATCTGTGTTTGTCTAGTCACACTAAATGCTCCCCAGTGAGGAGGGTAGTTTCCGAACCTCATATGCACAAAATTGATGAACCCCTACTCGAACAGCGCTTGCAAAACAAACCCTTCATGATAATTAACAGTCCTCTCAGTTTTATACCTCAGACCAACCGCTAAGCTCCCTACAAAATGATGCAACTTCTCACCAGCATTGCAAGGCCTGCACGTGAGTTTATATTGCCGTTCAGTGTTTCAGCTGCTGCAGACGATAACACTTCCAGCAGCCCAGAGACCGAGGGGAAGGGCGCTGCGGTGCAAGTGAGACAGCAGCCTCTCCATGGGCGCTCTGGGGACAGCAGTCCTCACGCCAGGCTTCCCCTCCCGGGACTGCAGGGCAAAGTCATACGACAGGAACCAAATAGGATGTTCCTTTGCAAAAATGTTGTTTCCCGTTACTTACTTGCGTGTTTCTGCTCTGTAACTGATTGGGGTGGGGGCAGCGGTGGGGTCGTTGCAGCTGAAAGATCTCATTGAATCAAACTGCAGCAGGGGTGGAGGAAGTTTCCATTCAACTCTCGCGGCACTGGGTCAGTGGTATGGCAACTGTATTTCTATGAACTCCCAGCATATAAGCTGTTATATTATAGATGTTTTGTCAGTAATATCACTGCTTTGGGGAAGTTAAAAAAGGCCCCTACATTTAGTCATATAATTAACATGTTTTTTAATGAAAGGAGCCCACCTGAGACAAAGTTTTCCTTTTGAAACATCATTTTCTAGCAAATAGGTGATAACTTTACAAGTGATCAGATTTATTTATTTTTTAAATGCCACTAACAAATACTTTGTGAAAGCAGTCCTCTATTTTTCCTCAAATTTCCCCCCCCCCCCCCCGCCCCATCCCAAGGCTAATGCCCTGTTATTCTGTTGCTGCACTTCAGACATGGGCAAGATGGTCCCTAGCATGTGCTAAGGATAGCTCTGAGTCATCCTTGCAAGCCCTGTTGAATCCCCGGTGAGGGTTATGGAGGCCTTAGGGTGCTGAATTATGTTGTTTCTCATAACCTCCCATCAACGACTCTGATTAGAGTTTTCTCATCTAATACTGAAGGAGGTTTTTCAGTAAGGCTCCAAATTGCTTGATAACATATTGTCTTATAGTGTTTTCTATTTGTGTGCTGTTGTATTACAATTCTACGTTGTACTCTTGGCAGAGCATAAATAAGAATGCTGTATTACTGTTTTTATGACTTTTGTGCTTTTCGGAGAAATGAAAATGATGATGTATTCCCTAATGCAGTTGGTGGACATTTAGTTAATGATTCTAGGGCCTAGGAGTTTTCTCTAAGGAGAATCTAAAGTGAAATTTTCTCTCTCTATATATGTATATCTTACATGCAATATTAAGTAACGGTAAAATGTGCGTCTAATGTTTCTGATAGAAATTGTCCCTTGCCCTGTGCCTGGAATGCGTCCAAACTTTGTTGTTAAGAGTGTTATTGCTAGGCTGAATTATGAATTACTATAACAATGTGAGACTAGTGATGCCAAAAAGTCTATACGGAATGGATTCAGTTATAATTGTGTAATAATTGAATTACGAAAGAATACTTTTTATCTTGTTTTGGGGGAGGGTATTTTTTCCAGAAACAACTGATTACAGCTCCTTGAATGACTTTCTTTAATTGTTCAGTGGTCAGACAGGCCCACACCGCACAAGCTACATTTATTATTTGTATAGCGATAGACTTTGCAGACTAAGGGGTATATTCTTCTGTATATTCTTTTATGTAATTCTTTACACTAGGATAATTTCTGAGATATCAGTGGAATTATTGATTTTTACTGACATGAGATGTGAATTGTTCTAACAGATCTATTTCTAGATATATTCTTGATTCTAGATATACTCTTGGCATGCATTCTTATCTTACAAAAACATCTATTCTCACTCTAAAATTGTGCTTATGCACATGGAAGCAGAAGCCTTGGATCCAGCTGGAGAAGCATTATAGAAACAGTATTCCAGCTCTAGGGTAAAGAGGCCTTACAGATCTTTTTGAATGACCACATTCAGGAAACATTTCTGCTGAATCATTTTAATAAAACTATTTCTGGAGAAAAGAGCCTTATTCTGGCAGAAAGTGAAAGTCTGTACAAAAAATAACATAAGATTGGTTTTGTGCTTGAATATTTCCAAATGTTAAGGAAAAAAAATAATAAAAATTGTTTTGGTTGTAGAGAACACTTTTTACCTCTTGAAAAAACCATACCCATGTTAGAAGACAGGATGATTTTTCGACACTGAGAAGAATCTGATTCCTTAGAAGGATATTCACAAAAGTAAGTGTTTTGCTATGTTGGGATACCAAAGTTAAAATATTAGAATATAATTGTGTTAAGTATACTGAGAAAAAATGTAATATAATATGTTTGTATAAATTTGCAAATGGATAAGCTACCACATTACCGGTGATTTTCCTAGTGCTGCAGATTTAATAAAGCGTGCTTTAGCCTAGGTGATCAAAGTGGTTCCACAGTATATCTCTACTGGCTGGATTTATGCAATCATAAATTCTCAAAATCAAAAAATCATCAAGTCTGCAGTTCAGACTAACTAAATTCACCATGTTGCTGCATACAGGAACTGTATTTTTTTCATCATTCTGCAAACTTCTTATTAAAAATAAAGGCTAGTTTATTTCCCTCTGCTCAGTAAGAAAAAGAAGTGCTGAAACAAAAATTAAAAGCCAGTATTATAAGCCTTTAACACCTACGGCAAAATAATTCAATGAACAAAGGATCTTATTGCTTGTTATTCTTACATCCAGTATGCTGTACAGTCCTTTAAGAGCCCCTGCATCTGTGTTCTAGTCCAGTAAACAGCACTTGACTTTCTACCCCTTCACAGCAAGTACAAATGATGGCGAGTCTTTGGTGTGCTGCTTGCATTTATAGGGACAGATTGAAATTTGGCTATTTGTTCCCTAGGTTATTCATCTTTTTAATGAAATGGAATAATCACTAGGGGAAAAGGAAAACAAAGGTACATAGGTATAAACAAAGCTATACTCAGTATAAGAGCTGAAAAGGGCTGGATTTGGAGAAGGAAAAAAATGCTTAGTATTTGCATCTGAACTTCATTGTTGGCCTGGTACTTTGCAGCTGATAAATGAAAGGAAAGTAAGGCAGGCAGCCTCGGCAGCCCGGGAATACCGTGGGCGAGCTTCTCAGGCAATAGAGCTCAGCAGGACTTTGCCTGTGATTGCACTGAGGCTACACTTTTCACTTGCTGTATTGAACGGGATGAGGACATCAGGTAAAATATAGACCTGTACTCATTGAGCTAACATGTAGAATATTGTATACCTCAGGGTATCAGCTTCAACTCCTTTCAGTGATCTTGTTCCTGGCCTTCAGATCTAGGAGAATGCCATATCCCAGCTTTTTATTCTGGCCATTCCAAGGTCCAAGAAGAGAGTCCATTCTTCAAATATATCATTTAGCTGCATGTTTTAATAACAAAAGGACTTTTTAAGTCTGCAATGAAATAGTATTTGCAGGCTTATCTGAACACAGCAGCGTAAGGCCCGTATACAACCTAAAATGTGTTGTAAGTAGTGGCCCAAAGGAGGTGAACAGGCTTCATAGTGACATTGGTTTTCTGTCACCACGAGCCACCCTGCCAGGGTAACGTCATTCCTCTAGCTGCTGAACTTTATTTTTCCTCATTTTTGAGGTATTTTATGGTGAAATAGCACAGCAGAGATGATGATGTCTTGAAAAGGAGACCGTCACTGAAGTGGGGAGTAAAGAACAGGGAGGGCTTGAGAGGCGAGGAGGTGAGAGAAATATGGGGTGGAGAGCACCTAGGGAAGATGGCAGTGACTGGACGTAAGAAAATGGCAAAATGAAGACGAAAGAGTAAGAAAGTCAAAGAATCTGTTTATTGGTTTGTTTTGTTGTTGTTGTTATTGTGGGCTTTTTTCCTTTTCTGTTTAGGTTCTTAAACTGTTCCATATACTGGGAGGGGCAGATAAGTAATATGCAAATAAGATTTTTGAAAATAGGCTATTCCAGAGTTCCTTCCTCAGTGAGACACCCATGAGAAACTAACTTCTGCTTAGTTTAAATCCTGTTAACTTATCTTTCTGTTGTTGCTTGGGGTTCTTTTGCTTTGGTTTGGGGATTTTATTCCTGTTTGAAGGAAGCCCCTGAGTTCTTTGTCCTCTGTATTCTATGTATAATGCAGTAGTCACAGTAGTGCTTTGGAAGACTAAATTCATTGTTCATTTATGATGATCTTCCATTAGTATAGGATATGGGATTATTTACATAAGATAAAAAAGGGGTTTTGTAAAACAATCTCTGGACAGCGACATGGTGTGTTCTGCATGCATGCAGTTTTATCAATGCATGACTACATTCTACATGAACGAGACCTTTCATACTATGAAGATTTTCTGCTTGCCTGGCAAAGCTTAGAGCAAAGCTGAAATCAAAGCAGCCTTACTTAGTGAAGCAATTTCATTTTACCTGAAACACTGAGGCTTAAATTATAAGCCTCAGAATGACTCAGTAGAAGTAATGCATGCATATAAACTACATAATTTTCCTAGTGTATTTTCACAATCAATATAACTGTGTGTTTAAAGTAGGGACCTTAGGTCAATCTTCTAAGCAGTGAACGAATAACGTATTTTTTATCAGAAAAGCTGCACTATGCAAATGGTATGACATGAATATTTAATAGATTGTACAGTAGGAAGTAATTGCCAACTAGTAGGGAATGCTAAAATGAAAGAAATACTGAAATAACAAATCCTATCAGATTTCACTTAGAGCATTTTCTTAGCACTAGGTGGTCTGACAGGTCTTGATGGAAAATGTGAAATAATTTTAACAACCTCTGTCCAGGTTGTAGACTGTAAATATTCATATCAAATAACTGAGTAGAGGGCTAGTTGGTGGGTATATGTCAGTCTATCATAAGCATAATAACATTAACTGAACATACTGTGAATCGTTCTTATTTTTCTGCTCTCCATACTGCCATTACCTTTGCTTCTCAGTTAATTCTATTCATTTATTCTATCTAATTTTGTCTTGAACATTTATCGCTTTTACTTGTGAGAAAGGGGCTAGTGGATTTGTATGGTATCTTGCATAAAGAGGCTGTGATTTCATTGGTTATTTTTTGTGTTAAATAACTTTCTAAGATTCTAACAACAAAAGAGAAAATACCGGCCTGCTAGCTGACATGCCGTTGTGTCATTTTTACTATTTCATGGTGGTAACTGAGTCTGTGCAGCAATGTAGGGTTTGTTTCTTAGAAAAGACAGCACATCTAGGGACTCCGCTTACCCCTCTTCAGGTATGTTCCTCACAGCTGAAGACAAGGAATACTAGTTCTGAAATCTCCTTCTGTGAGCCAGTTTCACATCTGCTTGTTCATCTTGGAAACACTAAGGCAAATGGAGAGCCGCTTCCAAAGCCGAGGAAATTTTCACACTGTTTTCTTACAACAAAGGAGCAGCCAACGGTTTTGGTCCTTCTCGTTGTATTATGAATATCTCCTATAAAGTTCACAGATGGAGGTGATGTCCAGGAGCCGTTATACAGTGAGTAAGCCGTTGGATGACTTGATGTGAGAATGTGCTTAACACGGCCATAAACCTTTGTGGGTTTTATGACCACTTGGCCATGAAAATAGTGCATAAAACAGCCTAAATGCATGTAGCATCTGGACCATAAGCTCTCTGTATGACTGAGAAACCAGAATGCAGCTGGCAAACTCACATTCCCACCCAAAAAGTTCCTTCCATGCATTTCAGAAGCAAGTGGAAAGCAAAGAATTTTTCCTACCTTGTATCCACTTTCAATGAAATAAGCTTGCACTAATTTAGAGGTCAGTGGATGTAAAATTTTATTCCATCCTTGTTACACCCTTTTAGTGCCTGTGGGAGCCCAAAATTATGGATGTTATAATGAGGATAATTATAGTAAACTCTATTTTAGCTGAAGGCAAAAGGCCTTAAATCAAAAGAAGTATGTTCTAGTAACCTTGAAATTGGGGTGAAGATCCAGACTGCCTACTGGCAAAACAAATTTCTAAACTCATTGATTAAAAAATAAGAAAAGAAAATTGCTATGAGAGTAGGTGTTCTGCCTAGCCTAGGCTTGACTTTGGCAGGCAGTATGTGTCTTTTTTGGCTCCTGCTCTACGAGCAGCATCATGGGTGAGCTTAGCATGGGCTGAGACTTGTACACTTGCGTGATTCCTTGAAAGCAAATCTCATTCTCTTTCTTGATGGAAGACTGGAAAAGAAAATAGTGTGATTATGAGACTATTTCCCTGAACAAATTTCCAGGAAAGATTTTTCTTACCCTTTGATCCCAAGCGTTCTTGTGTAGCAGGCCTTTGCTTTCTAGAGGCCGTTAGGAGGCGAAAGTACATCGTGCCCTTTCTGAATGTCATGCCCGCTCTCACTTCCAAGAGTTTAGACAAAGTTATTGATGCAAATGGGCCATGAGCACATATGGCTGTATGTGTTTAAGAGTATATCTCATTTAAATCTTCAAGAATATTAATTTTTTTCCTCTTGCATATTGTATATTGTAGTTATGCCTAAAATATAGTTATCTGTGTTTGTGCTCCATAAGATGAAACCCGTGCACTCACTGAGGAGAATTTTATGGTATGGTTATTTTCTTGCCAGGAACAGGACTTCAAACAGACCTCCCTTCTCTCCTCTACCCAACTCTAGTCATGGCTTTCGATTATTCCTGAACTGAATTGGATGCTGATGGTGAAATAATTTATGTGATATTGTCAGCTACTTGAATTCACTTCTGCTAAATAATGAAATCCAGTAGTAAATTAAACAGGCAAGCAAAATCTCTTAAACATGGTCTGGGATGCTGTACTTACTGTTGCGTATTTTATTTCTACACTTCATGATACTTCTTTTCTCCATGTGTCAGTTGCCACCAATGCCAGCATTTGAAATCATCCAACCAAAGAAATGCAAAAAGACTGCAGAGCATTTATAAAAAAAAATCTCTGAAGCTGATCATAATGTTCTTGACTCCATTTTCCCCTGGTTTATTGGCGCTTAGGGCTGGGGCTGGAATCCTTGGGATTAAGTCGTAGTGAATTCTAGGTGTATACTAGGACAATACAAATAATTTTCAAAACCTGAAGAATTATTGGACTTTTTCTCTCTCTTGGATGCACATTTATTTTTCTTTTTTTTTTAAGCAGAATTTGAATATCCAGCATGTTGGATTTGCTGTTTTATTTGAGATAGTTTAATCTTTAAGGAGGCAAGGTTTCTTCCTCATAGATGAGGAAGAAAATGGGCATCACATACGAAAGCACAATCTATAATGCACCTTGTCACGGCATGAGCTCTTTGGCACAACATATGGCAACAGAATTACCTTTGTACTACCCAACTGTGGGATATAATTTATCTGATCCGGGGGACTGTGGTGACAGGCAATAGATTTGATAGCACACATGTTCAGCATACTGAAAATGCAGGACTGTCCTCTTTCTCTGAAATGCAGAGCTCTGTAGCACTGCAGAGCAATTCTGGCTATTACTTGCAAATCCTCATTCTTCCCTGATGATGTCACTTATATAGTGACATCCTGCAATAGTAGTAATAAAAAAGAATGTGGTAATGTAGCTGCTGAAAAAGAATGAAAGAAAAGTGATAAACTGCAAGTTTTACAATGTGCACTGTCAGCTGAAGAATGAAACAATTTTAGGCTTGAACATTAAGGACACAGAAAGTGTTTGGAGATTTATACGACAATACTCCAGATCATTTTAAGCTATCATTGTTTCAAATACCTGAAATTAAAACAGTGTGTAGTACACTGTTACTTCAATAATCCTGTTCTTTGGAGAATTGGGACTTCTACTGGAAAAATAAAATACCATCACTATAAAGGATAAACAGTAGATTTTTACAGCTAGGCTCTTATATTTTTAATATGACTTACTTGCGTTTTCACTTTATACCTATTCTAGAAGTCTAAATATGCAGACCATATTGACCTTCGATATGTCTACTGAAACTGAATAGAGAGTTGAAATCTTATTTCTTGTCATAGAAACAAAATTCTGAGATGTAATTTCCTTAAAAAGCAATGTACAATCCATAAAAGTCTCCCAGGAGCTGTAGGTATGGTCCTTAGAGTTTCTCAAAGGGGAGGTTTGATGTTATGGATTAGATTTCATCAAGTGCAAAATGTCTAAAAATAATCAGTCATTTGTCAGTTGAAAAATAAGTCCTGCTTTTTGCCTTGGACAAAGCGGTCTTTTGTATGAGCTTGGAAGACATAAATAAAAAAGTACTGTACTTGGTATTCTTCATTCAATGTAAAGAACACTGCAGGGCCATAACAGCCTTAGCTGAATTTGCTAATAGATAGTGATCTTGATGGGTATTCTGACATTGATTATATTTTTCCTCTTTAGGAAGAGTGTTGGTCACCCTTTTGTTCAGATGGGCACCTAGTCAGTAAGTTTTACTGGCACCATTGCATCTAAGTTAGAAGTCTTGCTGATGACCAGCTGGGACCTCTGAAAGTTGAAAGTGCATTTTTCTGGATAAAGATTTTGGCGCTAACAGGGCCCATAACTGCAGATTAGTTGAGAGGGAGAATAAGATGTGCTAACTAACAAGGTGTGTGTTGAAGTGGGAAGTCAGGGTGATGACAGAGGAGCTTATGAAAAGTTCACCAACCAACAGTGTGAGCAGTGTCCTGGCATACAAAAAGGCTGAGTCCCATTCAGGATAGGGAGCAGCAGTGGGATGTGTGTTGGTGAGCCCACTTTGAAGGGATGCCACAGGAACAGCGAGCGCAGGCAGTGAGCAGGAGACTGCCTTTTGCATGCTGGGCTTCTTGCACAATGCCAGCTTAATATTGATCTTGGCTCTTAGGTCAGCATATTAAAAAAAAAAAAAAAAACAAAAAACAGTTGGCCCTTTTTTTCTTCTTGAAGAACTGCTTACAAGGAGAAATGGGATTAGTCCAGAGAAAGAGCTATTTGACATACTATAAATTTCCATTAAAGACAACGAATTGAAAATTCGTGTCCATCTGATTTGTAATAATATATGCATGAAAAATCTTCTTTGTTCTGGAAATAAGATCTTTTGTTTTTATTTAAGAAGGGAATGTTTTACCTCCTATGTGAGGTGAATATTCTGTAACATTGATTTATACAGAATGCTTTTTTTTAAAAGCAGTAATCATGTACTGTAGAATACCTTTCTTAAATAATGTATACTGTGGATTTTGTTGTTTCTTTATTTTGAGATGGCTTATCATTATGGAAATACTGCTTATAAATCAATACAAAGCTTGATTGTCTGATTGTCTTGATTATCTGTGGACTGGGCTCAGGACAGTTATTTTTTTCAGGAGAAAAAAGATATGAAGTGTTAGAGATGGATATTCTTCCAAACTCAGACTCAGTAACTGCCTATTTTATCTTGGTGTAAAGCTATCGACAAACACTATGGAGAACTAACAGAAGAAATTGTCAGCAATGCTACAAAGAAGATTCTCTCTATACTATATCTACCGTCCATTTTGTTCAGTGTGTTCCTTCTATCAACATCTCAGGAAAGTGCAGGAACATCACTATACCAAGGATCAAAAAATTTGGGGTGAATTTATAAGCTGTTTCTGTTGTGAATAGCCAGTTTTCCCAAAGGTTGATATTGAGGTACTGAGAGAATAACTCCATGAATAGGCCCTTAAAACCTTCAGATAACTTCTGCATTAATTCTCTCTTACGAGGGATGAGATGTTATGAGATTTCTTTTGTATTTGTACTTGAAATGTTAGTATCTGTTTTCTTTAAAGGTAACTGATGATTAAATAATGATTCTTCCTATTTCTCAAGTAAGTAATGGTAAAAATGCCAAATAGAGGTTCAGGATTTTTCTAAATATTTTTTTATGCAATGGTGTGAATGATTTTAGTTCAGTCATGATTCTTCAAGCTGAGATTTGAGTATAATTTTTTTGTGTGTGTGATTTTCCATACACATTTAGGAAGTTCTGTTTTCTAATGTCTGTCAATGTTAGCTGCATTCAGTCTGGTGTGGCCACAGCTAACAGAGAAGTTATGATGAAGTAATGATCCCAGAGAACAAATACTTACAATTTGTAGATGATAGTTGTAAATGGGAACAATGAAGAAAGGAGGAAAGCAATTCTAGCAGTGCTCTTGAATGTCAACCTTTTAGCAGAAAATAATGATTTCAGGACACTTGGAAAGCATTTAGGATGGCATATGGTTGCTTCAAAAGGGAAAATAAGAAAGAAGTCTATACTTCCCACCAGTCGCTCATTCTGAGTCAGTTCTTGTTCAGCCTAACCCACTGGATAGCTGGAGTCTTTCCATTAATAAATTGTTTTTCTAAATTAATATAGCTAGTGTTCAGAGTTTGGCTTCAGAACAGTCTTTGCATTATCTCCATCCTGAGTGCTAAGTTGCTTAGTGTATCTCACACTTAAGTATTATTGAAGTAAATGTTCATTATTAACCCCTGAATTAGATTTGCTACTTAAGATGCATCTCCTGATGTTTAGTGTTACCCTTGTGCTTTAGTTGCAACACCTTTGTAATTTAAAAGTCTCACTGGCATATGAATCCTTTTGGGTGAAAGCTGAAGGTGTTTCAAACTTACTTTTTCTTTGGGGTACGTTCTGCCTGCCAAACAGTGGGGTTTCATCCTCAGGCCGCGCTTGTAGATGGACTGGACTCGTGTGAACCAGGGAATTGTGGGAACAGCGAATGATTCCTCTTAGGCTGCAACACCTCCTGGTTTCCCCAGACATCCTCAGATTTATAAGTTGGTGGGCAGAGGAAGAGCTTGACCCTCTTATGGTGAGGGTTTTTGTATATCAGGTAGCTGTGTGTCCAAGAGGGTTGCTAGGTATAGGAGCTGTATGTGCATAATGTTATGA
This sequence comes from Rhea americana, assembly GCF_003343005.1. Classification (NCBI taxonomy): domain Eukaryota; kingdom Metazoa; phylum Chordata; class Aves; order Rheiformes; family Rheidae; genus Rhea; species Rhea americana. The sequence continues at coordinate 10,766,638 of NW_028186756.1, read as the reverse complement.
TTAGAGCGCTTGCCTTGGTTGGGATCAGCCTGGCTTCTGGACCTGGTCCCTGCATGGTTGTATGTTTTATCCAGTTATTGCCATGCTAAACACATGAAATTTTTCCATAACTCCCTTTCTATATGGATATCTGCATAATCATCCTTTACCCTGGTCTCTCTCTCCATTCACTAAATGGAGCAGTTCTACTAGGAGGGATGGAGAAAGAAGTGGCATGGTCTTTCCTGTAGCCTGTATGGAGTCTTCTTATCAACAGGTGAGATGCGAGTGTGATCAGAAGAATAACAAGCAATTGGAGAACTCTGGCATCCACTCTTACCAAAATCCTCCAAGATTTAAGTATGTTCAAAGGATTGTAGCTTTCACAATTTTTAAAGTCTAAATTTCCATTAAATAAAATTTTAGACATATTAATCTTGTGAGGGGGAGGCATGCATTCATGCATATGTGTTATGGTAGAATGTATTTTGCCTTTATTATTTTAAAAAAATGCACCATTAAAGATCCACTTAGGTATTAAATAGCCATTAGTTCACGTTACATTGCATTTGAGGATAACAATTCTCCATTGTAGGTGCCATGTAAATCCATTTTTTAACGGAAATGCAAACAATCTCAGCTTTCAAAGCTGCAAGGCACTTTCTTCTTGCTGAATTCAGGGAGTGACATACTTGAGTATATATATGTAGGCACCATTCTTCATCTTTTGACCTAGTCCACCTGAAAAAGACAATTCTCCTTTCCATGCAGTTAGTACAGTGCTGAGTCCTAGCTAGTATATCTGTCAGCTCTTGTTTAGTCAGTAGACCCTAGCTGTTTAGAACCGGCTCACATTTGGCTGGTTTGGACATCAGGCACAGCAAACTGGCATGCAATATGCAATATAGAGATACCTTAAAAGCTAGCATGATACAAAAAATAGAAGAGACTATGAGAATTGTGACTGTTGAGGAGATGTGGAAATCAGGCCACTCCAATTTCTGTCTGTAGACTGAATTTAGATATTCACATATGAAAATTGGGAAGCATTTTGTCTTCTAAATTTACCCTGTGAGATCAAAAGTTCTTCTTTAAAGAGCTGTTTTCCCAGTCCTGCTGTTTTTTAAATAAAAGCAACTCTTTTTCAGTTTCTTGGTTTTTTTTCCCTTTGGTTCTCCCTAACACAAGATATCTCCTCCACACTAGCTACCTGTATAATTCCTGTTTATGGTGAAAGATAACCCCCTTGAGGGTTGCCTCTAGATCACGTCAAGGAAAGGCAGGCTCCCGTTACGGCACGCGGCTGTCAGTATGCACCATATACATATTACGACGGAATGGGCTGCAGACTGGTGCATGTATATGCATTACTACAGCGTTAATAGTGGTACCCAGCAATACCTAATCGCGCTGCAACCTACTGCATCGCTGTGTGCTATTGCTTTATGTCGATGTCTCCTTTTTGTGTTTTTAAATCAAACTAAATTGACAAATAAGCTTAAAATTGGTTGTTGCTCCTCTGGAAACAGTTATTTAACTCCTTCAAAGTCTATTTGCATTTGACATTTCTCGAGCAGAGTTTTTTACAGATAGATATCTTTTTGTAGATCTTCACGCTGAAACTCAAGGCAAATTCAAAGGACTGCAGCTGTTATCAGGGAACTTTGAAAACAGGATTACTGTGCTTTGGTCTGAAGTTATAGTCCTGCATTTTCAAATACTTCTAGGTGACTTTATGGTTTTACATCAATGAGAGTTGTATAGCTAAATCTGTGCATACTTTTTGACATTGTAGATGCTTGAATCTATAGCTCCTGCATTGCTGCAAAGAACCGCACAGAGTGGGGCACCGAAATCTTTCTGCTCTTCTGCTGCCCCAAAATTTTGAAATAATTCATGTATTCACATATTCATGTGAATTCATGCATTCAGAAATTGTGTTGTATGAAATTAATATCTCTTCAGAATTAATGTGTATTCTGTGGTTGAATGTTAATGTACGTAATTAAGTTTATCCAGTTTTATTTGGACATTCTAGAATTTGACCTTTTATTTTGGTTGCACTAGAACAACAGGTAGGTGTTTACTCTTTTCTTACTTTCCTTGAATCTACTGCTGCTTCATTTCCAACAGTGAACATAGAGAAAATGGTAAATAAATAGACTGGATGGGACTTTCTAGAGCCTTTTAAGGAGCACATTTCCTTACTAGTTGCCAGCTTTTCAGGTGCATCTTAGCCACAAATAACTTGGGAACTACGGTAAAACTCCTTGTTTGTGTTTTATTCTGCTGCTAATAACCAAATTATTGGCCATTTGCTTTGACTGCAAGGTTTTTGCCATCTTGCCATCGTTCCACAAAGATGGTCCAGCTGAATTTATTTGCTTGGACTGTCTTTCCTTTAGTGTGCTCATCGTGTTCTAGTGAGGGTCACGGAGGGCTGCTTATCTGGGATTAACTACCCTCCCCTTGCGCTAGTAAGCAGTCTGGCCTCAGTGAAGGAATGTAACCCTAGAAACACATTAGAGAATGCAGGCTGTGTAATAATGCTGGATCTGAAGCTGAACTCAGAGTCCAGACTGTGTAACTTACATATATTTTATATATTTAATTTTTAATATATGTATTTATGTATAACCAATAGTTTCCCCACCCTGTAGTTGACTTTCCAAATCTTTAGGTATGAATTATCAATAAAAACAAATGTAAAAAGATATAAACAAAAGTCAGTGTAAAAACAATATTTTTTTCGAGGTGAGAATAATAAGAATGAATAACATCCATATAGATCACTATTATTACCATAGATTTATATCGCTACTCTTGCCATCAAGATTTAGCTGTGGTACTGAATAATTCCTAATAATTGAATGGATTTACTGATTTATGCCTCTGGAGTGGTCAGACTTGAGAAACACATGTTTTTAAGGTAAGTATTTTTCTGTATCTTTTAATTTCAATGTTCTCAGTACTGTGAGCATATCTTTGTCTTAATAAAGGAAGGTATGTGTGGAAAATAATGTTTCCAAAAATAATTTAATTATATTTTGCCCGACATGACAACACCTCTTTGGGATACTGTGGATTGTCCATTAACAGGATTCTTCATATTCCAGCTTGCATAACTAATTTGCTTTTTTAACCTTGTTTGGGATTGCTAATCTTTTCAAGCTTTAGAGACCAGAAGTTCTTTACTGCATGGAAAGTATGTATGAGTACTTTCACTGTGATGCTGCGACATGTTTTGTCATATGTTGGGCAAAATCTAGCAAATTAGCTTAGAAAGCTAATATTCTGAATCTGTGTTTGATGCTGTGTTTTAGGAGGGAAAGGGCATATCAGATGGAAGAAACATCGTAAGTAGGGTACTCAGTGACTGTTAATTAGAACAAAAATGTTAATTATGTAGCTGAAATCTTTTACATGTTTCTGTATAGGGAATTTCCCTCACTGAAGACTTCTGTAATAGTCAAAAGTCTCAAAAGATTTTTTTAACATTTATTAGAACTTGCAGTCCATAGTAGCCAAGAGTCTGGCATAGCTTCATTTTAATAGAATGAGATCTGGAGTGAATTTTGTTGCATTGTCTGTTTCGTAAGAGATTATACTAGAAGCATTCCTTTTAGTATTTTCGTAAACTGCTGCGAAAAGGAAATAATAAAAAAATCATTGCTTTTAAGCAGAAGAAAATAAATGTTTTGCCTACAGCAAGAAGCATCATGAAGGTGCTTGTTAAATTATTTGCAGCATCTATTGACACTCAAAACATACTTCAGCTTTGCACACAATGTTTATTCTGGTTATATATTAAACAAAAATCGCTCCCAAGAAAAAGCTAAAATATCAGACAGATTTGCCAACATCTGTATGTAAACCTAATGATACACCATCTTTAGAACAGTTTTCAGAACCATTTTGGCAAGGAAAAATTTTTCCTTAACCCTTTTGTGTTCTCTGCAAGCAAGTGTGCTGGTACTGTTATTGATTTATGGCAGTACTACTGACCCTTGATGTTTTGCATATGTTTTTCTTTCCAAAACCTTGCTACTTTCATCTGACCAGGACAGGAGGTTGAGTTTGAAATGGAGTATTTCCATTGTCCACTGTAAAAAAATCCTGCTGTCAACAATTAGGATAAAACTGCATTTAGGCTTAGTGTGTCCTGTTTGAAAAATGAATCTGCTGAGGTATCTATCAAACTATGTTTTCTTCTGTAGAAAGTCTGCTATTGTATTTGCAAATGTAGCTGGTGGAATTTTGGTTTTATTCCGTTTTATTAACTCTGTGCAACTTTTGTAAGATTCTCTTAAACTGTGAGAATATGCCAGATGGAAGTAAGAAACATGAAGGATATTTGGGAAAGTCATAATAACTATGAAGATTAGAGAGAATTTATGAAATATATATAATTTGAATTTTATAACCTATAAATCCTTAATGATAATATTGTTCTATGTTTCTCAATTTAATAATCTACTATAAATTTTACAGTTCATTACAATAGAAACTAATTATTCTGCTCCCACATTTGTCTTCAAGTAGAAGAGGAAGAAAATGAAAGCAGCAGAAACTTTAGTGGCATAACTTTAGAAATTAAAATTAAGTTTTAACAAGAAACTTTCAGGGTGTTGGGATGCACTTTGGTGGGCCTTCTTTTCAGCTTCAGTACATTTTGTACTGTTGAGTGATAACAGCTTAAAAAAGCATTAAATAGTACAATAAAAACAATTCTCAAATACCCCAATTCAGAAGATGACAACAGGATATTTTCTTTCTTGATTACTAATGGCAGTAAATGGAGATAGCAAAGACTTCTCTGGGAAGAGAGAGGTAAGAGGTGATTAAAAGAGAAGTGCATTATGAAAACCGGAAATACAGTTCTTTAGAGAATCAGGTTCATAAATCTGAATGTCAAGCAAATATTAGGAGACTAGTTCCTAACCATTCATTTGCAAACTATATTAAAAAGTTTTGACTGTAAGAACATTGTCAGAGTATATAGGAATGCAGTGAGGAAGGCTAAGGCCCATTTGGAATTAAATCTTGCAAGGGATGTCAAGGACAACAAGAAGGTTTTCTTCAAATACATAGTAGCAAAAGGAAGACTAGGGAGAATGTGGGCCCACTGCTGAGTTAGGTAGGTGGCCTGATGACAGGAGATACAGAGAAGGCAGAGTTACTGAATGCCTTCTTTGCTTCAGTCTTTACTGCTAAGGGCAGCCCTCAGGAATCCCAGACCCTGGAGACAAGAGGGAAAGTTTGCAGAAAGGAAGACTTTCCCTTTGTTGAGGAGGATTGGGTTAGAGATCACGTAGGCAAACTTGACACCCACAAATCCATGGGCCCCAATGAGATGCAGCCACAAGTACTGAAGGAGATGGTGGATGCTATTGCTATCTCCATCATCTTTGAAAGGTTGTGGAGAGCTGGAGACATGCCTGAGGACTGGAAGAAAGCCAGTATCACTCCAGTCTTCAAAAAGGGGCAAGAAGGACGACCCAGGAAATCACAAAGCAGTCAGCCTCACCTCCATCCCTGCAAAGGTGATGGAACAGCTCATTCTGGATGTCATCTCCAAGCGTATAGGGGAAAAGAAGGTGATCACGAGTAGTCATCATGGATTCACCAAGGGGAAATCCTGCTTAACCAACCTGATAGCCTTCTGTGATGGAATGACTAGCTGGGTAGATGAGGGGAGAACAGTGGACGCTGTGTACCTTGACTTCAGCAAAGCTTTTGACACTGTCTCCCATAACATCCTCCTAGGTAAGCTCAGGAAGTGTGGGTTAGATGAGTGGACAGTGAGGTGAATTGAGAACTGGCTGAAAGGCAGAGCTCAGAGGGTTGTTATCAGTGGTGTGAAGTCTAGTTGGAGGCCAGTAGCTAGCAGTGTCCCCCAGGAGTCAGTACTGGCTTCAGTATTGTCAACTTCATCAGTGACCTGGATGAGGTGAGGGGGCGGAGTGCCTTCTCGGCAAATTTGCTGATGATACCAAACTGGGAGGAGTGGCTGATACTCCTGAGAGCTGTGCTGCTCTCTGCTTCAGAGAGACCTGGACAGGCTGGAGAGCTGGGCAGAGAGGAACCTCATGAGGTTCAACAAAGGCAAGTGCAGGGTCCTGCACCTAGGGAGAAATAACCCCAGGCACCAGTACAGGCTGGGTGCTGACCTTGTGGAGAGCAGCTCTGCAGAGAAGGACCTGGGAGTGCTGGTGGATGACAGATTGACCATGAGCCAGCAATGTGCCCTTGTGGCCAGGAAGGCCAATGGTCTCCTGGGGTGCCTTAGGAAGAGTGTTGCCAGCAGGTGGAGGGAGGTGATCCTGCCCCTCTACTCAGCCCTGGGGAGGCCTCATCGCAAGTACTGGGTTCAGTTCTGGGCTCCCCAGTACAAGAGAGACATGGAGCTACTGGAGAAAGAAATAGACTGGCAATGTCACTGTAGTGTCCACCATGAAATCACAGGAAAGATGAGTGGCATTTTTTCAGAATGGGCAAGGTCTATTTTCATTAGTAGGCACAAATTTTTAACTACTGAGGCTTATTCTAATAAGATTGTTTCCTAGCTGTCCTTTTGAAATTAGGCAGACAAGATTCATGATTCACACATTCTTAATATATATTAGTTTGGATATATAACATTTTCAGGTTCTGTATCTTCACGTTGTGCTTATTTCATGCTTTCAGCTTAGAGCTGGAAATTTGTTTTTTGTGACCTGAGATTCTCAAGTGATCATTTTCTCAGTGTAAGATGGGTTGTCAAATATGTCTTGAATATATATTAATATACAGTTTCCTTTCTACTTACATAAACAAGAAGCAAATTTCCCTCACCATGACAAGCAAGATTTTAGTGATCACCTATCCTAGAAATTACATTCTTCTAAAGAAGCTAGAGACAATTCAAGATAAAAACATACTTTTCAGAATGTGAGATAATATTGCTGCGGTAAATTATTGTCAAGATCCATATCTGAAAAAGAAAGAAGGCTCATATTAAAAAGAACTTTCAAAGAAATATTGAAACTGAAGATATAGAAGACCTGTTATGAATTGTTTGCACACAAAAGCGCTTGTTGTGGATTATCTTCCAAGAGGTCCAAAATGGAGAACAGTAAAACAGAAAAAAAGAGAGATGATTCTTACTAGCCAAAATAGCTGTTGTTTCAGAGGGTAACACTAAATTTGCTGGAAGGAGATGAGATAAATTTCTAATTCTTGCCTGTATGAACTTTACTCAGCTGCTTCAGTGCAAAGTTAGCCATGCTAACACACATCCCAGTTGATGTTTCTGTGCATGTAGCATGCCCACATGCATCATTTTGCTGTCTCAAATGTTCCTGAAATCACTGGCAAGGTTCAAATAAGGTTATAAATAAGACCATGTCCTGAGGCAAAGTTAAAGACTGCACAGAATTTTTCAAAATAAATTGCAATAATTTAAAACTGAACATTGTTATTCCCATGCCACATCATTTCTATCACAAAGTCTTTCTTTTATAGAAACCTTTTTATACCTGTGTACCGTATGCAGCATATCAGACAGCATAGGTACAGATGAGGCCGCTCTCATGAAGTGTTCCTGCCATGTCCTTTACCCAAGAATAGAAAGAGCCATAATTCTAGCAACAGGCCTATGATTAGAGAAAAATCCTAAAATGCCAGAAAGATATTTACACTGACAGACGAATTTTCCACTGTAGTTAGTAGCTCCTTTGCACTTTGAGTGGCACCAATCTATAGGATCTCATTAGTCTGTCCAGTTCAAAGACCTTCAAAGTCTACATTTTACCCTCATCGCCTTTATTGCTTACCTGCTACTGTCAGAGTAGACTGAGTGGTGACTGAAATTATTTTTACTACATAGAAAAATCTGTAGAAAGTGAAGTGAACTTGTGTAAGTTACGCTTTCTATATCATGTGCTGCAAAGAATCTCCAAATTCAGAGGTGAAAATGCATCTGTTAAACTTTTTAGAAATGCAATCTTTTGGACTGTTTAGCTGTTTAGCTTTAATGCCAGCAAATTTGTTCCCCTTGGCAATTTTAATATTCATAAAATTAACATTAATGATTCCATACCCAGTGAATTTCTATCACTGTTTAGATTCATTACATCTACTTTAACATATTCAGCTCCTTAGTCATTTTCTCAGTCTCAATGATATACTGTGATATTTTTCCAGTAAATTGAATAGCTACCTAATCCCTCTTTGATCATTTTATAGTAAACTGTGAAGTTTATTTCCAGAAAGCAGATTGTTAACTGTGAAAATCTGTAAATTATTTATCTCTTAGAAATTATTTTAATGCTGATTCAGTTGACAAGTATATTTTTATGTGATTGTTTTAATTAACTATTCCAAAAGGTATTAAAAGCAGCATCTGCCCCTGCCTCACATGCATTTTGAACTAAACATATGATGAAGACCCTCATAGTAACTTTCTTTCCTGAAAATTTTTCGGGAGGACAAGAGAGCCTGTATTTATACAAATAATAATTCTGTTTCATTTCTTATTCCGTTCCTGATTGCAAGGGCTTCTTCCTCAGCCAAGCCTGCTTGACTCTGCATTGACAAACAAAGGAGAAGTTTGGAGGAGGAAGCAATATGACTCAGTAATTTGACTGAGGAAGCAATATGACGTAGTGGTAATTTCTCTTCATGTGGAGTTGAGGAGATTAGTCTATTGCAATAAAAGGATGATTAGAAAAATAGGATGTGGAATTGCTGTAGAATGATGAACTGTGTGGTTTTTTTTAACAGACTACTCAGTTCAGCAAAAACAAGATTTTTATTCTTAGACTTTTAGTCAGGAAATTATCACTTTATCCTAGAGTTAATTTTTTTTCTCTTAAAAAAGCAGAAACTAATGAAAGATAGCCTATAATTACATTTTATTAATAATTTGCATTAACCAAATCAGTCTGTGATGACAATTTTAGTGTATCCAAGAGTTTATCCAGTCTTTCTAAATCTATTCCTGTTGCAAAATATTGTTCCTCTGTGATAGCCTCACATTTCCTTCTTCCATTAATTCGATTTTGTAGCTTCTTTAAACAGTCCAATAGCTCTTCCTGCTGGGACAATTGCAGTTGTTACGTGCTAACTTTGAATATACTGTATCCTGCTCTGAAAGGCCTTGTATAGTAAAGTCAAAGGTATGCATGTCTAATATTCTGAATGTTCATTTACTATGATTGATTCCCTCTACTCTGCCACCATAATTTATAGACCTATAGGCTATTCCTGTATTAGTAAGTCATTGGTGTGGAACAGACTGTGTTCATACTGTCAGCCTCACTGAGCTTCCAGAATGGATTCAGAAAAGTTGCAAAACCTATTGGAAATAGTCTCTGGCCTGAGCTAAATGATACAGGATTGTTTTGAAAAAGTTCTTGTTGCCTTAAATTGTAAATGTACCACAACATTTTTAGCAATTTTGTAGTATAGCCAATTGAATTCTTGTCCCAGTAATTGTTTGTTCCTTTGTGCTGTTAAATTTGATAGTGTACGTATGACCATTGGGTCTATGTGTGAATGGAACCTTTTCTGTCCCTGCCATTCCCAGTGCAGTGTTTTTATAGAGGCGTCCAACAGCACAGCAGCTGCATGGATGGCAGATGGAGTAAAAATGACTGAAAGGCTATTGAATGTTAAATAGCTCTTTCAGCTCCTGAAAATCTTGTGGTTGGTGGAAGTCTCTAAAAGGAGTTAAAATACTTCTGTTAATCCTACAATTATAACTTACTAGAATTACGGTCATATTCAAAGAATCTTTGAGAGATTAGGGCATGTTCAGTTACTGTAAACTTGTTCGCCACAAGGGGAATTTCATCCTTAATTGTGATATAGGTTAGTTCTGGTCTCAGAAAATAATGTGCTTTGTCTTATTTGAGGTCCTTTTGCTTCAGAACCTTCAAGCACATTCCTTCTCACAGGCAAATATATTGAGCAAGATTTTAGGTAGCAAAAAGGAATAGAAAAGTGACCTGATTTTTTTCTCTTATAATTTTATTTGTATATAAAATTATGTTAACAACAGCGAAAATTAAGGCCAGGTGAAAAATATGATTTTAATATTTCCACTCCAAGCTGCATAGCAAATATTCAGCATCACTTCTGCCAGCAATGAAGATGTTGTCATTCTTCATTACAGTATTTCAGGATATCCTTTGAGCAATTTGCTGTGGCTATCTGGGAAACTTCAGATGTTGCTGACATTTTCTGTGTTAAACTGATATACTGGAGCAATTGCCTGTGGGTGTATATAGCAATGTATATTTTTTTGCAGTCCTCTTCTAGTTTCATCTTCTAATATGCCTGGGACAGATCGAGCAGTACTTCTCTTCTTCTTTTTTTTTTTTTTTTTTTTTGCAAATACTTGGATATTCCACTTCATTCAGGGACTCACTAGTTGCCTTTCTTGACCAAGAAGTATCTTCCAGCACATCTTTGAAAAGTCTTTTTTTTTTTCCTCTCAGCCAACCTATCTATGCTTTATGTGCAGTGTTATGCACATGGTCTGCATGTTGGTAAGTATATGCATACACTGATCACTGCTGATGAAGTCAGCAGTTATAGTTAGAAGCAATTACTTTTCCTCTAAATTTGTATTTGTTATTTTTCAGATAGTATGTAATCTTTATTCTTCTTGTGTACCATCCTCTTATGGTAGAGAAGTCTTATTCTGTTTGAAGGAGGTAAATCTTCATTAGTATTTGGTAGATAATGCTGGTTAATGCAAACAAAGTCCAAACAACTTATGGCCTGATACCCTGTCCATGTATGAATACATGAAAAAATGTATTCTCTTGGAACAGAAACAGTTAATGAGCACCTCACTCCCATCTACCAAACTGCCCTTTTCATGTAGAAGTTGTTTGGTAGTCCCTGCTTTTTATACACAAGCATTGTAAATTCCTTTTTACCAATATATGTTGTTGCACTTCATTCCCCTGCTTTTGACAAGCTCCCTTCTATCAACACTCATCTATGTGCTCATCTATGAACTCCAGATGTAAATTTGTCCTGCAGCTTGTTCTGTGACACGCTTCCACATTGGCAGTACTCAGTGACTGTGCGTGCGCAGACTGAAGAGATGAAAGTTGCATCGGAGCCTCAGGTGGTTCTTGAAACACTCTACCATAATGCTTGGCTCTGGCATGTAGTTCTCTGCTGAATCCTTTTAGAGGGCATCTAAACTTTTATTGAGGTTGCAACAAACTCCTTAAGAGGGGGCAGGCTTTACTGCCATGAACAGGCATGTAAATTGATTTCTATTTGTCCTTAACCTTCATCTCATTTGCAAGAAAATTGTTTGGTTTTTATTATGTTGCTGCCAGTTCTCTCTTTTCCATCTTAAATTTCTCAGTTTTCCCACAATTTTCCAACCTTATGTATCCTCATCACCAGATCTGAAGAGAGACTGATGGCTTCAATGAAAATAAACTCCCTATTCATTGTTGTATAGACTGGGGAAAGGCTTTTTTGGCTTAGCAGTATCAGAAAGGGCATAAGAATTCTTGATTATTTGATGAAGAATTTATTTAATCCCGTAGTGGCTACACTACTGCACTGTGCCAGTGGTGCACAGAAAAGTCAAAGGTTGGGGGTGGATGTGGGGGGTAAATGACTCCAAGGAATGGAGAGAAAAGAATGGAATGTGAGAGCTGGGCCTGTTTAGCCTGGAGAAGAGAAGACTGAAGGGGGAATCTTATAAATGTGTATAAGTATCTGAAGGGAGAGTGTCAAGGGGATGGGGCTAAACTCTTTCCAGCTGTCCCATGCGAAAGGGGAGAAAAATGTGTGGAGGGGTGGAAGAAGGAAAAGAAATCCTTTTTGATTGAGGTAGAGACCTTTTGGGGGAAAAAAGTGAACAGAAACTTGTACACTGAAGCTCTAGCAAAGAGGTGTATGAATGAGAAAATAAAGAGAGAGCCTAGAAGGAGGGAGGAAATCCATAGGTAGAAAACATGCAGTAAAGAAGGAAATACTGTAAGTGGAGAGGGAATGTTATCAAGGGAATCAGGAAGGAGAGGCAAAGGCTGAAAGCAACATAAAACATTTGGAGAGATTTGGGTGCATTTTCTATGTAAGGGAAAAATCAGTATCATTCCTTTGAAAGACAAAACAGGTCAGTTTATAGCCAGTAAGGCTAGATCAGGTATCAGAGTATTTACCAGTATCAGTATCACTAAGTCTTTGGATGAAGCATATTCCAAGACTGATACTGCTAAGGGGAGGAGGAATATATGTAGGCCTGTTTTGTAATACTTTAGCATTAAGATTTTAACCATGGTTCTTATTTGTGAATATGCTGAGATGATGATTAATTGCTAGATAAAAAGGAACTCTTTGATCTTGGAATATCTAATTCTTCCTGTCCACAGAGACTGATATTAAAACAACCAACTTTTGTAAAAGTTCACGTAACACCAGTCTTGTCTTATCTTTACATAGGCTCATTTATTAGTTGGAACAGAGAAAAATTAGATTGTTGTAATTCAGATCCCAAAGAACCTCAGACATCATAGCAAGTAGTAAAGCACTATCATGCTACTATAAGGCTTCAGCTGTCTGCTCACCTTATTTTGACTGGTGTAGGCACAAAAATTGATTGAAATGGATTAAACTCAGCAGTGACTGTCACAGAGCAGTGTCATATTGGGAAGGCATGCAAGGCACACCAATTTAAGGAAAGCCAGACAGAGTGGGATATTCTGAGAAATCTGTCAAAATTATGTTCATGAGTTCTTCTAGTTTTAATACAGTTAGCAACTAGCTTTCCTACAGGTAAAAAATTGCTACCCTGTGTGACTGCAAGGTGGGCAAGAGAAGGTTGGGTATCGGCAGAGAGTCACTCAAGGTTCCTAAGGGGTTAAACAGGATAGATTTACTAAAGGACTTGCACTGCAAGCTGCACAGGGAGCTCCAGGAACTGTGCAGAGGGGTCGCCAACGGGAGGCTGCCAGATGGGTCAGATGCCTTCGCAGGACTCCACTCATTGTATCCTAAGGTCCCCTAATATCTACTAGAATTTATCCTTATCTCAGCTGTGCTAACCTTGAGCAGCTACATCCTGGAAGCAGCTAGGCATTGTTGACTAAGCAGAAGCTGGATGCCTGGCCCTGATGGGAACTTGGTCAGTGTGTAGTTTCATACACTGGGCCTGCTGTCACGTACTGTGCCAGTCACAGACTCTTTGCTCGATTTTCCACAGATGTTGTCACTACACCCTGTTACCTGTGTGTGGCTGAACCTGGAACAGAAAAGAGTCTGCTATTGTAAATGCAACTGGATTCAAGGATCTGGCAGTGGATTTATGGTAAATCTAGTTCAGATAATGTGAATTAGCATGTTAGGTGTTCTGGTCCATCCATTTGATCAAGGTTGACACCTCTGTAATAGTTAGCATAAGGAAACTGGGCTCTGTGTTTTATTCATAGTCCAGCCGTTCTTGTTGTCAGTCAGAGCAACTTTGTGCCAAAATGTTAAATAGCACTGAAAGCAAGAAGGTGAGGTCACAGGTTCATTCTAAGTTTTCCAGTGCAGAGATGGTAACATCTAGCTGAATAATACTGAGCTGCTGGGGGAAAGTAAGGCTCTCCATGGCCACAGCCGCTCACTCAGTGAAGGGGAATCAGTGCCTTCAGCCTCCCACCATGCTGCTGCCTTGCGGCTTCACTAGACGTACACGTCAAATTTCGACATGACTTTTTCATAGGCTCCCTATTTGTGGCAGGAACTTCACTTGCTGTTATGATCGGAATGGTGTAAGATGGCTCTCAATATTACTTCTGTACTACTCCGCTAGATTTCTGAGAGACTTATTTTAAATTTTAATGGATTGGGGGATGGAGAGGGGATTAAAACAGGAATGTGCTCCTTAAACAGGTGATGTAGAGCTCTGTGTACAAAAGTTATTTGTATTTGGAATGCTTGTGAACACACATTAAAAAGCAAACAAAGGTAAGGCCTGTGAAGCATTTTTTCGATTAACAGGAAATGCACTTCCTTCCCTTCATGGCACAGAGTATGTGGTATTTATGAGTTCATCACTTGATCAGTACCTTCTTCCACTGTAGGAGATCCTGGCATATCTGGCAGCTCAATCACTGACATTTTCTTGAGGACTGTAATGCTGCTCTTAGAGCCCTTCACAGAGATCTGGCTGAGATGTGAGACTTACCCACTTGTGATAGACTGGAAGTCAGATTAGACGAGATAATAGTCTTTTCTGACCTTAAAGTCTTGCAATAACAACAATAAACCGAAACACCTCAAAGTTTCAAGCATTAAAGAATGAAATTGACTCTGCCTGCCACTTGCTAGGCTGATGTTACATTTTAAAAGTTTGATAATTCATAATATGCAAGGATTGCAATACAGCCTTACAGATACGAAAGCAGCATAAAACTTTCCTGAATCCTGGACTTCTAACTGCATAGATTTTACTCCACTGTCATTCTGAAGTTCTGATTATTGTTTTTAATCATCTTTTTTTTTGATATATGGAAGCATTTTACCAGTAATTTATTTCTAAGGGAGTCTATAGATCAGCACTTAAAAATATCTTTTGCTTACAATATAAAATTAACTTCTGTGGCTGAGCATCTATATACACTAATGCTATTACTTCACCATGGAAATGATCAGAGGGATGACCACGTAATTGTCTATCATAATGTGCAAGTTACACATGTGAGATTATTAATGTATTGTCAAATATTATAACTAAGTTGTGAAATGAAAAAATACTTCTGTTGGAAAGACTCTTGCTGCATTAACTTCTGACTTTTTTTTTCCTGAAGATAAGATGTAGATCGTGCCATTTGCTTTTGCTCTTGATACCAGTCATTTATTTTTTCTTCTTTCCTTCTCATGGCTATATGTTGCTGATTCAACAGAGACTGGCAATTGATATCTAATGTTGAAATAGAATTTTCAGAAAACAACTGAACTTTGCCATCATACTGCTCATTCACTGATAGGAATGTATCACATGCCCCTTGTGCTAGGAAACTAAGCTCTTGCTAGCATGGGCAGGGCATAAATGGGTCCTTTGAGAAAAGCCTTCTACTGTGAAGCATTGACTTGAGCTATTTGCATGCATTTGTTGAAAATTCCAGGATGAAATCATGGCCCCTCTGAAGTCACTAGGAATTTTGAAATTAATTTTAGTGGAGTCATGTGTTCATACAGGCT
This sequence comes from Rhea americana, assembly GCF_003343005.1. NCBI lineage: Eukaryota > Metazoa > Chordata > Aves > Rheiformes > Rheidae > Rhea > Rhea americana. Next base: position 10,751,455 of record NW_028186756.1, on the reverse strand, counting down.
TTCAGTTTTCCGTATCTTAGGCTTTCAAGGTCCTTATCTCATTCCTCTAATAAGGATGAACTATCCAGGCTTATATGATGACAGCAAATACAGAATTTTTACTGCCCAAAAGATCACCAGTTAACTTTTTTTGAGTAGTCAGCATCTCCTCAATGCTTATTTGGTATTACAGGATCTTCTGGTTCATGAGATTAAATTTAGTTGGTCACAACTTTCATGCATGAACCTACTGGACTGGCCAGCAAAAGATCAGAATTCAAGAGTCTTCAGAACACTAAGATTAGGCTTCATACCTGAGAAGCATAAACCCAGAACAGCTAAAGGTATTCCAAACTAAGGTTATGAAATTTTTATTTCTTCAGTGGGCTCGCACAGAAGGAATCCTGTTCCTAGGATCTCTGCAGAAAAATGTTAATGATCAGTTTAAATAAACAAAAAGTGGACTTAATGGAATGCATATTACTTGCTAGCAGAAATGCCTAGTATCTATCTATCTAGTATCAAATCTTATCTGTATTTACTGAAGAAGCTAATTTGATTTTGAAAAGGTTTTACTGGGCAGATATTATCAATATCCAAAGATTAAAACTGGAAATAGGATTTAAAAGAAGGGAAAAGTCCAACTGCATAGTTCTAGTAATTCTGTACTGAGTGCAATAAGGTGCATGGATACATCTGTGTATATCCATACATGTACATTGTACATCCCTATATCCTGTATCTACTTTTGGAAAATGCAGAAGCACCATGTCCTCTCTATGTGTAACATGCTAATCATTATTTGACTAGCAAGTAACAATATCATACTACGAATACAGTCAGAATCAAAACAAATTCTACTAACCTGCTTCTCATGTAATTGTAAGGTGTAGTCCACAGGCACTGTAGACTTAGGTGTCACTGTTTACACCTGACAACATTTACCATTATACTGAGGCAACAAACAGCCTAGGTAATCCACATTGCTGTGATACTGTTATGCCTGTATAGAGAGAAACCTGTAATCACAATGAAGCAATGTACTCTAGGACCTATGGTTTCCCTGTGGTACTTTTATCAGGTTTCCTCTCAAATACCATGTTTTATGCTGCTACTTTCTGATGTGTGAGAGATTCTTATCTGGGTTAAATCAACCCATGTTCTCTCCTTAAGGGTTAAGGAGAGGGCATGTGTGTTACCTTAAAAGATGTGCAGTGTCAAGGCAAGTATGGAAAGCAAAGTCAGTAACTACAAATCAATTGTGAAGTGTAAAATTCAGTACATGAGGATAGTAATGAAATATTATTTGCAAAAAATAATAGAAATACAGATTAATCCTTTCTGTCACCTTGGTTTAAAAACTAATGAATGTATGCCAGGATGGCATGGCAATTCTCCAGAAACCAATCCTGTGATGTCTTTACCCTCAGGTCTTTCACATTTATTATCTCTCAGGTCCAGAAAGTACTAGTGGCTACACAGAGCCAAGCAAAACTACAAAGACTTTCTGTGTGTCAGTATTGTTTTATGGAAGTTGCTCTAGCCTCTACAATGTGTTGTTTGCTCTTTCCCTTCCGCTCGTGTTTTCAGTTCCTTCGGCAGCAATCTGTAGCCATGTCCCATCTTTAGTAAGGGGAAAATATGATAATGAGGAGACAGATGGGATCCTCTTTGTGAACTCTAACCTCTTTCACTTTCATTGGTGACAGGTGCTGGAATGAATTCTGTGCTAATGGGAACTCCTGAACTACTGGGGTAAAATTTAAATACTTGGCAGAAGAAAATTATCATATGCTAAAGTACCAGATTTTGGTTCAGGAGCTCTCCTCAAGACTTTTGTTTGATTTGTGGCATGACACTTAATCTTCTGTACTTCATCCATAAAGCGTGGATAATATTACCTTCTTTTCTTAGTCCAGGAAAGGGTGGTGATTCACACAAGCTAGAAGGAAAAAGTGGTACAAAATTATTGCTTGAATTTTAAAAGGTTCATATTAATGCACTGTGCAGAGGATCTAGAGCACATATTGAATGAATTATTATTGTTTTCACTTACTATCAGCCATCATTTCTTTCAGCTCTTGAATAACCTAAGTTTCTGGTACAAGGTTTACTCTGAGCAAACACTCTTCCTCCTGGAATTGCTTTTATTTGAGATTAAAGGACAAAAAGGGGGAAAAACTAATAAGGAACTAATATAAGATCAACATGAGAGAGAAGGCAGGAACCATTCTCTGTATTTCAGCCATTTTGAGCTGATGTTTAGTTCTGTGTTGAAGCAGAGAGCCTGGGACAGCATTATTTAACGTGATGCAAACCAAACATAGAAGCAGATGGTCTACCATTTTAGCATAGACCTCCATCTACCCCTGCTGCAGCACTGCAGGTACTTTCCCATCAACTAAGAGTCAGCTCTGTGTGTGAACTCTTTTTTTCTTGTAGGCCAGGCAAGGCCTGGATGAGCAGGATCTGGTGTGGACAGCTCCAGACCTGCCCCCAAATTCCTCAGAATAGCCTTGTTTCTTAGCATTTCTTCCTCCTCTTCATCCAAATGGTTTTCTTTCAATTTTCTTTAACTTGAAACCTGACATCTTACATCTCGATATTTTTGCATGTTGGTACTGAATTGTTTGTATACTGTTGCATATTGAAATCACTTTTTTCTTCTTTTATAATAATCTTTAAATTATCTTCTTTGTTCAACTATTCTCTTAAAAACCTGCACTTCAGTGCTGAGATGACTTGCTAAATGTCATAAAATTATTTGGGAAATTCTAGTGAATGTTCTTGAGAATAAAAGGGCAATAAGGGTCAGAAGAATGCTGATAATACATGATTCGGCTTTGTAAGGCTCTTATAACAGAAAACTTGGAATTCAATCAAAAATAGATTGCAGATAATACTCTTATTACACGAAGTACAAAGTTAAAAAGGGGTTACTGCTCTTGCAATAAGCCAGCTTACTTGTGAAGTTTAGGAGTATTATAAAACCTGAACAATTTGTGACAAATGTAGCACATAGGTGGCCTTGGTGCATTTAGAAAAACTTTTTTAAAAAGCTGTGATGGAAATTTTCATTTTGTATCCCTTCCTTTCTGCTACCAGATGAACTATATAGATATTTTATCTTTTCAAAAGTTCTGGCTCTGATCATCATTCAAGGACCTTTCAAACCTTTATATATAATAGAAAGACCAGATTAGTCAAGGATGTAATTAGGAAAATCAGAAGTTGCTTATTATAAAAATGACTCTTTTTTTCAGTTCTGTGATTTATTTTCTTAGTATATTTTTATGCACGTGTTCCTTTTTGTGCAAATGTGCATACTAAACAAGGTCAGCACAAGGTGCATCAACAAGCTATGAATATTCTCTCTTTTGTTATATCCTTTCTGTATAGGAATTAAGACTGATATATCATTTTGATATGATATATTAATGAGAGAAGGTAATCTTTTACTGCTAGATTGCAGGCTTTAACCAAGGATTCTGCAGTTAAGGTCTGAGATTGCTCTATAGTACCAGAGATAGATAAAGAAGAATGCAAAATGGCTTTTGCATGATGATGCAAAAGAGGGAGCAAACAACTCCTCTTTTGTCTTATCATGCATTTGTTCAGCTGTGGACTGTGCATCGTAGCTATTCCTTTCGCACCTTTACCTTCTTAAACTGTTTTCTCTGTTTTGCCATTTTTTGCCATAATACAAAGAATTGTCCGTACCTGTTCAGGCTATAGCTTCCACCTAAGCATATTAAAGCCTGAAAAACAGAGAAAAATGGGAGTTTTCTTCCGCCTTTTTTAAACTTCTGTATTATGGCCATTGTCCTTGTTGCTGTGGGTCTCTGCAATGTCACATAATACTTCATCTAATAACGCATCATCAGCCTTGTACGCTCAAAATCACTTTTTAACCATGAGGAAACCTTGTATTAAATATGAGGAAGATCTCTTTTGCATATTCTTAAGCTCAAAGGACTGTGTCCAAACAAATATGTTAAATGTAGAGCAGAATAAATAAATCTTAGGTACATAAATGTTTTCTTTCTTTTGACAACAACTTTACTAGAAAATTGAAGCCTTCTGGAACTGGTAAGAAATTTCTCCCCAGAGGCATAACTTAGAAGTGATGCTTAGGGAAAATATATTTGTCTGTGTGAGTGTGTGTGTGTGTGTTGGGCAGGGCCTCCTTCTTTGAGTACAGGCTTTTTGTTTTTTTACTCGTTGTGTTATTCAGTGCTGAGTACATCACTTGTTATCATGATCCAAATAGATTTACTATTAGGAAGTTTTTATGTCAAAATATTCAAAGAAAAGGTTGCTTTGCAATCTAATTTTAATTAAAAATTCACGTAAGATTTTATTTGTTCTGCTTTAGACATATGTTTGTTATAAGAAAGGGAGAACATGAGGGATTTCAGAGACATCTTCTAAATCACCCTATAAACTTATTATTGTTTAATGCTTTCTGATGCTAATAGCTTCATCCCTGTAGATTCTCTCCCCCCCCCCCCCCGGCTTTTCTTCCTGTGATCTTGGCATTTTTGTCCCTTTGGTTAAGAATACATACTTAGGCGTCTAAGGAGCAGGCAGCAGCTGCAGGAGAGCTAGGTCTGATCATCTGAATATGCGGAATGCTTGGGTTGTGTGTCCCCAGCTTCCTGGCCCACCCAATACTGTATGTGTGAAGAAGAGGGAAGAATAATAATTCATATTATTCTTAGCGTTACCTCAGTGTTCAGCTCGCAAGTCTCTGAGCAAGCAATGAAACACAGCATTTCTGAACTATGCTAACAAACTTATCTGTTCTGTCTGCTTTGTGACCATACCCTCATCGCACACAGGAGCACTGCGAGGTCTGTTTCTTGACATAGCTAAGGTGAAAAGTTTATCTGATACAGCCAGACAAAACTGTAACTGTTGTTCCTCATGATGAACTTCAAAGGTAGTGACAGCTTGCTTAGCACCCAGAGTGACCATTTTTATTAAAGTGATGAAAATTATGTATGGAGACCTTTGAATATAAAGTAGTACGAAAAAGAACAACATCCATTTGATGTTGCAATATTCTGATCAGCTATGCTAGCTATACAGCCTGAGATACTTTTCTATACCAGAAAGAAACCTCTACAAAAACCAAAGTTAGTCCTCTTTTGAGAGCTTATTGAGCAAAGCTTATTTAGTTACACTAAAATAATTTATCAGAAAAATGGATGAAATAATTCTATTTGTAAGAGTTTTAGCCTTCACATACTTCAACAATGATACTAAAGAATAACACTGGGATTCAAAACCACGTATTTCTAGGTCAGTTTAATCTACCCATTCTCCCAAGAATCTGTGCATCAGGTACTATACTTCTACTTACTGTTTTTTCAGGGTAGAAAAATATCTAAGAAAAGGGATTGTCTTGGAGAGCCTGGCAATATTGTCAATCAGGAAGCATAAATCTCCTCTCCCGTGCAATTAGGGAATAACCTCACTGCTGACTGACTAACCCTGCCAGTCATGCTTCACTGAAGAGTAACTTGTCAAATGTCACATTTTAGCCTGAGCACTAGCATTCCTTAATGCTCTTTAAGATGAGTAGCTGTTGCAAGGACATTTGTTTCCTTCAGTGAAGAACCTGCTGGAAGTCACAATGACAAGGTAACTGGGTCTTAAGAGGGTCTCAGGGCTCAAATCAGTTGTTAGATAGAGATATTTGTGCCTACCTGGACCAACAGCAGCCAAATTCAAGTGGACGTTGGTTGGTTGAGAAGTAGTAACAGTAAGCTGGGGGATTTTCTTACTGTGATTGATTTATTTAGGAAAAAAAAGGTGTTTTCTATTTTCTTGGAGAGAAGCAGGAACTAAATATGCAAGCAGCAATAAACAGCATTCCTCCTCTTCTTTTCTGGAAGGGCTCTGTACTACATTCTAGGCAAAGCCTCCTCTAGAGGATGCTGCCCAGCTTTATGGGAGAGTTTGTCTCCTCTGTAAGCGTTTAGAAGGTAGAAATTGCACCTGCCAACTCCACATGTCTCTCTAGCTACCTTCTTTCAGGTGCTAGTACCAGGCATTACCCTCTTTTGTAATATTTCTATAGAAATTTAATCTGAGTGCTTAGTATTCATTTATTTAAATAAGATCAGTTAACGTATTTGCTTCCAACTCCCATAGAGGAGGACCATTAACACCTTATTCCTAACAATGTATCTACAAAACTCCGTGCATATCAAGTAGTATATGGAAATTATCTCTACTAGCAGGTTAGTCATCAGTCTGTTGCTACTGTTCCTGAATTCTACGCACCTAACAGAAGAGTGTGCTCTTGCAGAGAAATCTGAGAAGAAATATTAGAAAATAATGTTATTAAATATGTTGCATGCATATTATTATACACGATAAATCAGTTAGTGGACCTGAGTGGGATAACTATTTCTTGTTTATTAAAGCATGGACAACCTTGCAAGACCTGGCTGAAATACGCTGTGCTTCTGGATTCTGCACTGAGAAAAGGTTTCTTTAGTGTTTCTTTTTTTCCACTGAAGGGTTTCTTTAGTGGTAAAAGTAAGGCTTGAGTAGCCAGCTAATACATGAGTTTGAAGTTCCAAATATGCAGACAAAACAGTAACTAGTAATAATTGCACACCAATTACCTTTTAAAAGCCAGGAAATATGAAATTAAAACAAAACCAAGCTTCCCTCTGGCCTACCAACATAGATGCAAGCAATAAACTTTTAAGGGAGAAACTTTGTAGAACTTCCTGAAGTAGTAGTATGTCTAATGTTTAGTGCATTTGCTGGCAAGCTTGGAAGTTTTCTTAATAGGATGGTCAGGAATCAGTCAAACAGAGAAACTGTAGCCTGAGAAAAACACACCCTTTTGTTCTCTTCTGTTGGTTTGAATTTTCTCTAAGTGAGTAAGTCAAGCAGAACAGCAACTCTGGAAAGCATTTGTTCTCTTGTTCATCTAAACTTGGCTGTCCTGCAGTGTCAAAACCCCAAATAAGAAGCTGAAGAGATAAGATTTAAAAACTATGGATACAGGTTGAAATAAAATAACAGAAAATCAATCAGCATTTCAAAATCTGACTTTCAGTGTTTCTGTGGCAGAACTAAAAGAAGCTACTGTACCTGAGTTAAACAGTCAGCCTCATCTTGAGTTCCCCTTCTTCCTAAGCTTCGGATTTATACTGTATTTGCATTCCTTGAGGATATGGAGTTCTTCAGTTCCCCAGTGTTCCCTACTGTGTTTACAGTTTTTAAAAAGCTTTTGTTTCATCTCTAAGAACTGTCTTGAATGAAAAGGGAAAAAAAGTGTTGTTTGAAAAAGGGACCTGTTTTGAGTCTTTTTGAGGAGAAAAGGGGAAAGGGAGAAGTGAAGTATTTGTTCCTTTGTATTTTCAGTGCACAGCATGTGAGGACCACTAGATATGTGATACTGTTTTTTTTTCTCTACTTTCAGTGAGGAAGTGGAGGCGGGCTAGGGAGAATATATCTTCTTCCTCTGGGCTTTCAGTTCATGTCCCTGGTAATATGCCATATAAAAAAGGAAAAGGAAAGGATACAAAAAACTCAGAAGATGCTTGAACTGAGTTCAGCTGAGTGGTGTGCACTCATGACTTTGTTCTATGACATGCTTATTGTGGTTCCATCATATGCTGTGACTTGACCTATGGTCCTTGGGTCCAGACTGATGTGTATGCTTCACTACATTTCCAATTTGAAGTGGACTGTCTTCTGTAGCAAGCAGTTCAAAGATAAAATTGCGCTGCTCTGTTGTGGATCTCTATTTTACAAAAGGTATATACTACTACTAAGACTTTTTGTTACTCTTATCAAAGTATGTGTTGAAAACAATGAAAATAACAAACTAAGCCTGCTTGTACTTGAGATATGTAGATAAGCTTTGGTAGCATTTAAGCTAACATTTGGGAGAAAACATGAGGCTGACAGCCTCTTTACCAATCCTGAAGTAGGCAGGATATTCATGAAAAGGTAGATTGTGTTGTCTCAGATTAGTTGGCTTAAATATGTGCCATGAACATTATTTACTGCACTGACTTGTCCTTTTGTACTTGACTGAATCATTTTTGAAGTGCAATCAAATCAGCTCTGTGAGAAACAGTTGTATATGAAATAGCTCAATATATGTTTTTAACTGTTGCTGCTTTTCTCTCCTTAAGAGGCTCGTGAACATTTTTTGTTTTGTTTTTTTGTTAAAAACAAACAAAAACCTTACTGGTATGCTACAGATCAAGAATGTATGTATGCAGAAGAGTAACTGAATACAAGCCAAAAAGAAAAACAAAAGCACATTGTTAATTTTTTTGCCTGTGTGAAATACATAATTCGGTGTTCTACTTAACAGTGTCTTCACCAATCTAGTTTGCATTCAGGAAGTTAAATTACTTGCTAGTTAAAGAGTGTTAAGAAGCATAGTAGCACTAAAACATAAGGTGTGTAGTTTGATGCAACAAAAGAAAAAAAAGAAAGTCCACAGACCCAGAGGAAATACTGACTTGTCATAATAAACATATCAAGTGCATGCCTTGGTTTATTTAGTTCTTTACTTGCAAGTGACAGGTCATTTCTTCCTGTCATCCCTCATGTTTATTTTAATGCCCACTTGTAAACTTTCGGCCAGATCTGAAAATGTATCGCAGTACCTAACTGCAGTGAGACAGTTAGGAGTTACTTAGTAGTTTTTGTTAGTGACAAAAAGCGATGGTGTCATTTATGATGGTAATTCTTTTTAAAGATTAGTAATTTTATGCACATTTTGTAACTGAATATTCTTGCTTATAAATACTTTGAATAGTATTGCCTATACAGTTAATTTACCTTGAAATTTTCTTAAAGTAATGTCTTTTAAGGCATAATTATCGTGTGCCTGATATGACTATTTCCAAGGCAATTCTGAAAACATGGAACCTGTTTAAATACCGAAAAGCAATAATAAAACCTGTTCTGTTTCATGACTAGACCTGATCTGTTTCATGAGTCTGCATTCATGTAAAAACTCCACAGTGTCTCCAGGTATTACAGAATTGTGATGGGTTTACCTAAACCAAACTATATGCTTGATCACCTGATTTGGGGGACCTGACTGTTGCTAGAGTGCCTTTCACAGACCTGTCTGGGAACTTTTCTAGGTAGAAAGTGAATTAGTAATTTTTACCCTGAGGAAAAATATAGGAAAATACACAATTAAATATTTCCTAACTTCTTGAAGAGCAGAAATTACATTTTCCTCAGTGGTGGTTGAGATTATTCCCTTTAAGTAACCGTTTGCTCAAAATAATGCTTACGCTTCTTCAAAGCAAGCATTACAAATATCTCCCTGGGTGCTTACATTAGAGTTTGGCTAGGGTAGATTCCTGTTTGTCTTCCAGATGTCTTCATATTTTCTGTTCTAGTAGATTAAATCCAGAGTATTCTCAGAAAATTTACCTTTGTCATCAAAGACAGCATATTTTCTTTTTCAAAGTATAGAAGCTAACACTACAATCAGATGCGGTTCTGTCTTGTTCTCAAGATATTATGCAGTCTGTGAAATTTAAGTGTTAGCATTGATGCTGGGTTCAGGGTAAGAGTGAGCACTTAAAAAGTTAACAGATAGATGTGAAGTATTTACATTTCTCTCTGAACACGTTTTAATTTTCAAGGGCCAGTAATAGGAATATAATATCAAAACATGATGTTTTGCAAAACTACATAAATAAAATACTACCTATATTATAAGCATTGATTGCAAAATTGAATGGAAAAAAAATTGTCCCTTATATAACTGATGGAAACAGAAAAACACACGATTCAGATCTGCCTCTATCATCGCACCAGTCAAATGTAATTTGTACTGAAGGTTCCACATGTTCCTTTTTTGCCTAATATGTAACTTTGACTTGTACTGTACAATTTATTGTAAAAGACATTCATGCTTCTGTTTTAACTTCTATTTGAGTCCTGGATAGATGTTTTAAATGCATTACATTTATAGAGAAAAGCTATTGTGGCATTTTCCGTAGTCCCTGGGTCCTCCTTTTAAAGATAAAACAGGAATTCAAGTTAACTAAAATGGTAGCTATTAATTTAAACAGTTAATTATGATGATGTTATATAGCAAAGGAAGGCTTGGAACAGAACATTTTCTCTCTCTCAACTTTGGCACATTTGTATTTGAAATGTAGGTTGTTTCATAGCTTTTGCTTTTCTCTATAGGCTAATGAAGCCAATGGGGAGGAAAAATGAACTCTAGTTTCATCAGCAGTTCAGAACTATAGAAAACAAACCAGCTGTTCTGTTTCTCTCATTTTTCATTATTAAAAGGAGGGGGAAATGAGTAACTGTCTTTAAGTTTAGCGTGAGGATGGCATCAGTGGCTAATTTTTCTTAAGCACCTGAAAGAAATAAAAAGATGAGTTCTAATAATCTGAGTGGCCAACAAGCATTTACAGTTTGTTTCCCAAACAAACCCTTCTTCTAGCATGAAAGTCTCCCCTGTGAAGGTCCAAGAAAATATTTGCTATGAATGAAAGTGGTTTCTTACTGAAAGAAGTATGAATCCTACTCTGAAAAGAAGTGTCAGTCCCACTCTGAAGATGGAAGTACCTTTTGGGGGTTGCTCTGTGTCTCTTTACAACTGATGTCGCAGGTGGTCATAAAAACTGTTGGGTTTCTTGCAGAAACCTTATGTAAGGAGAAATAAATATGGTAAAATAGATAGTTTGTAACTTTCATGAATATAAATTAGAAAATAGTGTGATGTATAACACTGGCATTGCTTATCACAGTTTAGACAACTAAAAGCAAAAATGTAAAGATATGGGGAAAATGTAGTTCTAAAATGGCTACATTCAGGCCCTCAAGAGTACAGCATATTCTTTTCTTGCTTCTCAGCTGTACAGATAATAAATTTTCCGGTCTTATGATAATTTGGAAACTTTTAATTTTCAGCAACCAGTAAAGTTTAACTTCAAATCAGCATACATAAACTAAGGGATACAGAATAAAAATGAAAATAATTTGATTTTTCTTTGAAAGCATTAAAAGTGAGCTTATGTTCTGGTTTTATGGTGAGCTGATCACAGGTGAAAATGGGTGTCACCAGGCCATGTTCCCCAAGTCCCAGTTCGAGGGAAGGAGATATGAAATGTCTTTGCCTGGCTGAACACGCCCTCTTTTCACTCAAAAAAAAAAAAAAAAAAATAGGACTGAAAATTCAGCTAAGGTCTTCCACGAAGTGAGAGCTCAAAGACAAGGGGAATTACCCTCTGAGCCGCCACAGCCACGTCGCTCGGGGCGGTGCCGGGCGCGAGCCGTTAACGAACGGGCGCGAGCCGTTAACGGGCGCGAGCGCCCGGGCACGCGGGCAGGGCGCGAAGGCGCCTCCGCGCCGCGGCCCGCTCGGCTCCTCGTTTCGGAGCGGCCGGGAGGCGGCGCCGGCTCTTCCCCTTCCTCCCTCCCTCCGCAGCTGAGTGCGGCGCCCCCAGGAGCGAGCTGGCTGAGGGTTTTTTTTTTTTTCCTTCCTTTTTCTTCAAGGTATTGGCAACACTTATCACAGGAGAAAGAGCAGCGCTGTAAAACAAAATTACAAAAGAGGACTTGACAAACATGTAAAGTGGTTTTTAATTTCAGACACCCTGGAGCATGATGCATTTGAAAAATTTAATTGGGAGCTTGAAGTTTGATAGATTTAATTGCAAAAGATAGTTGGGAGTCCTGAACCTTGTGAGTGCAAACAAGAATGGATATGATTTTCAAGCTTTCTCCTAATGTTAGAGAGCCACCATGTGCATGCTACATGCTGTGTTTATATCATCTGTATGCTGACCCCTCCTTCTGCAGGTGACTGAGGTAATCTTTAACTTTCAAAGTCTGTATTTTTGGATTTTGAAAGCTATAAAGTGCACACATTAAAAGAATATGAGTGGGAGAAGTCATAAACTTCAGGCCATGGCACAGGCCCATTTTGCTGCTGGCCCTGAGGCGACCATGGAGACACTGAGTGTTGTCAGCTGTCAGGTGAAAATCACACAGCTAGCTCCTCATCAGAGTTTTAACAAATGAGGATCTTTTTCTCTGAGGGAATGCATATCTTCTACCTTTTTTTGTGTGTGGTTTGTTAAACTTACTTTGCAAATATTTATTTCGGTACTTCTTTCACATTTATTCAAATTTTCTAAGAGATAAACTACATGCATACATCATGTTAGATCAGTGCAGGAATGCAGGATGTGTTTTTTTTTTTTTTTTTTTTTTTTTTTTTAATGTTCAAACAACATTCAGCTGCACTGTCATTTACTTAATTAAATAAATAGGTCTGCAGAACTAATTAGGGCCATCTGTGGGTCAGCAAACTTCGTTGTGGCTGTGCTAAATGGCGTATACCTCACTTAGCAGTTTTTCTTGTTGTTAGGCACAGTTAGTACCTCAGTGATTTGAAGCGTGGGGTGCTCAATGCCAGTGCTCATTCTGCCCACAAACGTGTCTTGCAGGAAGATTTCTCCTTCATCCTGTTCCCTGATGGTACTTTTGTCTCAATAGGAACATTTTTAATTACGTTCTGTGTAAAGTCCGGTTGCATAACTTCTTTTGGGTTCTGTAGAGACTGTTGCAGATGATAGAGAAAGAATCTTACCTGGAAGCTAATAAAAATATGAACTACCAGAGCTGAGGTGAGAATTAGCAATACTAATGATGTAAATAGGCCAGAAGGTGGGCAGAGGTCTTGCTGTGTCAGAGACCATGGGGCCAATAGCTGGCCATGTTGTCCTGCAGTTTGAAGTTTCCAGGTGGCCTCCATGCGTGGACCCCTAGTAAGAAACTGCTAAAATAAAATTTTTAAAAAGTTAGAATATTTTCCTTTTTTTTTTACTGTCTGTTCAATTTTATATTTTTCCATGTGTGTATTCTATTTGTTTCGTTTGGAGCTTAGAGGTCTATTCAGTTTTTTTGTCCTTCTAAGTTTTATTATCTAGTGTCTTTTCAGTTCAAAATGTCAGTGAGGGAGATAGATGGAAAAATAATTAGGCTTGTATAACAAGGAGGTAGTTGAAGATAAATCATGCTAAGGACAAACCTCCCTGCCTCCTCTTCTCCAGATACATGCAACTTTTAAAGCAAAACTTCAGAGTATTACTTACTTTAGTTTTGAGCAGTCTAAGAGTCAAGCGTTGGTACTAACATTTTATGCATTTTCTCAGTCACAGTGAGATGCTGAAGTATGTGATTTTGTATATGTGTCATTTTTTTTACTATATGTACACTCTATGTGGATAAAAGTTTTGTAAAATGCTTTGAAAATAACAATCATACCTTACTTCTACTCTGCTTTTCAGAAGATCAAAGCTTTATAATTTATTGGAAATATCTAAGAATTACATGGTTAACTTAATGAGGTGTTTTTACTCCTCCACTGAGTAGAAACATCATTAGTATCAGAATATTATTACTGAAATATAGGCTTCACTGAGTTACAAGACTTAGTATAGTTATTTTATGCAATTAGTGGAAGTACTTTTCTCATGAGTAGCTTGTATAGCTGATCAAAATAGGAAATTATTTTGGAAGAAATGGTTTCAGTCCACATGTGCCTGTGAGCGGTGGAGTGTATGTATTTGTTCTTTGTTATATTTTTAATGAGAATTCAAGATGAGTGCTGGTGGGGAGGAAAAAAGAGTAAGTGGGAAGGGAGGAAGTAAAGTAACTCATAAAATTCTTTGTGTTCATGTATTTCACTGTGAAACTACTAGAATAAATAATTTCAGAAACTTCTTCCCTGTGACATTACACAGTCTTGCCTCCGTGAATTTGACATTTTTATTGAAAAGTATACATGTTTTTAGTTGATTAGTTCTAAATCTTTATTCTCTTTTGCTATATTGCTTTTTAAAGTTAATTTCCTTGTATTTGAACAGCCAGTGAAGAATGCAAAGTACCTGTGAAAAATATTAGATGACTGGTAATAGCAAGAAAAGCCATTTGTCTTCCAGAATTTTAAAAATTTTTCAGTTGAGTACTGAAAAATACTACAGAGTCCTCAAAAATGTTTCTTAATTTATTGGAGCAATGAGGCCATACTTTTTACTCTGATACTCCATTTAGTTTTCTTTAGTTTAAAGAATCAAATGGATAGATTAAACAGCAAGTAGCCAAGCTGCTTTTGAAAAGAAGTAGGTTAGGGGTTTAGGTCAGGTTACATATATATATATATATGTATATATATATATCTCATGTATTTATCCACATGAGGAGATGAGAGCTCAGGTTGCTGAAGTGCTGCCCTGAAATACTAAGGACCTTAAAAGTTACTATTTTGTGTGTCAGATACCTTTTGGCGTTGTTGGGTTCTTCGGTCAGAGGTTGAGGTCTAAAGATAAGATATTGGTAATGTCTTGGACGTTTCTTTTTTTGCCTTCATAGTGTTTACAAAATTCCTCTTATTAACTGCAACATCTGTTTCTCTTGTTTCATTTTATCTCCCTATTCACATACAGACCATTGGCTCCTCTTGGTGAAGACTTAGGACCATGTTTCCAAGGTGACTGTTAAAAATTCTTCTAATAAGAGAGTTATATTTTCATACCTTATAATGAGTTATCAAAACATAGCTATAATGCAATTCTTATTATCTACTGGTGACAATCGCTTAAAACGGTTCAGTATTTTCATTATTGTAACTGGTTGTTGCATTTTATTTCATTATTTTGACAGCCATGTTGCAGCAGGAATGATGTTTTCATGCTCTCTTTTCTGTCTCCAAGAAGAGTGGCAGCTATGTGAGCAGAAAATTGATGTTTCTGATTTCATAGCTTCTTATTTTTGATAAGCTGGCACTAGTGGTATTTGGGGACGTGGAATGCTTCTATGTTTCTGACTTCTGTAGATCATTCTTATTTGACTGACGTGAGCTAAAGACTGAACTTTTGAAAGTATGTTTGAAAAATTCAGAAAAGCTTATATTGGATTTTTGTTACGTTTGTCATTACTAGGATTAATCATCTCCACTCACACTATTTATATCTTTATGTTTCTTCCAGTAGTCAAGATCAAAGCCATTTCTAATCATTAAAAAGCCAACATACGTATATCTGGAATGCATGCAGGAAGGAATGCAAATCTTGAAGAAAACAAATCCTAAAAGAGCAGTTGCACAAAACTGTGCTTCCCACACATTCTTGTTTGATTGATTGTTACTTAATATTTTAAGTAGCAAAGTCTAATCCCCTTGTGAGATCTCTTAGGCCCTCCTTGCCCTACCCATTCTCTAGAATATATAACATTTAAATCCATCTCTCTCTTGTGAGTAAATTTATTTTTAACTTGTTTTTGGTACTAATCTCACTTAACCTAGTTTTGGTATGCATTAGGTGGAAACAATGTAATTTACAATTTGAGGGATTTTTTTGTAGTGAGAATAGGAAATAGTAATAGATTTCTGTACTTCAGTAAACCATTATTAATGGAAGAATAAATCACATGTAAAAGAAGAATGTAATGGGTGAAATACAGTATTTGCTTTTCTTCCAAATATGATGTGAAGCACAAGGTCCAAGAATCAAAGCAGTTCAACAGTATTTTCATTAACTGGCTGCTTCACCTTGGAACCAAAGGTGTTAGAGATACTGTTATTCCTACTGTTATGAGGAATGTAGTGTTATAAATGGCTTTTTTTTTTGATGCTTTTTTGTTGGCTGAACGACAAGAAGTAACCAAAGATATGTAGTCTGGGTTCTACCACTCTATCACTGTTTTTCTGTTTGCTGAATTTATTGTATGTAACACTGAAATTCATAGTGACCGTGGTTCATTGTGAAAAAGATGTGAAAATTAAGAGGACTTTGAGAAATACATCTTCATTTTAGAAGAGAATGTTTTATAGCTCAAGAGGTCTGATTCTTGCTGTATATCCCTTTATTTTTGATTTTCTTTTGATCAATGCCAATATAAAAGAGGTCAGAGTCAGCCTTCGTCTTTGAAGACTAAAGATTACAGTTTGCTCTTCTTGGGCAGGTGCTCTCACTTCTATTGTCCCACAGTTCTTTCTGCATGTGTTTTCCTTCAGTGCCAGTACAAGCCAATAGAAGACCCAAACAGTACCAAAAGCATAAATTTAGTCTTTTGAGGACTCCACTGCTGATGCTAGACTTTCAAATAACCATGCTTTTGTATCCCATGAAAGGTGATGTTAGAGGTGTATAGTTTCTGGTATTAATTCAGCAGAACAAAGGAAACTGCAAAGTTGAAATGCGGCTAGCATTTCTTTGAATAGTTTGTACATGTAATAAAAAATATTATACAAATAGCTGTAAAGTACCAAAAGCACTAAGAGACATACAGGGAAACAAACGATAGGAGGAGTTTTGTTAGCTTCAGATAAGTGATATATTTGCCATCCAAATATGCATTTGGACTTGGAAGAAAATTTTTCATGCATCTCTTTGTAGGATTCTGTATATGCTGACTAATAGAGGAAGGGTTCAGTTTTCCTAGGATGAATTTTATGAAGTGAATAGTTAAATTATGAAAAATTAGCCCAAGACAAATATTTGTAATATTAAAAGTTCATGACTTTGCCTAGATGCACCAATTTAATGAGGTACTCAACAAAAGACCGCACACAGTATCATACACTATTCAGCATAAATTCTGCACTGAGGTATGTTGATTAACATTCTTCAATTAATGATTTTAGGTTAAATTTATTATTTTTCATTAAAACTGATTTTCACGATCTGCAAAGCTGTTACCATTGGCTACGAAACTGTCCAGAAAGTATGCATGTGTAGTGTAGAGACTGATGCAGCGGTGCATGAAAGAAAAGATACGTTCAGATGGATTCATTCTGTGAGTCCTAGGAAAGGTGGTGTTTTGTATGAAAAATATGTTTTTTTAAATGAATTTGGGAAATAACTATTTCTTCCTCAAGAAGAAATGGTGAGTTTACTGATTTTTTTTTTAATCACTATTTCCCTAAACAAGAAATCCACATTAAGACAAATTATTCAATTGATATCAATAGATAATATATTAAGTAAATTAGTAAAGGGGCTATGACCTGTTTGTTCACTCTCCTTCCATGATTGTCTGGTTCCTTGCCTTTGTGCACTCAGTTATAGAGAGATGATGTTCAATCGAGTCATTGAACAGTCACGTTCAATGGATGTTGTTACTAAACCCATTGGTAAGTTGCTTTAGTACTCATTTTATAGCTTATCAGAAAATATCATGCAAAAGAACTTCACTCAAAAATCACTACGGTGGTGAAATATGTTCCTTTAGCTTTAATAATTTCACTTTTCACATTTGATAAAATGAAATGACTATCTTCATTCACAGAGGGATACATATGTGTCGACTGCAGAAAACCTGTGTGTAGAGCCTTCATATATGAGATCTATTTGTTAGCTTTAGAATTCATGCAGTTGTAGAACTTGGGAATTATGGTAACTTTTTTGCTGCTAGGAAGAGATGTAGTATTATTTACCATTGGTGCACATCTATTACTGTTAGAATAATTAAGTGAAATGTCAGTCTTGCATTGGCACACAACTGAGTTGATAGTTGTATGAGACATCGGACATTACAGTTTCCACTTTTCGGTGTGACACCTTTTGAACACAAAGCCCCTGCTGTTTGTCAAAACACTTGCTAGCCTTGTGAGTCACAACATTTAACAAGTCCCTAAAGCTGCTGACAAGGTAACTTGGAAATAGTAGTCCAGGTTTTGACTATGTTCTTTCACTCAAAGGCCTTCACTCATAAGAAGTTTTCATGCTGCAAAGGAGCAGACTCCTCTGTTTCAGGAGGCTCTTTGTAATTCACTGGTTACTCCTTAATATAAGTTCTCTGAGGGAGCAAACTTACTTTCTTCATCAGATAAGAAGTCGCATACATATTTCACCTATATGGAAACGTTAAATTTCACACTAGTTGTGCTTTTTTTTTAAAAAAATAATAAAGTTTAATAGCAATTTCATGTTGTTAATCTTAGTTACAGTTTTGTGCATTGTGGTGATGTATCATTCGTAATCAAGAAGAGATTTCCCTTAAACTAATAGAAAATCCATTTATTCTTAGGCTGTTTTTCTTTTCCGCATAGTCCTCTAGTTGTTAAAAGTTTTTTACAACCTGTAAAACTAAATTTCCTAAATCACTTGGCATTTTTTTTTGCATGAATAGATGTGTGACCTGCTCAAAAGTTGATCTAACTCATCCAATAGAAAATATATGTATTTTGGAAATACTATGTGTGGTGGTACTCCATTATTTCGTTACCATCCTAGATCAAATTCAAAATTGTCTCCAGAATAAGTGACAGTTACTGGCCTCAGATTAGTACGAATCCCTCTATGTTTTGACGGTGAGGAGTTACTTTTAAAAATGTTTGACTTCACAAATTGTGCTATGGAAATTGCAGGAATCATATTGTCGTCCTTGTTGTCTTCTTTTTAAATCGCAATATTAGTTTGTTTAATTTGACAAGTTGTGATGACAGAAATGTGGTGTTGGAAGGCTTGAATAATAGCACAGATGATTTTGTCCTTTTGGGAAAGAAACATGCCAGAGAGGAGAGCTGTCTTCTCTGGCAATCTTATTAAAAAGATTGAGAAATGAATGCAGTTATTAGAAAACCCAGTTAGAATGCATATCTGCGGAATTATATCTCTGCCCACAGGAATGAAAAGCTATGACTCCATTTAGATTTTCAGAATTATGATTTCTAGAAATGTTGCAAAGGCGTGAAGAGTCCATCTTCGTCGTTCATCACATAATTGGCTGAACTACTGTCAAGGTTCACAAGACTCCTAATGTTGTCGTCATTAGTCTCAGACTTCTAAGACAAAGATAAGATTTCTGCTATGACATATAATCAAAAAGATATTACTTTTTAAAGATAAATAGTTCATTCTATTCTCTGATCTGGATCTAATAAACTAAGATCAAAAGCAAGCCTTTTTTTGCTGTGTTATGAAGTGCTACTTTTAGAATAGAAATCGAAGCTTATTCTGTTTCTTTGGTATGTAGCACATTCTGCAATGCTGGGCCTTATCAGAGACTATCAGTTCTTATTTTATGATTATGCTTTAGAGTTATTGATTTATGATAAAACTACAGAGCAATTGCTGTCAAAAAATCAGCACAATCATTTTTAGAATGCACTGACTTCTTGGCTAAATCCTGATGATTTTGTATGATTTTTAATATATAAATTTTCATTATAATCATTTTGAGCATTAAATGAAATATAAAAATAAGCTCAATAAAAAGCTTAATATATAAAATACTAGTATATTTTTGATTATTCTACAGTGTGATAGAATTGGAGGATTTGATTTTTCTCTTTACTGATCTACTGTTTATACTGAGCTAATATTTTATGATTTGCTGTATTCATGTATAATGTATGTATTAGCAGTAAATAACAGATGGACAAACAACGTACAATACATTAGTGGGTTAAGTCTGAAAACAGGCATTGTCCAACAGGAAACAACATGACTCAGTGGATTCAGTAGTATTATTGTTTTAGGCCATATATATATATATATGTATACATGTATACATATATATATTTTGGGGGGGGGGAGTACTGTTGAAATTATGGTTCCTTTGCTGATGACAGATTGTTGTTTAACAAGGTCATAACAACCCGCCTTTGACCAGCCAGTGGCTGCAATAGCTGCGTGGGGAGGCATGTTGGGAACGTGTCAATTGCAGCATGGCAGGGTACAAGGCAGTTGAAGGAGAGAGCGTGATGGGAAGAGGCTGGTGTAGCACATGGCCTTGCCACAGACCATGCTTTGCCTCACTTGCTCTGCCATGAAGAAAGCATCAGCAAAGAAGTAAAGAACAGGCAAACTGATCTGTAGACAGCAGACTGCCCCTTTCTGTGTTAGGACTTGTCTGTAGCTGCAACTATAGTTTGAAAGCTATGTAATTCCAGCTTTATGATTTTTCTTACACACCTCCTGTATCTTTACTTTAAAATCTTTGAAGTTAGTAATTTGCCAAAACCTTTGACTGTGGTAGAATCATTTGTAGTGTCCTCTATCCATTTGTAACTGGTTCTTGCCGGCTCATTTGTAGCTTTAGCTTCCAGTATTGCATTTAAGTATTTTTCTGTGTTTTCTGCATAAATGAAAATGAGATAATACACAGCTGCAACTCAGGCTGTCCTGCTCTGTTTTGAGTGTTGTTACGAGCTGTTGTTGCAGTTTTTGAAAGTTCCCAGAATATAAAAAAAAAGATGCAGGGAATGAGGCAAAAACAACCGACTATGAATGACATTACCTTGAATCTATTTTAGTTCTACATTCTTTTTGTTGAGAAAGAATCAATTATCTGAGTTGATGCTGCATCATTTCTTTACTTTCTATACTGTATGTAACAGGCCTTTTCTATTTAACCTTGAAATATTTGATACTGATATTATAGTTCTGTTTTTCTTCTCTGATCATTTGTTTATGGTGTCACATACAATGCTTTTTAGCACATGTCAGCATTGTAATTCATGGGTAAATGGCAAGACTTAATTTTATTCTAAGCCCATGGGATCTGAATTTGAGCATTTGTGAAGAATGCTAACATCTTTCCCATCTTCAAATATGATTTTGTTGATTACAGAAAGAAAACATTATTGAGGCAAGGAATATAAATTTTTATAGTTCATGATATAGTTGGTAATAATCTTTGTAGTAAAATTAATCTCTCTGTATCACTAGATTTTTGAAGTGCCTTTGGTCTGCTAATCACTCTCCATTCAAGCATTCTCATCATTTTTTATTGCTGCTCACCTAAGTAAGATTTCTTTTGTACACATTGGGGATAGATTTACAATCAGAAAAATATTTTAATATTTAAGAGTATTATTTTAATTTGCTGTCTTGTACATTATTTTAATTCTGTTTTCATCAGAGGATAGCTGTGCCATGACAAATGTGCTTGTGAACAAAGTAAAGAATTTTGAATTGTACGTTACCATAGCAAGGAAGTGAAGGATGGCTTCAGACTGATTTTGATGTGTGAGTATACTTCAGTTTGTGTTGAGATTTTGCATAGTTTTTAGTAACAAGATTTATGGAATCCACACAATTGCTGTTTAATGTATCAGTTTATAAGGGCAGAAAAGCAATTAAATTTAGATGATTGTTGATTATAATAAAGAGTTGTTATAGCAACTGGAGCTCTCATCCCACCACTGTGCACAGGAAAACACACACTAAAGAAAAAAAAAGGAAAAAAAGACTGATCTTCATCTTTATCTCGATAGTCTGTGATCATAATTACGATAATTGATATTCAGAATTCTTCCTTTTACAGTTTCCAGTGCTTGAACATTACTATGCAAATACAATTAATTCTGCAATCATGAGACTTACTTCCCTGAAATAATTATATTTGTTTAGCCAGTGCTGGATTTCAGTTCTCTTTATCATTTTAATTATTTAAATTAAAAAAATAATAATTCTTTTAATCCTTTGACAATTTAGAGGGAAGTGAGGTTTTGTTATTTTTCATTCCTTATTAGGTGTTAAGGAGTAAAACAGTACACTATTGTCATACTGTTGCTAAGCTTAGTACATTCCACTGATTATCAAATCAAAATACTACAGTTAGTCAACAGTAGTTAATGGGAAAAATGAATCTGGAGTATCTTCTGTCTCTGTTCTTCATATGTGGCATTAGATAAAAAGGTATTGAAAATGCATGCCCAAGGTTTCTATTCTAAATTGTGTCAGCTGAGTGTTTGGACATGGCATCATGTTTTTCATCAACTTATGTCTTGGGAAGTTCTTTCTGAGAGTATCTTCATCAACTGGCAGCTCTGTGAACATTCTCCGTGTGTGACACGATTGAAAGTTAAGAAATACTCAATTTATCCCCATTTCTATCCCTGATCTGAGGCATGGCACTGGCTACTTACTGATGAGGAAGGAGCCATGATTCACCATCTGTGGAAACCTCTCATCCTGCAATGTTTTTTTGTTGGTGGTGGTTTTTGTTGTTGTTGTACCTTGCAGCACAGCAGAATACTGCTTTTGGGCTGCCTCTGATTTGTTACCAATTCTGCTGACTGGTGCAAGGTATTAGAAGAATATAATTCTGTGTGGAATAAGCAAATTTTTAATAACATTTTCACAGAATGATTTCTGAATTAGTCCTTTCCTTGAATTCATGACAGTGTGGAATTGCAGTATTTTTATTCTGAGCTGGTCACCAGAAGATGTGAATACTGGGAAGTCGTATTTGGATTTATGCCCTCATTTGGCTACAGGCACAAAGGCTTTGATAGTTTGTTTTACAACAACTACAGAAAAGTGGTTGTTTTAAACTTAGAGGTCTAAATAAGTTATTTTTGTGTGAATGAAATGAATAACACTTAGAATTTCAATTTTTTAAGATCCTTTAATAACTTGCAATTGTTTGTTTTAAATATGTCTCATCTAAAGAGAACAATTTTAACCTAGTTATAGCTATTGGGAACTGAAGTGTCAACTAATAGTTTAGAGAACCATTTTAATTGTGTGTTCATGATCCACTCAAAGGTAGTTTGAAAGAAAATGATCTCTCCATTAAAACAGATGAGATTTAAAGGTATCCAAATAATGCCTAATTTCAAGTTGCATAAACTTACAGTTTAGTGGGCGAATGGACTGTTTTGTGGAACCAGTGCTATCAAAGCTAGGGTGTGCCATTAGAATACCTAGCAGCAAAAAAGCAGTTAAGTCTGACCATTAGAAATCCTTATCATTAGGGTTTGTTACTTGGCTATAAAAATTTGCTCGAGGCTGAAAATTAGACTCAGCAATCCCCAACATACGAGACTTTAAATTACTTTTAAGATGTACACAAAAAGAAAGTTTGCTTATACATCTATTACATCTACATCAATAGTTCTCTTTTAGCTCAATATTTTATGTACTAGCAAGTGCTCTAAAAGTAGATTGAGGATGCGTACAGTCACTGTATTAAAGTCTGTTTTTAAGTATGTTTCAGATCTTTAAATTGCATGTTCAAGCTTTTAAATTGTAACCATGCAAAGGTAAAACATTTCATCTCCTCAGATTTAACATTATAGTTTCCATTTTTAGTAATTTTATTTTTATGAAATATGGTGTCCTGACTCGAGGCTATGTGCTTATTTGTTCCTGTTTTTTCTAAGAGAACTTTTCTTGTTTTGGGTGCTTGCCTTCAGCTTACCACAGAGTGAAATAACAGAATTATGACACTTTGACTGTATTCCCCAAGTCAAGTCCCTCTGTAGTGCAGGTGTGATTCCTTAGCAGATATAGTTTTGTTTGTTTTCATGTACGTCTTTTATTTGGGAGATGTAATTCTGTTATGTACAGAACCTTTTCAAACACAGTATTGTCTGATCTCAGAAACTGGAACTGCACATAATCAAGGAAAGATTTATAGCTGTAATGGTGTGGAGAAAAAGAATTTCTTTGTTTCAGAGGATTTTGTTTTTTCACACTGAGATTGATTTTAGCAATTTGAGTTCCTACCCAAATTGCAAAAATTACCTGCGCAAGGAGGCTGCAGGCTGGACGCCTGAGGACCACAGCTTTCAGCAGTGCTGGATCCTGGGTGATTGCGAGGTTGGCTGCCAATGAGCTGTGCTCACAATCTTGTGGGGAGCCATGTAGGTGTTGAGACACTAGGCCAGCAGAGCTCCATATTTCTCAATTGCCTATCTGTGTATCAGTTGTGTAAGCAGACTGCTGCCTTATTCTTGCGTCTCCTTAGAGCTCTAGGTTTTGTATCTCACAAAGCTGTATTTCCAATATCTACCTTAATCTCAGTTTCCTTTTCCTCTCAGGTTACAAGCCAAACACTTGAGTTCAGTACAATGAGAGTTAGGGATTCGAAATAAATGACACCTACTTTGCCTTTGAAGAACAGATTAACTAGGACTCATTGTGATGGCGATCTGTAGAAATAGGATTTCATCCCTGCTTTTTCTTTGGGAAACTTGCTTAGTCATCTGTGCAGACTGCCACTGAAATGAATGAGGTTGTGTATCGCATAGGATCAGCCTACTCACCATCTTCCCAGTACTGAGACTTAAATATCTAGTTGTTGCATTTTTAGCTTTCTTGATAATTTATGAATAATTATTTTAATTGATCTCACTTAGGCAAACAGCTGACAACATAATACTTGCCAACATACAGATAAAAGATGCTGTCATAAAATATTACAGGTAGCATCCACATGTTGTATCACAGTTTTAGGAGTTTTTCCCTTCAAAGTTCTAGATAAAGATTTGCTCATATTCACTGCTATCTGCACCAGCTTCTGTGCACTACTATAGCTCAGGAATTATAAGTAGTAACCAACTAAGCATTCAAAAATGTCCTTTGCAAAATGTCTTTATCCACAAATGTGATTGTGTGCAGATTTATTATCAGTATTGTAGTGTGCCTTCAGTCTTCAAGACAGTACTTGAAATTTCAAATGGTCAAACCTTTCCTGTTTAATGGAATGAAACATGTTTTGGGAAATAGTCATACTTTCTCATTCTGTAAACAAAATTTTGAAGAGTTAATCGAGCTGTATAATTCTCATCTAGTTCTGTGAGAGCTGGAGTACCTTCAGAGTCACTTTCAATTAAATACTGCAAGTCACAGATGAATTTGGTATGCCTCTAACTGATTTATTAGTGCTTTGTCAGGCACTTTGTCAGCCTTATCAACATCTAGACATACATGTAGAAGTCCTAGGAACTGCTTTTTCCTGCTGTTACAAGAGAATCAGTTTTCAGTACTTTCACGGTCATCACAAAAGTAAGGGGCATTCTGTTTTGCAAAGGAGAGCAAAATTACCTAGCTATGTTGGGCAGAAATACTAAGCTTCGTTCTTGCTATTACTTTGAACTTTAACCTAAAGAAAACATATTATGCTGTATTTTTTAAGGGATCTCAGTTCACAAAATCCTCAATAGTTCTGACTATTATTCAGGTTACCTGAGTCTACAGTTACTCTCTGAAACTTAGGAGATGCTTGGGATCAGGTCTTTCATAGAAGCAAACTCTGAAGAATATAGTCATCTCCAGCTTGAACAAGGTTGCCTTCTTCAGTTTGCAAAAGTACCTTGAAGTGTTGTACAGTTTATTAGTTGGGAGAAATGCTGCTCTGTGTACGCAATATGCTTTCCTAGTTGATCTAATGGAATAATTATTTTTCCTGGGTTTGAGATAAGTCAGAGACAATCCCTTTCATTTTCCTAATAGTTCAGTTGAGAAAAATCCAATCCTGAGATGTAGATTATCGTGATATTTAAAGGCATAACCCCCACCCAGCTATACTCGAAAAACTTGTATGATGGTGAAGACAGAGATTGAGTATCTGTTGATACTCCTTGCTCATTTGCAAGTAATATTAACAAAACAATTACTTTGGAGACTGTTTCACTTTTTTTCATTATTATTTATTTCTTGTCTTCTCAAATAAATTAACTCTTTCTTTTTTTTTGAGTTTTTGTTTTTGAGTAAAATTAGTGCAACCACTTTCAAATGATGTACATTAAAATGTATGAAAACAGACCATGTGTTCCAATCAGGATTTTTGCGCTGACTGACAAAAGCTCAAGTGAAGAGACAAGAGAGCAATTAACCTTAACTTATTCTGTAGACTAGAGGAATGAAGTGAACTCAGTATTTTTTTAATTTGTAAGCATGCTTAGTGGAAATCTGATGGATATTCCACAGTGTTTCATTAATTCATTGTTTTGGAATAATGTTAGTTAAGTAAATAATTTTGACTGCTCCTGTTATTAACTGATTTTATTGTGACACTGGAAGTTTTGAAAATACCTAGTATATTTCATATTTTGGTGTATTTGAGAATGATATATGCTAGTTGATTACTTCCTTCTGAGAAGCAAACCAGAAATAATTAGCTTCCAGATAATAAATTCTGAGAAATACATGTATTTTTTTCAAAGATGTGTTGTAAAATAGAGTTTACAGGCCAGTTGCATCTCTTGCCAGCCAGCACAACAAACTCCACAGCCATTCAGGTTTAAAATTTAAGAATTAGGCTTTCTGATCAAACAAAGAATTGATGCAAGTCTACCAAGGGAAGGACGTCTACTTTCACATCAGAGAGCCACCCTTTCATCTCTTCTTGAAAAGCAGCTTCCCCCATTACCCACCCAAAGAAACTGCTCTTGCCTCTTTTGGCCTAATCTTCTTTTACTGAGCGGGGGAATTTCTAGTTTGCCAGCTGGGACTTAGATGTCTTATGTGAAGGACAACCAGCTTTAAAGGTTCTGTGTCTTGTTGCGGAAAATTAAATCCTACTATAAAGTCAATGAAAAGAACAAAGGAAAAAGAAGGAAGGCATATCTGACAGGCTGTTTTCCAGCAGGGTTTATTTTACAAGTGCAGAAGTTGAAGGGAAGTATTTTGCTATCTTCCATGACTATAACTAGGTGGAGTATTCATTAGGCAAATGTGGTCTCCCAGATACTTGTAGAGGGCTTTGGGCTTCTCCTTTTATGTTTCAGTTTCAAGATGATTAAATGTGACCAATATTTTACTCCTGTACAGACTTTTTTTTTCCCTTGTTCTCTTCTCTTCCTACCTTTGATATTATGCATTGCTCTTTATAGCAATGGAGACCTTTTAAATATTTTTAAGTTCTTTTTGTCCCGGCAGGAAGAAAAAATCCTATGAAGTCATAATTAAAAACACAGTAGTTATATAAAAGTCTGATTTTTGTGTGTTTTAATCATTTGAGATATCTCAAGCATTTTATTTAAGAAGAAAAAGTCTTTATAGGAATTTTTGTATAAGACAAGGGCAGTTATGTCACGAAAGAAGCTGAAGGGACAATACGTTTTCATAGTGCTGTATGTAAGGCATGCTTTTGTTTGTTTATTTTTTGTAATTCTACTGTAATCTGTGTAAAAAGAAAATGTTCCCAGCATAAGGGAAAATACAACTTTTACCATTAAACGTATCATTATACTTTTTTTTAAAAAAATCACTCATTCTAAATTAAACTTTAGAGAATATTTTTGATTGGCTATAATTTATGCTGCTTTCAATTGTAATCTATGGAAGCAATACAAATTGTGAAGTAATTATTGAACAAGCAGTTTTATGGCATGTTTGTTGCTTCAACATCACTAATCTTGAAAATTATTTTAAAAGTATTTGTCACATGAAGGGCTTCGTTCTACAGAAACTTAAGTAGTCATTCTTGTGATTTTTTTCTTGAATCAGATACTTGTAAGAATGGAAAGTTGACTGTGACTTCTGTTGCTGGCTGAGTGTTCCAGTCTCTGTCAACCTGCTGCAAGCAGGCTATAGCTTCTCTGATTCAAACTGTTTCTAGCACTTTGCAATTGAAACCCAGAATCCTTTGGCTTTCATATAATTTGCAAAACTCAGTCTCTAGGTATTCTGCTAACATTTGTATGTATAACTGTGGCCCTGTAGCAAAGAGTTTTGGTAGAGTGGTTTTGAGAGCCTGATGGTGAATGGAGGCAGCTTTAGGATGACTAGTCTAAAAAGAATGTGGAAGCATTAAAAGAAGTGGTCTAGCTGGGTTGAGGAGGTATACTGTAATCAGAGGAAGTGAGATACTGTATTTCTACTCTCTGCCTCTTAAAAGATTTTTTTCTAATCTTTGTTAGCTTACATTTTATGTATTAAAGCTTCCTCTTTGCTAGGACATCAGACATAAACTTTTCATTAACTTCTTGTTAGTCTAACAGAGTATTATACCCGAGTGCCTAAACAACAGTTAATAAAATAGTTATTGGTAAGGTCTGTCACAGAACCCATAGATTCTGAATTCATAATTGCATCTTGACTGATTAATTACACCCCTGCCAGTAGGTCAGGAATCATTTAAGCATCTGCTGAAAACATTCCTTCCTTCACAAAGTGCTGGAGCATGTGTGTAACCACTTGCAGAGTAGAGAGGTAGATGGCCTGTTATATTTAGACCTCTGTGACCTTGATACACTGCAATAGACAGATAATGAAAAACAGGCATTTAAAGCCAAATAGCGCAAGTAATACAGAAGACAATGCTAAATCATTGTCTTACTGTATTGGTCCTCCTTTCCAGTCTTGTTGCATTGTGGATAAGCAAAAATATTATTAGACGTCTGAAAGTCAGTTAAGAGTAGTATTTCCAACTAGAACTTAAGGGTAAAATGGGACACTAAAATTTCAAAATCCAGCTTTAGAGTTGAATTTAGTCATACTTGGCTTATTTTAAACATCAATAAAGGGGCTGCAGGTATGATACCAAGACAGCTTTCTTTATCCCGTGTAATTATTGCTTGATTAGTATTTAATGTGTGTTTGCAGAAAGAGGTGCATTTTTTAAGGCAGTAAGGACTAATTTTGCATAATGCAGTTTTTACCACTTATCAATGAAATATGATCAAGTTACTGAGTTATTCTGCTCTTCTATTGTATCAGTGACAGTCTTTATCCTATACTTTTAATATCTACCTTGGCCAGAGCAGAAATCACTGCATGCTCCCTGCAACTTATAATCCATTCTACCCAGTTCCTCATCAATTATTTTTGCTGCAAAATGTAGTGCCACTGATAGGTATTTTATCTTAGTGCTGCATTCCCACTGCCTGCAGACTGTTGCTTTGAAGAGTCTTAAAAGCATTGCTATTTAATGGTAGTAGCCAGGGCATCTGCTCTAAAATTGGTTCCAAGTTATTCACATTCTGTTTTTAACAATGCACTTTCATACGTATATAGTAAACACATTTTCTTTACTACCAATTTATTCCAAAGCAAACATTTCCTAAGTGAGACAATGTTCAAACAAGGAGGAGACAGATTTAATAAAAAAATTAGTCATAATATGAAAAACTTATTTTTTCCATTGAGTTACGGTAATGGAATTTGATGTAATTATAATGTAAAATAAGTGCAGTTTGCTTAAAAGAGGACTATTTTGATGATTTTTCGTATTAGTTTGTGTCTCAGGAGATGCTTTCTTTCTGAAATCCTTACTCAGAACTTCCTAATAAGTGATGATCATGGCCCATATTATCACATAATAAACATCTCATCACCCCCTTTTCTCAGGAAGAGCTCTCATAATAGGTTGCAATACCTTAGTCATGTATGTAGTGACCATAATATGTTGACCTATAAATATAGGTAAAAGTACACTCAGGATAAAATTTTATTCTCTATATTCATGATGTTAACTATACTATAAATGTGCGTGAGGCGTTGCTTAAATCTTTGTGAGGCATTGCTGAAGTATCTGTGGTTTCTTCATGAAGTCTTTTGGGAGAATAAACTGTAATTTTGTCTTCATATTAAATTATCTACAACTATGAAAGTCATGAATCTGTTGGATGATTCTGAGGAGGAAGACACCTTTTCAGGGACTGTGCTGAATTGTATTGTCTTTCTCCGGTCTGTGTGGAGTTTTCTTAAAAATAAATTTTATACATGGGCAGCAAATGTATTCATTTTCAATTCATACGTTCTTGTGGTTAGTATGTATTCTGGAAGCTTTTAAATTTGGCTATTAAGTTAATTATTTGTAAAAGAGCAGTGTAAATAAGCCTATCTTGCAGAGTCTGCATTTTTCTTGCAGTGTGTATATTGTGAACTCTATGGGTGTGCAGATTATCATGGTAGTTGTATATATGAGAAATCCCGCCTTCCCATGTGACTTTTGGTAAAGAGAAGCCTTTAGCGGGCATTATGCCTGAAGACCTATTTTAGCAGTCTTGTCTTTTCCATATGCTTGCCTGAGCTTTTTATGTTCTAGCAGCTTTCTTCTCCTGATCATGTGTCATTAGTTGTGCTTCAAGTGCAAGCTGACTTCATTCAAGGTGGCGGACTATTTTTGGCATATGGCAGTAACATCATGGTTTGTAACTGCTCTCAGCTCTGCTAAAGCATCTAGATATCATTTAGATGTTGACCAACATAGGTGAAGTGGTGTCAGGGAGATTACTTTTCTGTTGAGGGATGTGGCAGCTATTATAACTGCTTGACCAATTTGTATTCTGATTTAAGTGACAGAGGTAGTGGTACATGCTTACATAAACTAAAAGGAAAGAAATCTTTAGAGAGAAGAGTTTTGAACAATTGATACCTATAATTTGCTTACGTAGATAAATCTTTTGTAGTTACAAGATGAGACAGTTTATCCCTAAGCAGCAAAAGATAAAATAGTGGTATCCCACCTTTCTCATCTTTATGATACTGAGAACATTGCAGGATTGCAAATCGTTCTTGTCAGAAGTATGGTGGTGTTATAACAAAGGAAAAATCTTTATAGAAAAAACGGGTATGAAAATCTGCTGAAAGAAACCACTTGTAGCACATTGCAACTATTTTTACTGATACGGAAAACCTAGAGGTTATATGGTTTGCTTAAAATTGCCAGCTATTGTGACTTTTCTTAATTACCTATTTAAGAGATGCCGGGAAGGCTTGAATGAACACACAGCAAATACCAATTTGTACTAAATATCAAGTTGTCTTTTGGGCAAAGCCGTGTTTATTCTTTGTCAAAAGGGGTATCTGTGCAACCCTCTATACTTTCCTTTTTTAGTTTATCCAGTGGCAGCTATTGCATTAGCAATAGCAGAGCTAAGTGGGACGTGAAAATCCCAGGCTTTGGATGGGGTATTTTTTATACCACCTTGGGGTGCTTTATTGCTTTCTATGGATCAGTTGAGTTGTTGATGTATGCTCATTTTTGGGAGGGGGGAGCCCAAGTATATATATGTAAGCAAATAATTCTGGGCAGAAAGAATCAGAAGTTTCTCACAATGGAGAAGTTAGTCCACAGAAGTGATTATTAGAGACTACAGACATGTCACTTCTGTGTTAATACAGCAACATAATTATTCTGTCCTGCTCTTTTCTTTGTGAGCAACTGGTAGGTGGTAAGTAATCTCTTTTAAGCTGTTTTCCTCTCAATATGTCAGAGGAGTTATTTAAAATAATTATGAAAAAGACATAGAATATAAATGTCAGAATAGATGTAGATGGGAAAATATTACAAGAGAGGAGTTTTGTAATATGTTGGAAATGTCATTTATGGTTCTGTTTTAATGAGTAATTAGTTGGCTTGTATGTTGGCTCAGTTCTTAATGGAATCTTAGTGGATTAACTACATGCCTCATTCATATTATCTTTCAGAATTTTTATGTCTTCTTATAATGAATAATCTTTTTGCAGGATGCCAATCTGAAAAAGGAGGGGCTCTAATAATGTAGAGAATTTGTGTTTTTGTTCATTTTGTCAATGAACGAAATGTGGATTTTATTGAAAAAAATTACATTGGTGCTGTTTCTATACTTTTCACGGAACTTCCAACATTGCTTTGGATGCTAATGCTAACATCCTGCATTTTCTGCATTTTTTTTGATTGGTAGCTCAAATGTCAGAATACAAATTTCAGGCTATATTCTTCTTTTTTTCCCTGGTCTTGTCCCTTTCCTTTTGGCATCCCTACAGAGGTTTCACCTGTATAGATTTTAGCCCTTTTGTTGGACAGGTCATTCTTGTCTCCTCATGCTGTGCCTGCCAGAGGCATCTCTTAGCATCTGCAGTCAATGCTGCCGTGTTTGTTAACATCGTAGGACCTGCCATACTCCACTGTCTACATTTCTAGCCACATGTATCTAGAAAAGATGTGGGTTTTCTAATGCATGCATATACTATTTGGACGAAAATTCACTGATGATGACTAAACCTTTTATGCATTCATGTACATGTATTCATGTACAGGATGTATATGTATTCATGTTCATGATGAGAGTACACTGAGAAAAGGCATTCCTGAACTTGGGTGCTCAGACTGGCTGGAGTTTGAGTTTGGAGGATACTACCAGTATATGTCCAAATATATTATATTATAAAGCTGCCCATTCTGAGATTGAACACAGCAGGAGGTGAGTGGTGTTTTGAAGAATCAAAAACTTTTTGCATCTTGCATTAAAAATATCGTACTGTAAATATTTACAACAGAGTTTAAAGTCTTTGCCTTTTGAATCCTGTAAAACTTTAAAAATCTCAGATACAGATGATGTCCATTGTTGAAACTCCCTACAAGTACACAAAGACTCTGTTTATATATAAGGATGTTCCTGGAAGAAATTATTTACTTTTATAAAAGCTTTTAACATGGAGCCCATGCTTTTTTATGTTACTCAGTGTGCAACATGTCTTTATTATACATATGTACTTTCCACTTAGATTGTTGTGTATTTTCCGAAACCTATTTCTAATGGGGCACAAAGGTGCAGGATGATTTAAAAAATCTGTATTTTTCAAAAAAACTATTCAACACTTAGCTCTATTATTTGTCCTAAAGCTATAATTACTAAAGTAATCTTTTCTTCTTATCACCTGCATGTAAACTCCTGCATTAGGTTATAGCTTACAACAAAACTTTCTGAGCTGCTATGTTTCTTGTCTGTGTTGCATGCACATTTATGTGTTGCTAAGACATACTGCTAGGATTTTGAACACATAGATAAGCCCGTATGATATATGGTTATGAATAAATGTGGTTGTATCTTTTCTTTGAACCAGTAATTAACCTACTTTCTGAAGTCTGGCTTGGCAGGTCAGAATTCAAAGACAGATGATAAAATGTATACCTCAATTTTACTCATTAGATGATAATTTTTTCCTGGCAATTTCAGGGAATTCTGATACAGTTGGGATAAAAGAAAGTAAGGATCAGTATCGCATGGTCTGTGTTAATGGGCATGTGTTAATGAATAAAAATATATCGGTTAGTTTTATAAAACAATTTAATTACATCTTTTCTAATTCAGGACCGTGAGATGCTATCTGCTGTAATGTACCTTTCAGTAGCATTGTTTCCTTAGAAAAAACAGAAAGAAAGATTTTAGCTAAAGCAATGTGGATTTATAATTTGTTTTCATTTTACTTTATTTTATGTCAAGCAATATAGTATTTGCAGCAAAATTTGGTATCTCAGCTGAACCATTATGTTCAGCTGTAATTAAAATAAAGTGTTGGCATGAATTACTGTACATTGGTTTTAGAGATCTGTTTGGAGACAACCATTTCTTACAAAAGCAGAGAGAGAGAGAGAGACAGCAATTTGCTGTCTAACTTTGTACTTTTGCAGAAGACACTTAGTGTAAAATTAAGTCATTAGAAACTTATTATCTTGCCTCAAAGGAACTGATTTTAAAAGTAAGCATGTTTCCTATAAAATGTGTCATCTTTGCATTCAAGCCAAGTTGTAGTTCATTCTTAAGATTTTACTCTTGTTTTTCTTCCTCTATCAAAACAGAACATATAACGTATAACAGGTCGTAAGTAATTCTCAGTATTGTGGAAAGTGCTAAGGACAAAAAAGGTAGTTCTTTAAATGTTTATTTTATTGTTCAATAACATAATGGCATAGTGTTCAATAACTAATATTCTGGAAAAATAGATTTTTTTCTTCCGTTTTGAGAGGTGTCCACAAGCACATTAGAATTTATTAATTCTAATTATTCTGATAACTTTAATTTATTAATTCTTCAGTGTTTAGAACAATTTAATTAATTTTATTGTGTCTGGATGATCTGAGCAAATAATTAGGGATTTTAGACTGTCTTTTCAAAGATAAGAAAATACTTATCTTTGGCTAGCTACACAGCTCTAACTTTCCAGTAGTCTCTTGAGAAACGTAAAAAAAAGCTAAACCCATATTTACTCATTACTTAACAGGCTCTGTGTCCACTTTTCTCTTGTCTATTACAAACAGTAGTGTTTGTATAAAAGATTAGAAACTTATTTTCCTGTTTTTGTCTCTTGGAAGAGGAAAGTTGTCTGACAAAAGGAATAGTAATTTTATATTCTTGCTGTACAGTATCTAAACTTGTTTTCTGTGTAGTGTTATCTTGAGAGGAATTTTTACAATACAGTGACAGTGATGTATAGGCCCAGCATAAGAAAAAGTGTGGAAGGTGTCAGGGTAATTAAAAAAAAAAAAAAAAAAAAAAAAAAAAAAAAAAAAAAAAAAAAAAAAAAAAAAAAAAAAAAAAAAAAAAAAAAGAGAGAGAGAGAGATATGTCTGTCAGTTACTCAGTTTGGGGCTCTAGGTCTTTTTACAGTAAGAATCAGTATTTTATTCAGAAGAGATGGACCGTTTGTCGATGCCATAGATTAAATTAGTTCATGATTTCCAACGATGTGCTTAAGTATTACTTTTACTACATCCAGGTGTAATGAAATTTTGCAGAAGAAAGAGCAAATTTGAGATGTTGAGCAATGTGTTCTTAAATAGATTGTGTACTCTGTTCTATACATTTATTATATCGTGTTTTACACTATTGAAATATTTAGCCACAAATGGGTCAGTTTATGCCTTATCCCAGGACAAACCTTTTTATGGCATTCAGAAAATAAGTTTTTAGAACTCTAGTATTTGGAAAATGGTCTTTTGTATCAGAGGGAAATAAACCACAGTTTTACTGTGAAAAGAGAGGCCATGTTATGCTACTGAGGATGGAACAGTTTGCCTTAGCAATTTGGGCTCCTTGGTTTCATCTGTTTTGATAGGAACAAATGTTCTTAGATGAGGACATAGTATTAAAGCCTGGACTAGCAATCTAAGACGAGTGTCAGAGTGAATGCTGAGTTTAATTCATAAACAGCTGTGCTTCCTTTTTTTTGAATAATTGTAAAGAGCAGCTGTTCTTTTTTTCTTCTGTAGCTATCTTTGAACTCTGCTTACTCCTCCCATCCTCAAATTATGAGCTGCATTTTAAAAATTCATAATTAATCCAATCTTGAATATTTCTGAAGCTCCTGCTGACTAGTAATGAAGCAGCAGGAATAACTTTAATCTATAGGATAAACTTTGTGATGGGGGTATCTCACAGCTATGTCATCCCAGCAAGGACTATTTCCGACTCCTCTTTGCTTTCAGGACAAGAAAATTCTGATTCCATCAAATAAACCCCTTCATCCTATCACAGTGATTTCTTTAGCGTATGTCTTGTTCTCTATGTTTCCAAAACAAAATGTCTATAAAGACAATGTCTATAATGAACAAGCCTTCCTACAGGCATGTGTTACACTTTTCTCTCTCCCCCATCAGAAAATGGAAGTCTTTGTAGACCCTTGTCCTCCACAGACATGCTTTAGGCAATTTAACCAATTCTACTTCTCAACCTGAGTTTTTATTTACTATATTTCTCTGTTCTTTCTTTAAAGCCACCTGCCTGGTTTTCCCTCTCTTTTGGAGACTTCCCTGCCGGGAGTCTGAATGCTGCTGATCATACAGGCAGGATTCTACTCAGAAAAACACAGCAAGCACAATTTACCTTTCAGCTTCCAGCCCCTGTGTGTGTCAGGGGTTTTGTTTTTGCTTTCAGTGAATGCACTTGCCACAAAGAGGATTGTTTTGGCTGTCTCTAAAACATGGGAAATTTTCTTTCCGCCTTTTCCATCCGAAAACGTCCAGCACAAAACCCAAATAGGCTAATCCAGTAGGCAGCCTCAATGTGACAAAGATTTATTTTACAGTTAGAATGACTTTGTCAAGAGACTATATTAGTTAAAGGAAGAGTATAACTATATCTTATTCATTGGCCTCTTGTTCTGAGTCAATAAGGACCCCAAAGTCCTGAGTCAAATAAGAAGGACCCCAAAACTTCAGTAAGAACTATCCTAAAGAGACTGCTTCGAGCACTGTTCCAGTGAATACTACTCTTAACTTTTAAATTAAATAGTTATAAGGCATCTTCCCTTGTAAACAGACTAGAATTTTTATAGACAAACATGTAGAAAGTTGGATAGATCTTGTCTCCATCCTTAAATATTCCTTAAAGGTATTTTAATTGCTAGGCACCTGTATCTTAATACTCCTGGTATGAGACTACATCAGGTACTTAAATATAATACGTAATACATATAAACTCCAGTACATGTACAATATGCTTCATATTGAGAATGTATGTAATATTGATATAATCAATATTTTTTTGCCTCTTCTGAGCATTTTAAGGGTAAGATGCTGTTAAGACTGACAGTAACTTAATAATTTTGCAGTGTAAGTTCATTTGACTGTAATACTCATCAGATACTTTACAAACTAAAATATCATTTCTGCAGAATAGTCAGAATACAGTTAATTAGCAAAGCGCTGACCAGGCACAAACTCCAATCTCTCTGAAATGTTAAGATGACAGTAAGCTGATCCTGCAAGTTTGCTGTGTTTTTAATTGTCTGCTTATGGCAAGTTTGCCCAATATTGATGCATACCCATGGTACAGGCCATCAGTAAGCATGGTAAATAACTCCTCACAAAAACTTGATGTAAACTTTGGTGTTGGAGACATGCTGCTGTAAATCCAGTATGAGCTGATACTTGATATCTGTATATTATTTTTTTAGATAACCTTGGTGAAAGGTCTTAAATAGCTGAATCAATTCATGAAGGCAAAAGACCATTGCAATTTTGCTTTGTCCTTTCAGAAAACCCACAGATTTTGCTGACTATCTGTTGCTACCAGTTTGCAGTAATTGGTGGCATACACCAAGCTAATTCCTTATTATATAGTACTTCTGAGGGTTAATCTGTAAACTGTTGAGTACAAAATAATAAAACAATAAGGTTGTGCATAGGAGAGAAAAAATGTTTAATTCAGATTCTCCACTGCTGTATTTCTGTTTTATAATCTCTTATCACTGTTCTGTTTTACATAGGCTTACAACATTTACTTTAGGTAAAATGATGGCAAAACTAAGAGCTGGGTGCAGGATGTTTAGCATAGAATACAATGAAGTCTCGGTTGTCCCCAGCTGAATAGAGAGGTCTGTCTGTTCCTTTGTAGCTCTTAAGAACCTATAGACTAAATACTAAAGAAGGGGGGGAGACCTGAGGAAAAATGAGTTGTTTAAAACATTAGGATAGATATCTGGATAGATATCTTAATTAGAGATGAGTAATATAATAAAGTATGGCACTCTTAGCAAAGGCTTGAAGCTGCAATAAGATGAATTCTTACCCAACGATGCAGGAGGGCAGATAAATATATTATAAATGCAGAACTCGCTTACTGTATTTTTCTCTGATTTTGTCTTATTTGTTTTCCCTTTTTATTGACGGCTTCATTTTCAAATTAGGATAATAGCTTCATATTCTTTCTCTAATCATGTATATTTAATTCTCTGTGTCTTGGGGGCTTTGTGTTAGCATAAAGAAGTCCAGCTAAAATGAAGTTTTATATCATCATGGCAAACTTCGTAATCTGAAAATAAGTGTCTTGTGCTTACAGTGGCTACCTCACCTTATACATCCTTACCTCTTAGGTAACCTAAGTTCTCTAAGAATGCTTTATGTACATAAAGGCTACTAGTTCAAGTATGTGTTCCTACTTGCTTCACATAGCTTTACATTTCTAGAGTGAATAATCATGTTGCACATTCTGCAGTGCAATGAGGGCTGGTTAACAAATGAGTAATTATTCTGCATAGCTTCTCTGTATCACACTGAAAGGAAAGGAAGAGAAGACATTGTAATTTCTGTAGTCTCTTCAGCTGAATCATGTTTGGATATGTCAATTTTGTGTGCATGTGGGAATTAGCAAGAAAGGCAGCATTCACACATGTAAACTTAGAAGATGAAGCAAAATCAGTAGGCATTTGTTTGCTTTGCTTTGGTTTAACTGCCAAGTAGAACTCAGTACTTGTGTTTTCTGTGCTTTCTCCTGATACTTTTGGGGCTGTTCTTTTTTCTTACAGGGATAGTAACATAGTATTAAAGAGGGAAATGAGATACATTTTGAAGAAGATCAACATATCTGCTGTTTTCTGCTTATTAAGAGAGTAAACCACCAAAGGTATGGAGGCTTTTCTCTCATGGGGTGAGAGAGAATTTCTCTTTGGCAGAGAAATGTTCCTGAGAAATATTTAAAGTTCAGTGTAGATATGGAAGTTTTGAAGTGAAATATTTACAACTGGACAACTGCAAGACAGATTTTATGAATGCACTTTCCGGTGTTAAATTTATTGATCTAACAAATTAATTTGCTCACACTTGCAGTTTTGTAAATTAATATTGAGTGAATATTGTCTAATTTTAATGTGAAATATATCTGGGCTTTGTCTGTGCCAGCAATCAAAAAACATCATGTGAGTTGCATGGTCCCATAGTTTAAAAGACAATGTATCTACTGATTTCAAAGGTCAGACGAAATACCTTAAACAAGGAAGTAGTAGTAGCTCTGAACTCTTACAAAATTACTGTTCGTTACAGAAACAAATGGCAAAAATTATGTGAATTTCTATTAATAAACTTGAGTGAAATTTTAGTCCTTTGACACGTTCTAGACATTTCACTATTGAAATAGTGGCCATTTGGTGAAGTAAGTTGGTAGAGCCTTTTTAGTGTTGATTACAGATGTGTTCAAAAACTGCCATCATATTTGATCTAGATCTAGAGACTGGTCATTCCATAATACTTAAATGTAATCAGAGTTGAAGATATTTGCTGGGCAGCAAATCTTGAAGTTGATGTATGTGCTAAGGTTTTCTTTCTTGAGGATTAATTAGTGAGTATTAAAATCATTACTATTTTAAAAGTAAAGCATAGACAATATCTGGAATAAAACATTTAGAGTAGGCACTACCATGTGTTTATTACTTTCTTAGAAGAGGCTTACATAGTTGTATGAAAGAAATTAATTTATTTATGAGTAAATGTATATGAACAAATTAGTAATATAACTAGCTTACTGCAAAGGTGCTGACCTTTAGAAAAAAGAGTTGGAACACAGAGAAGGTTGAGTTAATTAATATCTATTAGAAGCTTTTGCAACCAGTCCCAAAGGCAGAATTTCAGGTAAGCTAGAACTGTGGAGCGCCTGACAATTCACTAAGAAAGTAAGTCCAGACAGTTTCATCCAAGCAAGAAACTGTGCATCTGATAGTGAGATCACATGCATGAACAGTAACTTCACAACATTCAATGATTTATGCTGATAAAGTTAAAATCTTTTGTTTATTTTGTCCTGCACAGTAAATATTTACTGTACAACCAAATGTATCACTAGCTAGATGGCTAAACTTACAGAGTATATGGCAGTAGGTATATTCTCCCAGAAGAATTCTGGAGAGTTTCCCAGTTGACTTTGCTGCAGGTTGTTATTTTCCGCTGCCAGACCTCAGGCTAATTTTGACACTTTTACCCTGCTGACAATTTTTTTGCTAATAACTTTTGCAGATTTTAGATCTTTTTTTATGACCATTTCCCCTTAGTGTATTTGCTGAGTGGAAAGGGGTGAGGGTGCACAAGGACTCTTGAGGCTATTTAATAGAACCCTTAAATTGTTGTTGAAGTTTGTGATGATTTGCACTCAGATCTGTCAGCTTGGCTTAAAATTGTTGCTTGTACTGCTTTTTGTTGGGAAAGAACATATTCTAGGTCAATAGGAAGTTAGCTGGGATGTTCTTTTTTTCTGATATTCTACTATTTGTCATGTATCCTGTTATGGATATGTGATAAATACCTTTAGGAAGAGTTTTGTGTGTCACATCTTAGTGGTCCTTTATTGCCAATCCTACTTCTAATGTCTGTGAAAAAATATGAATAACTAAAGAATACAGACTTGGATTTTGAGCTTCACTGGCATCAGTATCTTGTACTTCCGTATGGAAATTGCTCTTCAGGATTCCAGCTGAGTTGCCTTTTCTTTCCGAGCCATTGGGATGCCTCTTCTAGTTCTTTATGCATTTTTAAGTGAAGTAAAAGCGTGCTTTTAATTTTATCCATTCATTTTGGATAGCTGAAATAGAGAGCAGATACCACAGATGTGGTATGCTTGAGCACACTTGACAATGAAGCAAGTGCGAGAATACTGCTTGTGGCTTTGCTGATGCTATTTGCTCTGTGGGGCCATGTAATATACAGCACTCTGGGTTGGTTATCTTGCTTAAGACATTGCAAACTGATAATCCTTTCAAACACTACCAGGTGATTGATGCAAGCTCTTTAGTCATAGTGTGTCCTGTGTTGCTCAAAGCAGAGGTACCCTGTGTTAGTTTTAGCCCAGTCTATGAATTCATATGGTAATTGGGAGCTTCTTTGAACAAATCCAACCCAAATAAACATCTGTCCTTGCATGTTATCTGTTTGATGCTTGTCTTTATGTAATACAAGCTGTATTAAGGAAGTACAAGATAGTAGAAGACAACTGGAAGAAAATGAGACAGAGGAACAAAGTATTTAGCAAAATGCTAAGCCCATTGAAGGGAAATATGTTAGATGCATGTTAAGAGTATATAATCTAAATCTTGTAGATAATTTTACTAAGGAAAGTTAATTTTTCTCTTCATGTAGCCACCCATTAAGGTCCAGCAAGAAGAGATGTAACTAGGACTAAGTTGCAGGTTCAAAATTGGCTGCTCTTGGAACTGTTGTTCTGAGCTTTTTAAAAATCACTGCCCAAATATGCACATGAATGCTCTTGTTTCAGTACACACTATACCTTTGAATGCTAGACTGTAGAAGACCAAAATTCCCCATAACAAAGGATGTACTATCTCTTAAAGAAGATGACTGTGTCCTGAAAAGTGACTTGACTATTGAGCAAATGTCTTTTTCCTCAAAAAAAAGTTAAAAGTTGTCAGGATGTCTACTTTGTGTGATGACAATGCATGGGAAATTTCCATCCAACCTATTGGAGAAAAAATAAGTGACTCTACATCTTGTTTAACCCACTAAACTCATCAGTGCTTTCAAACTCTTTCAATGCCATTTTAAATACTACTGCACTTGAAATATCCTGTTTAGGAACAAAATTTTTAGGAATGTAAAAATTTCTGCAAGTATCTATTTATTTATTTATCTCTTGGCTCAGTAATTTAGTTATGTTGACGAATTCTTTATTAAACAAAAGTCAGTGTGCTTAAATTTAACCAAGTTCATTGAAGTGTCTATTTGCTTATTTCTGTAGTTCTTCTATGCAAGTTTAAGGTACTTACTGGGGGGTGGACTGTTAATTCATAATAAAGTAGAGAACCCTTTTTAATACAAGATGCATTAGATTATCCATGGGAAATACATTGTGTTTGCTGCTGCTAGAACCTGCTGTTCTACTGTGGTAGATTTAAAAGATCAAATCTGAAGTCACAGCAAATGTGACTGGTGATTCTATAAGCTGCTTAACTACATATACAGACCCAAATCTGGTCA
Source organism: Rhea americana (assembly GCF_003343005.1). Lineage (NCBI taxonomy): Eukaryota > Metazoa > Chordata > Aves > Rheiformes > Rheidae > Rhea > Rhea americana. The sequence continues at coordinate 10,710,298 of NW_028186756.1, read as the reverse complement.
TGAATGATTTAGGAGAACTGCACAGAAGTACATGCTACCCTTCCCCAAAAAACTCTTAATTTTTAAGTCAGTGGTGAATATATTGTTTTAAGTAGAAGGACACGTAAGACAAAGACAAGGGTTACAAATTTTCGTATGAGGAATATTGCTGGCATTGTGTATCATTGTCAAGAAAAGAAGGACTTGCAGGGAGAGACAGGACAACTTGATTTGATAATACTCGCTTCTTAGTGTATTGTATTCATTAGTCTTGTATGTTATCTCTACAAATAGCTTTTGAAAATGCCAATGAATTAGATTTTATGACATCAAAATGTCATTTCTGAAAGAATCAGATATTATACAAGATATGACAATCTCCAGTGAACAAGTTAGAAGCAAACATTTTTTGTCTTTCCCTGGGGTGTAGGTTGCACTCTAATTTTGGATGTAGGTTAACTTATATAGACTTATTAGGTGTTTTATTTTTATTCTTCCTGAGGTCCTTAAAATATTGATCAAAAGCTATCTCCAGTTTCAGCTGCCTTTTTTTTTTCCCATACAGTAGATTAAATTCAGAAATGACAGAGGTGTAAATCAAGTGGGATTATGGCAAATATGTACATTTTTTGGTATGACAAAGGATAGGAAAGATAATCTGATAAGCAGCTTCTTGAGGCTTTATTGGTAATATATGTTACCAATAATTTCTCTTTCTATAATCAAAGTAGTTGTTAGTGTTATGTATTAAGGATGATTATATTACAATAAAAAGACACCACTGTAATACTACTACAGTAATGAGGATTTCAAGTGCTGGATGTTCAGTAAAACCAAAACATTTCCTTAAAGTTATCTAGATTCAGTACTTTATATGGTACAAATACCTTCAATAAGAAATTGATTTCTCCAGTCTAGATACTCTATTATTGTATGAGTCCCAGTTCACACAAAGTCTCGTTTGATGTAAACGAAGCCTTCTTTGTGTGGAAAAAATCCTAGCTTCTTTTAGTGAAAGGAAGGCTGTGCATTTCAAGAATTTAATTCAATGTTTCCTTCCAAATGGAAAGTTTCTTTATTGATTCTCATAGCTCTCTTTGGTAGCTTCATTGCTGAAATCTCTGTATTTTTATTTGATATATAGCTATATAGGTATTTTTATTTGATATATAGCTATATAGGGCTAAGGACAGTGTTGATAAGTAATGCATGCAGTTAGAGCGTAGAGCCTAGTTCAAAAAACGGATGGCATTTGTGTTTCTCTTTAAAAAGGTAGGATGTCATTGTTACCTTGGTTTTAGTTGCAGTGATGTTGCCTTTTTTTTCCTTCCCCTGGTATGGCATTTATTCTTTTCTTCCCCCCCTTTTTTTAATTCTTATTTTTTTTAAGCCATAAAGGATATAAGAAGTTGGTTTTTGTGACTGTTTAGTATCCAGTAAACACAGACATGTTTCTCTGCTTCTGCCCGGGACTTTCTGTTTCGTCTTTGCTGCTGTAGTATTCTTAATTCCCCGTTAAAGAAACATCATCATTTTAAAACATTTTCTTTAAACCTTGGAATTGCTTAGTGTGGTCTAACAGACTGCTTAGTGGACTTCACATAGATGGAACAGGACTTGCATTTTTTTAAAAAAAAATAGTAAATGCCACTTATTTATTGTTTTAAAAAGTCAATACATTGATTTATAGTATGTAAATATATTAGAGATTAAAATTAGGTGAATTGAAGTAAGGATTATATCTGGAGTCAAATAATTCAGAGTCATAATTATTATCAGGATTTGGATTTAACCATAAAATAACAGTCTGGAACTGCTTGCCTCACTGAAGGTCTGTCAGCTTAGTGTTGGCAGTTACACTGCTCCCATTTGGTGTTCATGTGAGTGTTCAAATATGTTGATTCTCCCTGGCCAAGCTCTTGACAAGAATTCAACTGCTTGCACTGGGTATGGTGGTTAAAAATATTGAATACACAGCAAAGAATACTTAATAATCATTAATTTTGAAGCTTTTTTCAGCTAAGCCAAAATGTGAGTAAGAATCAGAATGATGTCTTTCTCTTGCTCATGCTATAATTTTAACGACATTGTGTGTGTCTAAGCTGTTCTTAAGTCATCTAAACTGAGGGACTAATTTTATTTTCTTCTTTTTATTTTTTCTGAAAGATAATTGAATAAAAGTGGAAATATGTTCATTGATGTTTTGGAATCGAATACTTTTTCCTTCTAACTTACACATATGCTGCAGAAGGAGGATTCTTTGGCAAATAGAAGGAAAAAAAATGAGTTACAGGAGACTGCTAATTTCTGGTGGTGTGCATCAGCTGACTTGCAAACTCTTGTCCTTGTGCATGAAATTGCAGGCACCCAACATCTCTGTACTCAGAGTCTGATTCTGTGATTTTGTCAGAGCCTACTCTAGTACTTGGAAAAGTGACACTGCTATTGTAATATAACAATATATAGTGCTGTTGAATGCAGTCTTTGGTTCAGTATTTGATCAGATTTGAAGCTGCGAGAACTTGAAGAAAAGCTGTCTGACAAACACTCTTTTACTGAGAGTTTTTTTGTATCTACATAGACTTAAATAAGGGTCGATGGAGAATTTAAAGTTAAGAATTAATCAGGGTAGGGAGAAATAATAAAAATGCTTAGTGGAAGAAATCATTGAGGACATCAGTGAAGGGTAAAAGTGTCAAATAAAAAAAAAAGGCATCTATTGTATCAAATATAATGAAAGGACATACTGTGAAAGTCCCACCTACTCATTCTTAAGCGAAAAGTAATCTGTTGTAATTACATCTATCAAGTATGTATGTTGGTGGTCACTTTCACTAGAAAATACTGGCAAAAATATCTGTGTAGCATAGCATTATCTGATACTATACATTTAATCATAATAACTGAATTAAAAGAAGAGAGGTTATTTTGCTAATAAGTGGAAAGTTGTTCTATAGGAATTAAAGGAAAYTTAACCTTTAAACATTTTACTTGTCTGAGAATAGCAGCTAGTATTGTATCGTGCTATTAGTTAATACCCCAATATTTGGAAATATGGTGCAATGTTGCCACCACTGAGACTAATGGTAAAAATTCTTTTGCTGAATTAAGAGAAAAATGTGACCTTTTTAATCTATTTTTGTCAGTTGCATGGTGGCCTTACACATGCCTTTGGACATGTTTTTTTGTTTTTCTTTCTCTTGAATTAGTATTTCATGGTAGAACATGTTGTCAATGTCAAAGGATACTATATATCAGTATTCATGATAATACAAAAAGAATTAGTATATTCTCATGAAAAGTAATAATGTGCTTGTTAGGATATCAGCCCAAATAGAGAGACATGTCAATGATGAGTGACCGGAATTCACATTGCACTAGATAAACAGATGTTATGGGTAATAATTTGCTTAGTGAGAGTAGGCATTTCTGCATCTCAGCTGAATCTGTAGGTTTCAGAAGCAGGTCTCAAATGCTTATTTTTCTTTTAATTGTGTCTTGATTAATCTGACCTAAACCAAAGATATCTGTGAGAGAAATCATATACAGTTTACTAAATAATTTGAAGATAAATGTAGTTTTTCAGAAAATCTTCTCCCCACTTGTATTTTAAGTTATGATACCAGTACCGTTATGGCTAGATTTGTCAAATAGGTTAAAGTCTATTTACACTCACACTTGAGTCCAGGTTGCATGTTATTCTTCAGACTCATGTAGATTAGGTCATAAAAAATTGATCTATCTGGTGACTGAAGAGCATTTACCTCCACTTCTTGATGTTCCTTCCTTAGTCAGAGAAAGCCTTTTCAAAATGTGGTATCCAGGTGATTAGTTATTTCTCTTCACTGTATGATAACTTACAGGCTGCTCTCCTTTCCTTCCTTGTGAAAGGAAGAGAGTATCTGATGGGGCCTCTGCTGAATCAACCACTAAGAAGGGAGTATGTTTTCTGGCTTCCTCCAGGATCCTCTTTTGGAGAATTTCTGCATTCCATGAGGGAACAAATAGTCTTCTGAAGAAGATTAGCTATTGGATGTTGCAGTATTGCCTTTTAGTGATTGATAAGTGGTCAAGTATTAAATAGACTCCTGGATTAAAAAAAAGGGGGGGAGGGCAGGGGGCTTCAACAGCAAAGAGGAAAATCTGTTGTTTGAGTTATTCAGGCATCTGTGTGCTGGGTCAAGGGAAGCCTCAAGAAGGAGAGATGAGAGGTACTTTCAACCAAATGTGCTTTTTGGAGGAAAAGGAAGGATAGGGATGGTGTCTGCAAGAAGAAAGAGAGTTTCTAGGACAATCAAGACTGCTGAGAAGAGCACGGAGAAGATGCAAAGCCAGGCAATGGACAGAAATTGAAGCACAGGAAGTTCCGCCTGAACGGGAGTGGGAATTTCTTCACTGTGAGAGTGACGGAGCACTGGACCAGGTTGCCCAGAGAAGTTGTGGAGTCTCCTTCTCTGGAGATATTCAAAGCCCTCCTGGATGCAACGCTGTCTAACATGCTCTGGGTTGACCCTGCTTGAGCAGGGAGGTTGGACTAGATGATCTCCAGAGGTCCCTTCCAACCTTACTGATTCTATGATTCTGTGGTCCTCAGAAGTGACAGAAAGGAAGACTTTCTTCAGGTCTTCCAAGAGAAATGTACAAAATGTGCTGCAACCAGTTGTTTCCATGAGAGTTATCCTAAAACCAAAGACCAGTCTTGCAAAGGTAGGAAAATCTAGTAACTCTTTTCAGGTTTTCTTTCCTTATCCTGTCCTTTTTTTTCTTTAATTGATGATTACTATTGTTCTTGCACCTATTGTAATGAAACCTAGCTAGGGAGTTTACAAAAGCCTGTTGGTGGACTTGTGTGGTTGCTGTAAGAAAAAGATGAAGGCAGTACCACTATTTCAATATTTCTTTTCATCAAACAAAATATTAGTGAATATTTTGAATATAATAATCAAATCTTACTTCTGCTATCTGTCTTCCACCTTCAAAATTAGTGGTTCAATACATCACTGATAATCTTGTCAGGAAAAAAGAAATCTGTTCTTATGAAACCTTTTTGCTATTAGAACACAGAAGAATGGATTTAGCACAGAACAAAAGCTTTAAACCTCAGATTTCAGTATCTTTGCATTACTTAAGACTCAGTGTTACAAAGCTAGAAGACGGTAATAAAGAACTCTGTATGTTTCATGCATTCTGTCTCTTATATTTAGGATTATCCAAGTATAGCTTTATTCTTCCCTTCACTCATTGTCAGGTAATACATGGATGTTAACAAATGATGTCTGAGGATACCATCACACAATGGTGTCAGTTAAATTCTTGCAAGGCATCAGCTCGGAGCCCAGAAACTACTGTGCAGCCTCAGTTTAAATAATTTACTTTTATCTGAGATAATGGAACAATTGTGAACTCTTGTTCTGTTACGTTTCTTTGGCAACAGCTAAGTTTGTTGCTCCCTCTAAACATAAAGTAAAAAAATAGACTGATTGTATTCTTTGAATAAAAAAGAAACAAGAAATCAGAACGTGTAGCTTCATAAAGTTTTGAATGAATACGATTAAGGTGTATGCATCTGAATCCTAGGAAAATGTTTTCGTTTTTTTATCTGAATAACTAATGTTCCTAGCACAAATACTTGAAAAATATTGATCTGTCTGTTTTAGAGCTCATTCTGTGGAATTCCAGTGACCTGTACATCTTTGGTAACCTTGGAAAGTAATGTTACACTTCCTTATTAAGGAAATTATTGAATCTTACAAAAAGGTCTGTCATGCATACATATAAGTCAAAATAAATCTTTAATCGGGTGAACCCTGATCTAGGGCTATCAACAAGTTTTCATTTTAGATGAAAAACTTCAGTTCTTTGAACAGAATATCTTTGGTTCTTTAGATGACCAGATGAACAAGAAAGACTGAACTGCCATGTCAGGAGTATTCTGGTTTTCATGCAGCTATGAAAAACTTCTTAGCATTTTCTTGATTCCGTTTAGCTTCAGGTAAAGCAGAAAGTATTGTTAAAAATATGCTGTTTCTCTCTACTGCCTTTCTGCTTCCAGAAGATCAGTAAATAAGACTAAATAAGTAAGATTAGAATAACATATATTGTGTGTTATATATGGTAGAGAATGAAACCACTAACAGGAGCTGACTTCGTAAATCTGACCTGAATTTTGCCATGTGAATTGCATTATCATAAAAACAAAGTTAAAAAAAGAAAAAAGACAGCTTTTGGAGGTATGATTACTTAAGCATTTTGCCAGAAGAAAAATTATAAAACTGAAAATGCAGATTTTGTAGAAATAGAACATCTGGTGCAAATTACTTGTAATTATTTTGCAAATAATGTTTTTCCCACTAGTGTTATTTTTTTAATTGATATCCCAATATTTGACAAAAATATAAGCGCACAATGCATGTAAATCATTAAAGTAATTCTAATAATAATAATAATAGACACACTTCAGCATTCACTCTGGTAAGTGTTGATATTATTTGGAGGATAGTCATTACACAAATGTTTTATTGAACCCTTTGTAGACATTCCTAGGCTGCTGTTGTCTGGACAGACACACAAAGGAGAGCAGATAAGTTTTCTATTTGTTGTGCCAGTGACATGGGAAAAATTACAAGAGATTCAGGAGTTAAAATGTACACTGTCAGTCAGCATGTGATGTGTCAGGACCTATTTTAATGTTCTCTGAAATGTTCTTAGGGCTATATAGAAAGGTGGAGGTGCAGTGTTTGAAGCTGTAGGTGAAGAAATTAATGTGTTCTGTGGAAAATGGGTCAGCTTCATTAGGAAATGGAGAACCTTTTAGAATTCAGGAGCAGGTATAGGAGGAATAAACTTAATCTGCATCAAAGTGAAATTGAATTGCTGGCATTAATAGGTTATAGAAAAAAAATGTGAAGAGACATAATAGCACATTGCTCAGGTAGGTATGTCCTCTGAATTAAGTATAAACAAATATGTAACTATATTTAAGAAAATAAATCTAAAAAATGCTGTTGGAAAACCTGGATTTAAATGAGCTTATGGGCATGATATACGAACTAGAAACTTGATAGAAGGAAGATAGTAATGGTACACTGTAATATTAAGAAAGTGTATGGGAAACACTGAAGACTGCTGGAGAAAAACTGATGTTGCAGAGAAAAATCAGATATAGTAAGTGTGTTAACAAGAAATGTACAATCCTGGACATTCCAAGAAAAAACAGTATCTAACTATAATAGCAGCTACTAAACAGGACAGAAGTAGTTCACAGCAGTATGTTAAGAGAATTCAGAGAGCCTGTGAGAGAAAGAATCTCAATAATAATGAGAAGGTTCAATTAGGTAGAGGAGAAAATGTCGTGGGAGGCAAGATGCACAGATTCAATTTTTAGATTTCATAAATGAGTGCTTCGTAGAGCACACTGTGATAACCCATAGGAGATACAAATCTTGGTCTAGCTGAGCATTGTACAAGAAATATTTCAAAATGAGTCACTCTGTACAGTGACTGTAGTATATTTAGATATAATAATCCTTAGAGAAGCAAATAAAAAAAACCCCAATAGTTCTGTATAGTTTTAGAAAGCGAACTATATTGTAGCCTTGCTAAAACGAGAAGAGGCAGAACATTTACAAGTGATGAATAGAATATTTAAAATACTATATTGATAAGTTTAGGGTGGATGCATTATAATTTACCAGGAAAGCCTTCAGGAAGTAGGAAAAAAAAGATCTAGCATGACTATGTAAGATAACGAACTCTACAGAAATAAGAAGGTATCCATCGAGGAACTGGAGTATTGTCTAACCAAGAAAAATCCACAAGAATATCACTCACAAAACTACAAACTAGCAGAGCAAGAAGAGATGAATAACTCAAAGAGTTTGAAGAATCATAGATACTTTCTCAAATTGTCAATAAAGGAAAGCTTGCCAGAGAGTTGCAAGGGCAATGGAGATAATTAGTCTTAGAGGTGATCAAGGTATGAAATAACAGAATATAAGGCTTTACCAGAAGAAGTTACACTTTTGCATAAGTAATTACTAATGAAGAGCTCAAGAATGTTTCCATGGGAAATGGGGGAAAAAAAGAGGGGAAATGTTAGGAGTTCTGTCTCAAATTCAGGCATCAGTAGGAGTAGGACTAGATGACATTCACTTGAATTCTAAAGAATTTCAGTTATCTAATTTCTGAACTGTAGTGTGTAATCTTTCCTTTTATACCTTCTTTGGCATGAGTTAAATGGAAAGTGGCAAATGTATCCCATTTTTTAAAAAAACTAATCCAGGAATTACTAATAAATTGGATGTTTGCAGTTGTATGCATGTTTATGAAAAATCAAACTAGTTGCTTATATTGAGAGGAATCAGCATGATTTAGTAAAGGGAAGTCATGATTATTAAATCACTGAAGCAGTGAAAGAGTAGGTGGACTGACTGACATACCTGTTTGACATTGTATACTTAGTTTCAAAGGCATTCCTCCGGAAACTTGTAAAGAAGCTAAGCTGCCTTGAAACAATAGAGAAAATTGTCATACAGATAGACAATGGATTAAAAAGTTATGATGGCCATGACACTTAGATGTAATATAGGAAAGCAGGTTTAAATCTTTGAGTGTGATAATCACCAGTTTTCCTTTTTCGGTGAAGGAGGAAATTTGTTTATTAGTATCAAAAACTTGAACTTTTAGATTGCTTTGAAATGGAAAACTTTGAACATTTCAGTCCACTTTATGGGATGGAGAGAGCACTGCTTATGCAGGTTGAGTTCTTGCTAGTCATTTCTGAAGTCACCTAAAGAGTTTAAAAGTAGAGTCTGAGAACACCATCCAGTAATTACAAGTTGTTTCAAATCAGTTAAATCACCTGAATCTTTTATACAAGAGTATAAGACAATTGGCGAGCTCCTAACAATGTCAGATTTGTGCTTTTTGTTTGTTTTTCTTAGTTTTTGACAAGATCTTTCAGCAATTTTGATAAAGAAGCAGAATAATAAGTTTCAGGAAAACTGACAGACGTGAAGGAATTAAGTATGAGTTGCAAAGCTATGTACCTCGTTTGTGCCTAGATTATGTAGTGGTACTTTCAGGCACATCCAAAGACAAATAAATATATGAAATTAATGCACTGAATAGCAACGTCTTTTATGTAATATAAAAAACAAATTACATTAGGTACAGCTGTCTTGAGTATCTGTAAGCTCTATTATGTTTGTGAGGCTATATTTAGTTTCAAAATTCTGTCTTTGTTTTACAGATGTAACACAGATCTGTCCAACTCAAAAAAA